>NC_045645.1:15052500-15367500 GCF_009829145.1 Chiroxiphia lanceolata | reverse complement strand
TTCTCTGATTGATTCACTTTTTAATGAACTGGGAAAGCCTGTGAACTTAAACCCTGACACCTCCACCTCCCTCCCGTCCTAGCCATCCCTGCAGCAATGTACTGATTATATTTCAAGTTATTATGGGATTAATACAGCTGCCCCCAGTGCCTCTTTCCCCTGAACTTCATCAATAAAAGTTGTGTACTACTACTCTTACTCCAGTTAGTTCAGTTTATTCCTGAATCTCTCCCTATAACCTGTGATGTGTCGGCAAGGCTGTATCATATCAGCCCTTCAAAGCTGCCAGCGCTGCCAGCGTTTAAAACCTACTTGTGTCACGGCCTTGCATAAGCTTTGTGTATTTAAGAGGACATCTTGAGCTTTGCTATGCACTGTATCAGCTCTGTAAGTGGGTAGCACATACTTAGCACTATTAAAAATAATGAAATAAGATAATCCACCAAAAAATTAAATAGATTGTGCCACTGTCATCTTTCTTTGAATTCACAGTAGAGCTATAAAAAAATACTCTACACAGACAAGTTCAGTAGAAGAAAAAAAAAAGGATAGGGGGAGCAAAAGATCTGGGCCAGCATAATCCACTTTTTCACCAACAGCATGTCTTTATACAGTACAAGCTTTAGGTCTACTTTTTTTGTTGGTGTTATAGGTTGGGTTTTTTTCCCCCCCAGAATCCTATTTTCTAAAAACATCATTAAAAATTTAATTAACTGGCTTATTCTTTGGAAAGTCTGCAATTGTTTACAAAAGAATTGCCACACAAGCTGCCACCTTCGACTGTGTTGAAGCAGGAAGTTATGCTCTTGTTTACAACTATGCATCAATTCCACAATATATTTAGTTTTGGTGCAAGTTACATATAAAAGTCTTACTGAGCTTAATGTTGCAGCAAATAACACATATAGTAAGCAAGTAGGATTTATCACTGGCTGTAATGTCATAGCACATATCCTAAATATATACGGTGAATGATATATACACGTGCACATACAAACAAAATGGTAATATATTTAGTTTAAGAAGTGATGAACTGTGCTTGCTTTCATTATTGTCATTTTGTGTGTAAGAGAATGGAGATCAAGCACATCCATACAAAGGGCAGCTGGTTGGGATCGCATCCTTTAAGCAGTATAGTCACCCATGAACAGGTCAGAGAAAAAACAGCACTTTGCTACCCATGGCATGAGACAGGTAGTCCCTCAGGAGTGAGGGACCCAGTGTGGATGGTGGGATACAAACGAATTCCATGGACTCCCAAGATGCTCCCAAAAAGCACAAAACATCTATCCAGCTAAAACACTTCCCCAAGATGTTTTATTCAAGCTTTTTTCTTAAAGAAGGAAGTGGCAATTTTCTCTTTTAAATTCAGTTTTCTTCTCTCTCCCCCCCCCCTTGGTCTCTTCCATAAATACAGAGGCCAGAAGGCTATGCTTAAATAATTCATCTACAAATTTGCAATATCTTTTTGAACTATAGCAATTAAACGGAAAATAGAAAAATCAGCTCAGCATCCTGTTTGGATGTAATTAAAGGTATAATCTGTTCCATTTGAATACTTCAGTGCTTACCCTTCTTAAAACAACAAATAAGAATAGTAGCTCATTTGCAATATGGTTTTTTTCAAGTCAGCTAAAAAGACTAACTGATGAAGCAAGAATAATAATTTTTAAATGTGGCATAAGCACAAAAATACCAACTACAGCTTTTGAATGATTGTTGCAGATCTCGTCTGATGAGAGTTCAGTAACAAGGGGTATAAGCTTTATGGCAAAACACTGAAGTCTTCCACTATTTGGTATCAGCATCTCGATATGGTTGATATAATTACCTATCAAATACATCAGTGGAATGCATATCAGAGGATATCCAAAAATATGTAAGTGGGATGCATATCAGCTCAGTATTTTAGGCACTGTTTGATCTTAAGGTTTATTTCTCAGAATAAAAGACAAATACCGCATTTGTTGCCCTTTTGTTTTCTATAAGCAGCTGAAGATTTTACAGCACAATAAAGTTAGCCTATTAATGGCTGGCTTATGAGTTTTAGCTGGATTTTTACCCTCCTGCTGGACATTTCTTCACTGCTCAAAGAAATTGAAGTCAGGTGTAAAGTTAATATCTGCCTTGTTCATTTATTCATATTGTAAGCAATCAAGATTTCCCCAAATCACAGGGCAATCTCTTGCCTTTCGAGAATTAATATAGGCCCCGTTCTCTCAATTTAGTTTAACAAAACAACTGGCATAAGTTCAATGGAAGCGATGATTATTCTGAGAGGTTATGGCGAACCACAGAAGTTGTTAGCAAGAAGTTTGCTTGTAAGATCCCCTAAGAGGAAAAGAATATGGATATTTCAAAATGTAATTAACAGCATATCCTAACGATATGAGAGAAAGAAACATCCTCTGGTTTAGCTGCAGAGGAACCTGACTGCAAAGGGAGAGCTTTGGCTTGCCCAGCAGGCACTACTCCCTTAAGAGCAAAGGACAGGATGAGCACCAGAGGGGACCACTCACTGCTGTTGAGAAAGGCACCAGGGCAGGCTCTGTCCATGGGGGCTCCTTTCATGCAGCCAATCTCCCTGTGCTCAGCAGCACAGCTCCCTCATCATGGGCATTTCACTGGGTCCAGGACCCAACCAGAAAGAATAACTTTTTTTCAAAATATCAATTTTCTCTCCACTATACTCTCTCAAAAAAAATTCTTTTGGGGCAGGAATGTCTCAGGCCCCCTTTTGGTCTTAATGCTGTGGTTTGTGTGACTGTTTCAACAAAATCGTTGAGGTTTTTTTGGTTTTGTTTGGGTTTTTTAAAGTTAGATATGTAGCAGTGAATAAGAACAATTCTAAAAAGCAAAATGCTCTATTTTTTAAACATTTTGATCATTAAAAAAAAATTCGATTTTCAAGCTCAGTATTTGTAAGCTGAGGTGAATAATGTAGCAGAGAACCAATTTAAACGGGTAAAATGATCACAAAAATGTATGAGCAATATTACACATGAGAACAAAATGACACAATGGTCTACCAGGCCTCTATTACAACAGTGAGTATGAGAGAAGTTTAAATTTGTTGAAAGTTAGCACCTATTAAAATTTCCAGCCTTCCTGGGGGCACATGCTTTGCTGTTTGAAAGCCCAAGCTCTTTTCAGGACCAGTCCTTCAGGGGCATGAACCCCACATAGTTTTTCTCAAGCATCGCCCTCCTGTGGGGGCCTTCAATGGACAACATAGAGGTGAGTGGGGCAAAAAAAGCCCGAGGGGAGCCACCAAGCAGGACTAAGGCTTACACACCCAGCTACCACCTTACAGCCTATTGCCTCCCCTGAGCTGTGCAGCCTCCTGCATGCCCAAAACACTTCTGTGAACTTAACGCTAGAACTACTGTTAAAAGAAACATAACAACAGAACTTGACTTGCTAAAAATACCCACAGAGGATGAGGGGGAGAAAAAAAACCCCAACATAGTAGTGTCTGCCTCCAGTAAGCAGGACTTTTTTCAGGTCTTGGGCTTAGACATTAAGACCACTGTCTTGGGGGAATGAATTACTGACTGTCAGCTGGGCCATTTTCACTGAGGTTTAAGCACAGGTGTTTTACCTGCCATTTGCCAGGAGCCCAAAGCCTGCACAGCTGGCATGTATCATGTTGTATCGTATCGTATTATATCGTATGGTGCACTATGGTATGGCTGCTCAGCCAGTGGCATGGGCATTTGTTACCCATGTGCCACCTGACACAGCAGTTTACCCTGCAGCAATCACCCACCCCATGGGTCACACTCCAGGACTAGGACCCAAGCCATTTCACTCCCATAAGGAACATCTCTTAGAGACAAGAACCTGTGTCTAAATGAAGCAATGCTTATCTCATGCATACCACAGGTGTGATGTCATCCCCCTCTGGCAGAGGAACCAGGATGTCTACAGCCTCCACTGTACAAAAATGCAGGAACTAAAGTTAACATCTCAGACTTCGTTAAAATGTGGTGATAATTAAGAAATACAATTACCACTACAAAGTTAATTCCTCTTTGAGTTCTTACAAACAAGTTTTTAATTTGCACCGAAAATTTACATTTCAGATTTCAAGTCAACCATGAATGGTACAAGCTTGGCCAGGGACTTCAGGAAGTGGCTGGTAGGTTCTGCAAGGCTTGGGGGCAGGAGCACTGTGGCTTCCCAGGAATGTCACAGGCAAACAGTCACCAGCAAACCCTAGTGCACACAGGTAAGCCAATGGGATTGCTTTAAACTGTCTCATCTGTTGTACAAGTGTGAAAAAAATCGCCATGTCAGATAAACTTTTGCTTTTTATTAAAAAACAAAACCCACCAAACTTCTAAGGTAATTGATTGCTTTCTTCTAGTCTTTTATTAGTTGTGATTAAGGAGCTATAGCAGTCCTGTTTACACAGCTCTAACAAGTCGGGACCTGCAGTACGTTATTGGCTTGCGGCCCACAACTTGCCGTCCATTCTCAACAGAATCAATCTGAAGTTGAAAACATCCCCTGTAGGAAGCGTACACATCCCTGCTCATACAGGAACAGAAACAGTAATAACTTCAGGTCCTGTAAGTTGCAAGTTCAACTTACAGAGATCAGCCCTGACTTGTCATTGCTCTCAGCATGTTCGTGATGAGATCAGAGCACTTCTCGAAGGACTCACACTTCCAGCTTGACAAGGGACAGAGGTGAGCGTGTTACACTTCCCTGTTACTCGCCACTCACTGCAGCAATGAATCGAGAGCTCCTTGCTGTTTAACATGCAGTCAGAGCACTGCCAATCTAAAATGGCTGATCAGTAATACTTTAATTGCAGTTTCATAGAAACAAATTGCTATTTAATTGCAATAAGCTTGTCTGTGGCTTAGCTGGACTGACAATAGGCATCCACCTGGTAGTAACAGTAACAAGCAGCAACAAGGGTTATCTGGTACTGCACACACAGGAGGCTCTGGCAGTGCCATCAGACCCGGAACACATAATTTCCCACTGAATGAATATAATACTTAAAAAAAAAATTATATACATAAAATGTTCTAATCTCAATTTTATCTGTAATTTTAATAGAGCTGTTCAGAATGTGGATCCTTGCAAAAAGCCTCATGCTTGACACACAACGACCAGCCAAATAATTTGATAAAATATTTAAATTTAAATGATCTTTTGAAATCACAGAATCAGGTTTGAAAAGACCTCTGCGATCATCAAATCCAACCTATGACCTAACACCACCACCATGTCAACTAGACCATGGCACTGAGTGCCACATCCAGTCTTTCCTTAAAACATATTAAGGGACAGTGACTCCACCCCCTTGATAGCCAAGGCATACTATGCCAGTATCTGAGTTGTTTGGTTTTTTTTTTAGTATTTACCCTAATATTAGATGATGCAAATTTTATCAGGGTTAACTAACAGGAAAAAAGGGAGACAAACTCAGTGTGGTTAATATTCTAAAGATGTGACTTAATTTCATAGGCTTCATTTTGGTAAGACATTCTCATTTTATATTTCATAAGATACTGCATAACCTGTTAAAATATTTAAAGATAAATCATGTAGGACTGAAAAGACAGTATCTTGTTGCAAACAGAATTTGGTTTGGAAAGGCTTAATGTCCCACTGCCTGCCAGGATGCGTAAATCTCATAACTAGACAGCTGGATAGGTAAAAACATTAAACCCATTTAGAGGGCAATCTTTTTACAAAATTGTTTCATTAATAAGAGTGACAATTTATATGATTGAGATGTTTAGATGCAGTATAGACAGAGCATTTTATCCAGGTTCACGAGGATGATTTCAGATTAGTAGTATTTCCTTTGATTCTTTTTTTAACGTTCATTTTTGAAAGCAAGAGAAGCTCTTACTGAATGATTATTTGTATGACTTTTCAGCAGCACTAAATGCAGAGGGTGTATTTCAGCCTCAGTGCAGCAAATACACGTGATAAAAGGTGAACAAGTACATGTTTTTCTTTACAGATCTCCTAAAAAAAGTGATTTTTCACATAAGGACAAATCTAAGTGTTTCCAGTAGCCTTCCCTCCACACCTACCATCCCCATTAGAGCCTGTTTTATTGTCTGAAATGCCTCTGGTTTCAAGAAAGTGTTTTACCTAAAGCAAGAATACTACTTAAATATGTTCTATTGTATATTCATAGCTCCATTAGTCCTCCTCCAATTTAGCACATCAAAGCAAAGGCTTCATCACTTGCATGTGGATTATGCTAACATGAGTGACATTTGTAATCTTATAGGTCTGCAACTTAAGAAATGCTTTTAAAGTAAGCTATTAAATAGGTAGCTGTGCTTTACAAATGAGTCATATAATAGTTTATTTAAAGCTGTTAACGAACTTCAACCTCTACATCACTAAATGCAATACTACATTACTTACTAGAAGTTATTAGCTATCTTCTTAGCACTTCTAGGTTATATTGGACAACCAAAAATCTGTACATGTTAGATTTAAACACAGTACCTTGAGTGCTTATAGTGAAAGAATAGAAAAAGATGTCTACAGTCTCACTAATACTTGAATTCTATATTCATATGACTTCAACTGTCTTTTCAAAGATATTGAAGCAGCACAATTTGCAGGACTAGCTGAAGACTTTAATGCCAGATCAAAAAGCTTAGAAACTTATTTAAAATACACATTAGGTGCATTTAATTAAAAAAGTCAGTCAATCATTTATGTTGTGCTTTTTATGTTATGCAAGTACTCTTTTGTCTGTACTGTCTGATAGTGTACATTACTGCATTTTCTTTTCTCTGAAACAGTGCTTCTTCCTCAAGCACTGAAGTGTTAAAAGAAGAAATTCAGCAGCCCACCAACATACTAGAGGTCATGAAGTAGAATTTGAAACAAAAATATCTGCTGTCGGTTGTTTAGACAGACAAATCTATAAATCAGCTTTTTTGTGTATTGGCATCACAACAAAAATAAGTCAAGCTCACTCTGTAACCACGCATGCTGAGCAGTGAACATCTTCTCAAAAACAGAATTAAAAAAGATAACATAATGATGTGTTCCAACTGTATTAGTTTCCTATAAAAGTAGAGTAGTTGTCAATATTGATTTGCTACTAATTGCAGGAGAGGCACACTTGGTGCTTGCAGTTTCCTGACTGAAGGCATACAAGGTACAGCCATAGATTCATGTTAAGATTCTTGCTAAAAACATGAAGTGTCAGATTTTTTTTCCTCAAAATTATTCTGCACAGCTCTAGTACCAAGCAGCTGATGAGAAAAACACAAAAAATGAAGTTGGTCCCTTTCTAAGCTTAGAGGTGGCTTTGTTGCTTTGGGGGGAGGTGGTTTTTATTTGTTTGCTTTCAGAGAACAGATCATATTTGAGATCAGCCAGTTCTCAGAAATAGCCCAGGAAACATGTTTTTCTTTCCTTAAGATTATCAGTGTTGCAAAGTTAAGTCTCTTACCACAGCAAACAGAACTTTATGTTGTTCAGATCAGAATAGCTATTGTATTCCATTTTATGAATACTCAATTCTAGTGCTCAGCATGAGGTACAAACCTTTCTCTGGTTTTTATTTTTTGACCTCTTATGGTATATACATACCCTCTCGTGCTTGCATGCTCAGAGACAAATGCACACCCTTAACACAGGTGATTCTGAAGGAAGGAACTGAATAGAAAGATACCACAGTGCCCATGTGTGTACCGAATTCACTGCAATGTGAATTACAATATACTTGCTGTACCAGAATTAAGAATCTCCATGAAAAATAAATTTGAAATAGTGCTCTGTATCCTTGCCAAAGGTAACACGGTCAAGTAGTTTAACGTATTCTTTACTGGCATAAGAAAAAAAAAATCCAAACCAAAAAGCTACTTTTAAAGGTAATTGACAATTAAGGTAACAACTACGTAAGACAGAGTTGTGGAATAATGTTTTGAATGTAATTTAAAAACAAAAAAAAGGCAAAGCTTCTAAAACCCATACTCAATTCAGTTTTGTTTGTTTTACTTTTTATTATTTAAATACACCATACTAGAGCAAATGTCTCTGAAAATATCACAAATAAAAGATTTTTCTTCATTCAGCAAATTAGAAGTAGGTGAAAATTTCTACACAGTAGCTGCTGAGCCTGACTTTTTTTTTTTCTTTTTTTTTTCTTTTTTTTTTTTTGCCATGGGAAGTAGCAACATTAGGACAAAAACACTTACATGCATACATACATTGTATTTTACAGAGATACAATAAAAGTGTTTGTGATAGAATATCACAAAAGCCACATCTTTATCTCATGTTCAGTTTGATTGAAACACATTTCCTTACAACACTTAAATATACAAAGAGCAAATAGAATGTTGTTAAGGTAAAACACAGGGTACAAACTGGCCAGTGCCCTGCTAATTGTTAATGAGGGTAGAAAGCAGATTTCAATGCTTCTTTTAATTAGCTTCATTAGTCATCTTCCCCACCCACCCCCCCAAAGATGTCCTCCGGTGGATCTTTTTTCATTTTCTCTACAGTCTCCCATTAGCCCAGGTTCATGGAGTCCTTAATGTTCATATTCAGTCATTTTAATACACCAATAAATGTGGGAAGGGCAATCAAGAATAAAGAAGGTGCAATGGTATGGAGCTGGCATTGATGCTAGCTACAAAGGTGACTTGTCTACTTGGAGACATGGGATCCATCTGTGATGAACAAAATTTGAGATGAAGGCACGCATTCTGCATTACTCTGACCTTTTAGCAGACCTGTAAGAAATAAAAATGGGTATCTTAGCTAAATTTGAGATAGGAAACTACAACATGACTGCTTATGTCTTTTCCTTATTCACTAATCTCTTTTTTATTAGACTACTTTCCAACTGTGACTTGATTAAGGCTTTCTACGCTATCCATTCACACTGCTAATGTTTCAACTTCAAATAGCAAAAAGCAAACATTTTCCACAGTTTCACTACTAAAAAAAGCAGACGGGAAAAAAGAGTCTACAACAAGAAAGTGTACTTTCTGGTAACAAATTGTACAGTGAATAAGGTGGTTTTTCTGGGCCCCCTTTAAAAGGGAAGAACCATTATGCAATGCCTTTGAAGAAGCAAGTAATATGATCTTATAATTGGAAGAAATAGTGTGTAAAGCAAATACAAAGTACAGCCAATATCCTCCCAAGGCAACTTCGGCTAATATGCTGCATTGCACAAGAGCTAAATATAGATATTTCAAGATTTCCCCCCCATTTAAATTCCTCATCTGGTGCGTTAGTTAATGTTACATAAACATTTTAATATATGAAGTCAAACATGTGCTTTCACACTGGTGTTAATGAATTGTGATAATTAAAAGTGTCTAACTCAATAAAAATCTAAACTTTCATGGGTAAAATAGAAATGATCATCCATAGTCTTCAAATACAATCTGTTTGCAATTACCAAAATGAAATAATATATATTAGATTTTTATGGCTTTTAAATGACATTTTGCGCTTCCCAGGAAGTTCTTTTTCCAGCCTTTCTCTAAGTTACTAAAAGCCTGAGGTCTATTAGTAACTGCAACCCCCCACTTTCAAGCTAATTAAAGTAGTAGAGGCTTGGAGGTTTAATTCCCCAGAGCTGAAGCTCAGTGTGAGAAAGGTAATTTGTCTGTCCAGAACAAAGATTAGGGAGCAGCCAGCAAGCATATTTAATAAATGAGCATCAAATATCTTCTACTATGGACACAGACAACACCAATTATGTAACTACAAGGGAATTGTTGAGTGATATGTAAACTAGGAGATTTTTAAGATCTTCTCAAAGAGACGTAATATAACTCATACTTTATTTAAAAGTACAGAAGCTGAAGGCAAGCATTTGTTATGAACACTGCCAACTGGTGGAAAATTTACACTTTTAGTAGGTGGTAATACTGTTGCAAACACGAAATACTAGAGGAATACTATGAGTACCAAAAAAAGCATAGAGAATTCTTGACAATACAGCCCCTTCAAATGAAACAGCACAGAGGACATCACAAACCAAGTTTTTACCCTGCAGGCAAGCAGTACCAAGTTTAGAGAAAACAAGGTTTTTTCCAAACTACACGGCAAGTAATGGGAAGTTATAATATAATGTGTGAATTGCCTCAGGGAGGCAAAAGGTGGGAATGGCCAACATCAGGGCATTTGCCTCCTTAAAAAGAAGAGCAAGTTTTTAAACCAAGTTAGGCCACGGAACCCTTTCTGCCTGCACCAGTCACCTGTAAATTGTATTAAGACAATAGTAACTTCATAACTGTCACCTTCACATGCACAATGAAAATATGTTTTAATGCTGGGAGATTTCTTTGGTTAAATAAAAAACCCGTGGATGTTCTGCTATGTCTATAATCTCTGGTGGTAAAATAACCCGGAGACTGAATTGATCTTTAATGCTTAATAAAAAGTATCTGTTACAGCCAATTCTGTTACACAGGAAGAACATTTTTAATCAGCGGCCCTAAAACATGCAGCTTTCTGGAAAACATCTCTGATGTTATAACCTTTAGACTGTTAAAAAAGCAAAATACAAAGCACAACTCTCTTGGCACCTGCCCCTGTAGCTTCCAAAGTTCTAGAAACCTGACAAATCCATGAATTGTCAACTTGTCTCCTTAGCTATATTTCAGTTTTCTGGGGCTTGGGTGCTCTGCAATTCCCTATGAAAACCAGAAGGAGAACTTTGACCAATTTCTAGAGAGATTGTATTATAAAGAAAAAAAACCCTCAAACAATCATCTCTCCCCTCAATCTTCTCCCTAATACCTGCTCATCTGCCTCAGCAGTGACTGCAGCAACGCCGTTAACAGGCAGTGACAGGAACTCATAAAAACCCGTTCTCACGATTTCCTCTGCATTTAGCTTCTACCAGGTGCCTACAGTCAGGAGCTCTGCAAACCCAATCCAGTTTCACTTCTCTTTTCCATGTTCTATGTTGCTCATCATGTCTACTGCTTTTATTGCAACTAAATCATTTTTATGTTTTGCTAAGGCATAGTAAGAAACTGATAAAACTAAATGACAATTTAGACACCTATTTGAAGTTACATTAAACTTTACATTCGTAGAAGACAAGTGGATAAACCACTCTCAGAATGGCGAACCTTTTACTGCAGTGTATAAAGATGAATGGTTTTACCTATATTTTGAAATGGGATACCTATAAATATTCATTTAATAGAATCACTGCTAGCTAGTCTATATTACAGATTTGTTTCATTAAAATTCACAACAGTATAAATCTATGAATCTTTAACTGTATTTGTACTTCCTTGAGATGAGGCTGCACATTCTCCTCCAGTCTTAATTATCTTTGTTCTGCCTAACTATATAGCATTTTTGTCCTCAACTCTCTCATCACCTCGATTGACAAATTAAGTAAACAAAAAAGGTCCACGTTTTATTTTGATGTAATTACATTCACTGTATAAGATTTGAAAGAATACTTAAAATTAATCAGTAAATTTATGCACAGAAAAAAAAAGCAAACACGGATATTGAAATGTAGCAACATAACCAAAAAAAAAAATCATCCAACTTGAAGTTTCTGTTTTCTCAGACATATTTTTCCACTGACTAAAAGGATACAAAATATACTGTATACTAAAGAATACATCAGCCTAGCATTTGTCTCAGATTTTTTTAATCTTCCAAATTCCTACTTGCAGATAAATGTTATTTTTTGTGATCCTTACAGACATTAATGAAGTTCCTATTGTAAATCTATAAAGAATTACCAACTGAAGTGTGCACTTTTTGTTTCATTGCAATAACTCAGTGCTGTGTGATTGCCTGGGTTAATGATGAAAAAGTCAAATATACTATCAGAGCTGATGGAAAAATCTATCACCAATCTGAAATTAAAATTCATCTGTGGTCAATAAGATTTAATATCCATGCAAGTGGCGCTGTAAAGAGTAAATGAATCAATGTCATCAATACATAATCAGTATGAAATATGATGTGAATAAAATTATGTGCAAGAGTCATACATCCACTCTTTTCTGGACCAGGGTGGAATGAACAGTCTCTTAACTCAAGGTTGACAGTAATTGTTACAAATTAGGCACAGCAGTTATCAAAATGCACTCACTTGCATAGCTTTAGGACTTATTAAGGAGATTAAAATAGATCTAAAACTATCTAGTTTCAGAGTTACAAGACAACTGTTGATCAGAAATTTTTTTCTTCTTCTTCGCTATATGATTTGTACAGTCATTATTTACTCATTTAGCTAGAAACCAAGAGCCATCAACCACAGAGATATACAATCTCTAGTTGAGCTATTAGTGTTATGGAGCGATAAGAAAATAGCATTTTGATTTTTAAATCTGAGTTATGACATACAAACCAGACAAGAAAATACTTCTGAAAGAGTATCCCAGCATGCTTCCTCAACTAAAATTTTAGTAATTAGGTAAAATACATTGGTTTAGTCCAGGAACCCTCTCTTTACAAGACATTTATTTCCATATTAAAGGATCTAATTTTCCTCCCTCAGAAACCTGCTCTCTTGTAGCCCTTAATTTCAAGATTATAAAATAAAATACTTCTCTTTCTTAGGAGTTTGTATTAATTGTATGCTCTCCGTTTCGCTTTGTACATAAGGAGTTCAACAGCTGTACAGATGCACGTGCACAAACCAAAATAAATTGACTCATTCTATATGCCATATTTAAAAGGTTAGTATTTTCTCCCCCCGCCCTGTGCCTAAATAACTTAAGGCAAGTTCAGCTACTTAAAGGTCTCCTTGCAGGGGTGGGGAATGTCCACTATTAGAATGAAAAGAAATTGATCTTCATTTAGCTCTAAGAAAGCTTATTAGTAATTGTGGAGTATTCACCTTCTGGTCTGGCAGTAGTGGATTACTCTGAAGTGAATTCAAATGGCCATTGATGAGAGCTGTAGGTCTATCATGTTCACAAAATAAACTGCCATTGATGTAGTGAAACCGATCTCCGGGGACCAGGCGATTCCGGCAGGTAGAGCATGTAAAACACTGAAAAAGGAAAGAGACAGCAAGTGAAACTACAGCACAAATTAAGTATGCTGCAGGTTTGAAAATTACACTTCAGAGACTGCAAGTACAGCTGAGATATGGAGCTGCTTGGTTTCTAGCTCTCCAAATATGGCATTAGTCTTACCTGTTGGGACTGTGCAGTACATAGCTCACGTATAGTTTTACCGATTATGAGGGAACAAAGCTACACACTAAGGAAAGCTTTATAATAGATATTCATATTTCTAGTTATTGTTTTGCATTTCATTCATAAGCAGATGCAGATTTTACACTTAAGAAGCACAGCAGTCCTAATCAGCTACTAAAAAGATATATACAGCAAAACCCCTCACCTTAAGATGATAGACGTTGCCCTGTGCCCTCATGACCAGCTCACTAGCAGGAATGGACTGTCCACAGGCACTGCAAGCACCACTGTTTCCAAATAACCTGAAACAGAGGTGATGATCGTGAATAATTTAATACACAGAGGACTCTCAGTATTTTTGCACATCACTGCCATGGTTTATTACACAACTATTTTAGACTTCTGACCCCCATCTTCCAACTTGCTTACGTGTCATAATATGAAAAAGTATATTTTTGTGTAACAACTGGTAGCTTCACCCTACCTTGGATGTGGTTACAGAGGATTTAATCAGAAATATTGACTTACACCTCTAGAAACACAAACAATTCTGTACTACACACATTTTATCAGATTACTGGGTTCATCATAAAAAAAAAGATACAATTCATGACTGGAGTTTAAATGCATTGTGTCCTTGAAATTATATGAAGAACTCTTTTGTACTTTAATCATATCTTGAGATATGAGTCATCAAAAGGGTTAAGAGGATTTGATTGTATATCTAAGAAGACATCATGCTCAGTGTATTGAAACTCCAGTAAACCTCCATCAGTGCAGAGTTTCCATTAGAAACTCTCTGCTATCCAGGTTGATATATAATGTGTATGGGTTAACCTTTTCAATCATGGTGTCAACACTTTAGATTTGCCTCTGCTCATCTCTTTCATCCTAACCTTCTCTCTCTCTTGATAATGAAATGCTTGCTCCAACTTCCCTCTATCTGCTCCTGAGTCCACAATTTAGATTACTTCATCTCTGCTAGCAACAAACTGAATGAAATTTCGATTTGAGCAGAAAGTAATTTACCGGGATCTGGACCCATTTGTCATCATATCTCTCTGGGTGTTTGCTGTATCACTGCAGTTTTCCTATGCAATCAAATGAGACCACAACATCTGCCATTGGGGGGGGCACACGCAGTGGGGGGAAGGGGGAATAGGCAGAAGAGTGGTGAAGAAAAATATATACATAATTCTTCAAATCTATTTAAAGGCACAACGCATCGATTCAAAATATAATACAATAATGATTATTGAGTTCTACTTTCACAGGCTGTGTTAGCTAGAATTAGAAAAACCTTTATTTGCTTTTGCGTGAGTCTCTAATAGACACAAATATTTATAAAGACTACCACAATTCATTTCACAGTAAAAAAGGAAACTGAACTAGCTGGCAGGGTCACAGACCCACTTTTCTGCACGATGGAAAACATAGTAATAGGATTTACAAATTAGTGTATTGGTGTCATAATAAATATTAATATTTGCATCTCCTTCCTGTCCAAATAAAGTCATAAAATTCTGTTTGTGTCAACCTAGGACACACATTACAACAGAATACCCGTAATCTGAATGATTGCAGTGTGCCTCTGTATAAAAATAATTGCTTTGAATTTTCAGAATCTGAGCTTACAGAGGAGGCTTGTCATGTTCAAACTACTAATTTGCTGTCGCCACTTTATTGAAAATAGCCTGTAAGTTGTTATTAAATGTATCGACTGAACGACAGAGAGAGTAGTAAAACTGCCCCTTAAGATGGCTTTTAATAGGAAGCTGAGAAACAAATTTTGCAGCAGAATCGATTTGAAGAGTTCAATCAAAACTCCATTTCAAAACTAATTAGTCTGAGATCCACGACACATTGACACGTTCTTGCAGAATCACAGTGGTTACGAAGGGAAAGCTGAACTAATACATTGTCAGGACCTCCCGCCAAAGGGACTAAACTGTCTGGAAACTAAAGGTCCATTATTAGGGCATCTTCCAAAACGGGACCAGTTTCGAGTAGTTACATGATGTATCAAGGTTACTTGCAAAGCTTTGCAATATGCATTTTTCTTCCTTCATGGTTACTCGTAACCAAGTTGGCACTAGAAAAGGTGCACTGGAAGGGCTTCGAGAGGAGGCAGCAAGGCACTCTAGCATTTCTAGAGCAAAGATACAAAAATCTAGGGTAAGGGGGTGGCACCAAGGGCACTGCCGGCTAGAGAGAGGAAGAAAGGCAAAGATGGACAGACAGTGTAAGTTGTCCAGGAGAATCTGAGCCTGGTAAGCAGTCTCTCACAACCCCCCTGTACAACTGCAGCACCCAACTGCAAACACAGCTTTCAGAATGCTGATCTCATTGCACTACTTGTCTTCATTAAGCATTCATTGTTATACTATTCTCTCTGAACTAAAAGTGGTTGAATGTCTGTGAATTCTAATAAACAGAGTCAAACTAACCCAGAGGCTTTCCACACATCCTAGGTTTTCCCCAGGCATGTTTCCAGAAGAATTCTGGTTTGGGAAGCCACTTCAGCTGAATATTCTGCTAAAAGTCCTAAAAATTACTTACAAACTCAGAACGCCTTTTCATTTCTTTGTATTATTTACCAGGAAAATTAAGCTTATTTTTCCTTCTCTACTGTTATGAATGGTTTTATTCTGTAATGCCATTAACAGGAAAAAGGTTTTATCTTTAAAAAAATTGTTATTCCTCCTTACCAGTAAAGGAAGTCTTCCATAGTAACTATTCTTTACTGAAAAAGTTGCTTCACATGGTTTCTGGGAGGCTGGAGAGCTAATTATCTAACCAGGGGGACTGTCCAGGACAGTATTTGATTTAAAAGGCTTGAGGCTTTAGGTGCTCAATTAAGTAGCTATTGGTCTCAGACTGGACTTTAATGGGCTCTTTTCTCTTTAACTGCAGCAATGGGTAGAGATACCCCAGGTCAGGCTAATTAAAGCCAGGGGACTCTTTAATTGTGATGACAGAATTGGTTTCAGTTTCCTCTTTGGGTCCTCAGTCCAAGAAGGTCATTAATATTTCAACATTTGGGCAATGCAATCAATCACAAACATCAAGAGGTTCCCTGTACGGACAAGGCAGCTCTTCTACACTTGGCAGCATTTTACTGAGCCACCTTAAATTAACTACTGTGTGCTTCCAACACAGCATTCCCCACACCCCCAAACACAGAAATGCTCCTCATTTTTTTAGTTGGTGGGGATTTTTTGGGTGGGTTTTTTTCAGAACTTTCTGTGCAAGACTGGGAACGAAGGCAGTGAGAAGCCTTTTCAGCCCAGTTTCCCGTCTTGCTGCTCAAAATTCAGCATCAGCAGAAACACATCTCTCGCAACTTGTACTAGCAAAATAAGGTTCCAGTGCTTTCCAAAATCGTGGAGACAGATTTAAGCACTGATTCTTGCACGACATGGTGCACATTTGTGCCCACAGACATATATCCAAGCCCTAGCAAAGAGAAATGCACATCCAGACCTACTGATCCAGAAGCAATCGGTGTTTCTGTACATTCCCTACATTTAATCTAAATTCTGCACCAGCTATATTAAATGTAACAAAGAAAGGCAACACAGAAATTACGCCTGAAGCCAAGTCCATTAAAGGTACTTCAGAATAACTAGAGACCAAGCACCTTAAAAGCACCAGAAGCTATTGATACTTAAAAGGGGGGCTGTGCATAATGGCAAGTGCTGCATTAGAGAAGGGGAAGAAAAAAAAAAGGAGGAAAAAAAAAACCCAGCCAAATTACGCTTGGTTAATTCAGAGTAACAGATCTGCCCCCAAGTGAATTGGAGGCCTTGAATTAATTCTGTTATGACAAATCAAGATAAACGTTCCCCCTAAATTGCATGCGATTTAATTAATTTTTGAGATCCTGTTTTTTTTTTTTTTTTTCCTAGCTAATAGTTCACATGCTCCTGTGCTGTCATTGTGCTTGAGTGGGCAGACTTCAAAGTGATATTAAATAACCAACTATTAGATTTACCTAGCACGTCCTATTGGAAAAGTGCCATTTAATTACCTAGCCTGTTCAATTAAAGGGACAGCATTCCCTGAATATAGCAGCTTGCCGCTGATTACCAGGGAAATGAACTGGCTGCCTGGCGGCCCCCTCCCCTCCCCTGCGCGGCCCTCGGTGCGGCTCGGCCGGGCCCGGCCGCCCCCAACCCGGGGCTGCGCCCCCGCCGCGCTGCGCGGAGCGGGCACCCGGGGAGGGGCGCCGGGCGCTGCCCCTTTAAGAGGCGCCCGGGCAGCCTCCCCCTCTCCCCCTTCCCCACCACTCCCTGCTCTCTCTTAGAGGCCAATTTTGTTAATTAAATGTTTTGTTTGCGACGCGGCTCTCATTCATTTCGGACACGTCATTCCGAGCAGATCTAAGCCAGGGACCAGATCTCATTAGATAAAACCTATCAGAACTAAGAGAAAATGGAGGAGACACTAATTAAAGCTTTTAATTGTGCGGATTCGCTGCCACGCTGCTGCTTTATCTGGCATCTTAAGGTTGGGAGGGCTGCGCTCCACTCCCCTCCCTGAGCGCGCTGCTTGCCGTGAGGAGGGAGGGGAACGGACCGGGGTTTTCGCCTCCCTCTCTTTTCCCAGGAACCTTGGCCTTCAATGAAAGCTGCTGCAGTAGCTGTACGGCCAATTTGTGTTCGGGTTTTGGGAGCTGGCGGGGGGGGGGGGTAAGGGGAAGGAGGAGCAGAGAGGGAGGGAAAGGGGAGTGTTGTGTTGTTTAAACAACAACAAAAAAACCCACATACAGCTTCAGACGGTTAAAAAGCTCATTAATAAATGGCCCCACGGTCTTGGCCCGAAGGAGTCAAGTCCCTTTCACCTGGCGCCTGCTGGGCCGATCAATCCTCTTTCTCATTTTGTCAGTTGTGTCTAGCATGCCCCACATCTCCAATTGAGAACTGTGCCCGTGGCTCTTGCCTGGGGAAAAGAATGTGCCACTGCAAAAGCCCTACGGAAAACTAAGAGGGGAAAGGATGGCAGAAGGAAAGCAGAGAGACTTGCTGTCAGAGGGGTGGCAGTGCCTTCACACCTGAACGGGGCCATTTCAAACAAGAAAAGGTTGAGGGCCTCGCTCATGCCAGCACAACCCAGGAAGAAGCCTGCAAAGTCCATTTCCAGCGGGAAAGCGCCAAGTTAACTCAGCCTTGGCAGGACCAGACCATCCTACCCCACCTTGAGTGTACAGTGTCCAGTTCAAGTTTCAGCAAGCATCTGTCAGAGTTATTTTTGCAAGTCAAATTACACAGATCTAAAGAGAAGTCAGGCGATAGGACAAGGAGATCAATTCAAACCCCTCATCTGATAAAGCATCCTATTCATAATCGCCTACATTAAAATGAACGAGTATTAATTTTTGGCAACACAAGACCAGAGGACTGCGACAAGCTTGCCTGAACTTGCCTCTAGGATACAGTGGACGCATCTTCTCTTTTTAATTAGTAGCAATCAGACATGAGGGTTTGTTTGATGGTGCTGGTCAAGTGATGAATCTGTACTATTCAGTGCATCTTAACAGTAGTGTCAATTTTTCCACTTCAAACAAGACTCTTTCCCTAACACTGTTCTGCTCTATTTAATTACAATTCTGCCAGGCTTAGGCTTGTTGCTCAGGATGATGACCAAAAAGCACCATTAACCCCCCATCATGTGCTGATTCTTTAGCATTTCTCTCTAGAAATACCCCCAAAACTAATGAAGCTTAGGCTTCGATTCCTCAGAGATACCAAGGGACGTTTTATCTACCTAACTTCCCAAAGCCATGGCCATGTACCAGGTCAGAGGCTGCACTATCAGAGTAACCAAGTCTTAACTCTGTCCTCTTAGACTAAGGAGATCTCTGTGCATATGGACATTCAGTACAGTCCACATCTTCTCAAACAAAAGTCAAGTTTTACAACATAAGCAAACTTGCAACATTTGATGGTTGGTTTTGGTAGGGTTTTTTTCAGAAAGGAAAAAAAAGTGTAACTTTTTGGCCATCAGGGAGAAGGGAAATCCTGGGTTAACTCTTGACATTTACTGTAAACGAGAAGCCAGAAGCATTTAAACAGAACACAATTTGTTTTAACTAAGCATTTCTGTGATGCCGGGAAGGTATGGGGCTTTTCTGTTGTTTTTTTTTAATTACTGAATGTTGAAACAGAACACCTCCTTGAAGCATTCATGTGCATCAGTCTATCAAACCATTTACTCAAATTAAATGTGTAATCCTTCAAAATGCCTCCTTTTAAATTAATGAGTTTAAGTAGCTTGAGTTCACCTGAAAAGATCGTACGGGCACCTGACCTCATGAATTCTTTCTATTAATTATATTGGAAACTTGTTGGAAGGGATACTCTGCATAATCTTACTGTACCCCAACAGATGTGAGATTAGTGAGGCTTAGTTCCCCCTACCCAAATCTGTGGCATTTAAAGCAAACAGCTTCAAAAGAGAAAGAGATAAGAAATAAAGGGCACAAGCATATACCTCCTCTCCTATCTCCTGCATTTTCTATACTGAAAGTTAAGAGAAATGCCGGTTCAAAGCTTCTCCGTAACAATGCGAAGACAAACATCATACCACCGGTTTTTGCTATAAGTAGAATCGGTGGCCCTCCAACTGACGGTTAATCAGCTCTTTCACAAGGAGAACAGAGAATGAGTCATTCTGTTTCCACTCAAAGGAGTTTAAAGGTGCTTATGTAAATATCATAATTAATCAGATACTAAAGGCAGGCATTTCATTATTTAGCACCTCTGCCACAGCCTTATTTAAGCTCTGCGATTTTAACATTTACCGTTCAGATATGCACACTTCTCCTTCAACACTACAACAAAGCAGATTAATTTAGCCTCTCTGATTGCTGTTTATTTTTAGTTAGGACTTGTTTTGTGCTGACAAACCACTTTAAAGTTACAGTCGTCGTTCCGCCTCCCCCCCCCCAACTCTTCCCTCCATTTGGCAGTCGCAACTACGCCCTGGGCTAGGCGCTAACATCCGCACCCGCACGTCTCCTCGTTCCTAATGAAGGAGCGATCCTGAGCCAGCCCACCCCTCTGCCCGGCGGACACCCACGGCGAGAAATAAAGGAGGGAAAATGGAAAGATGGAGAAAAAGGCAGGGAGAAAGGGGGAAAGCGGTCCTCGACAGCCCGGCAGTCACCTCACCTGATGTAGTCGTTTCTGCAGAGGATCATCCCGCTCTTGGTGTAGCAGGAGGTGCCGATGTCCCCCAGCTGGGCCTGGCAGCAGGAGCACTTGAGGCAGCGGCTGTGCCAGTAGCTGTCCATGGCGTAGAGCAGGAAGCGGTCGGCGATCTTCCCCCCGCAGCCGGCGCACCTCTTCCAGGAGAGGGAGCCCGCCGTGACCGGGGGCGGCTGCGCGCTGCCGCCGGGGTTCACCATGGCCTGCGCGGAGAGAGGGGCGGGGGCGGGTCAGCGCCGGCACGGGACGGGACCGGCCGGAGCGGCGGGGCCGGCGCCGCTGTCGGGCCCTGCGGGGGCAGCGCCGGCCCGGGGCGCGGGGCAGGGGCGCGGCCCCGCAGCTGGCGGGGATCGGGGGGCAGAGCGAGCGCGCCCCGCCGCCCCCCCGCTCCGGGCTTGTGCAGCTGCAGCTCACAAGTCAGGAACAGTCCCAGGGTTTGTTTTGCTTATGAAAAAAAAAAAAGAAGTGTGTGAAGAGTGGGGGGAGAAAGAAAAAAGTTGTGAAACTGGTTTTTCAGTCTAGCAGAGCCTCCGCAGGCTCAGGGCGGTAACGAGGGGCTCGGGACCGGCCCTCCAGACCTCGAGATTTTATTTTTTTGTAGTTTTATTTTGGAGACCTAAAAACACCCAGAGAAAACAGTGCTGACTGAGGAGACTGGCCAGAATAATAGATCACTGAACTTCAGGACGCCTGTTAACTTCCTACACAAACATACTCAACTTTTGTCTCGCTAATCTGCCCTTGATCAGCAGTTTAAATGCTAAAGCTTTGTTACTCAAAAAAAAAAAAAATTACCGACCCTAGGAAAGCAGCAGAGTAATGAAGTGCACCACTCCGGCTGCGGTTACTCTGGCCGCCCCCGAAACTGCTACTAAGGGCATTTTTCACTTTCTAATAAATGCTTTATGCAAGCAGGACAACCGAGAGATAATATAGGAATCAATTCATAAAGCTTACTCTAAACCGATTAATTTGTTGCCTTCAATCCAGAGTCCAATAAACTCCCGGTGTTCCTCTAGTCACTTATACTATAAAAAGATCAAGTTATTTACTGCCAATTAAGCAGCATGTTTTGTCTTTGTCCTTTGTAAGCCGTATGTGCTCATGCCGAGGCATCTGGCTATCTGCTAAGGACCTTCAGACTGATACGTCCAGAGCAGTGAGGATGAACTTTTTCTGCCACTGGCCCAACTCGGCTGCAGGAGGAGAACTGAGGCCGATTTAAACACACATTTCCTCAGAAAGAGTACCTGGAGGTATGTCCAGTGACCGCACAATAAACCAGGAGAACTGCACCAATTAAGCTGTAACAAAAACCCCGAGACTTTGGAAAGAAAACCACTCTAAAAGCCATTAGCATTGCATTTATCCGAACGCATCGTATACCTTTATGTAAATTGATTTCTGATGCATTTGTTCAAGGAATTGCCTTTTGTTACAGTTTCCAGCTACAGCCTAAATGAATCTGCATTTCCTGCTCCAAGTCTTTAAACCGTTTCCCTACGCTTTAAATCACTTCGGATATCTTAAAAGAAAGAAAAAGGCTCCATGCCACCACCTTAGCCCGTCTTTGTCGAAGGCAAATATGTATAAATATAAAATGGGAAACGTTACACTGAGAAAACCATCCAGTAACCCCATTAAGCTAAAGCTCTTAAGGACAAGCAATACCTTAATGCTGATTAAATCTAAAAAGATGAATCAAGAGGACTGACCAGAAAGTGACTCCCTTGATAACTAAGGACGGGCCCTCATCAAGTTTCATTTAGAGTTGAGGGGGGGGAAGCTTTTAACTTAAATAGGCTTACTCTAGTAATTACACAGCCAAGCAATTTAGGTCCTGGGATAGGAGTCAGTGAAATAGAAAGCAGAGCTGGAACCTAGAGGTAAAATAACCCCCCCCTTTTAACAGCGTCTCTGGTGCTTTTTTAATGGAGACCAAGGGAGGGACAAGCGGAGAGCTGGCAATTTGTAGTACAAAAATGGATGCTTAATTCATGTCTTGGTTTTAATTAGGTGATTCACCGAATTTCTCCTGGATTGAAACAAAAGACCGTGTGGGGGGCAGGAAGGGAACCGGAGAGGAGAGAAATAGAGAGCTCACTTTGATCTTTTCTGCCACTGTTTCAGAACAGTGTTTACTACGAGGGAAGCGGGTGTCCCAGCGCCCAACCCCCCCACCTCCCCGTCCCCTCCATTCACAGACGAGGCAGGCAGAGCCCTTTCCCGGCGGTAGCTGGGAAGGGGGGTAAGGAAAGGCGCTACAGCGGCGGCCGTCGCCAGGCTTTGTACGCGGGGCCGCGACAATGCCCGGGGCGCCCCGCTCCGCGCCCCTCCGCCCGGCGGGCACCGCGCACACGAACGCTGGGAAACACGGGGGAGCGACCGGCACTTCTTACCTGCTTCCCCTCTATATTGCAAAAGGCCGGGGAGCGCCGCTCGGGGTGCCTGAAGAGGTCTCCTTGCAAAGAAATAAGCACAGCGCTCGCCCTCTCGCCGGCTGTCGGGAGCGCTGGAGGGAGCCCCCCGCCCGGCAAGGGGCAGCCCAGGCTGGAAAAATATAGATATTGCTATGAGAGGCGTCTGCCCGGGTCCTTCCTCCCGCTCCCGCTTCCCGGGAGGGGAGCTGCAGAGCTCGGTCCCCGCCGCTGAGCCGCACACGCAGGGCGCCGCCGCCGCTCGCTGCTGCAATCGCCGGGCAAGTTTGGCAATGTGGCTTCACTTTGTGCCTCTTCCCCCCCGCCCCCCACCTCCGCCCCCTCTCTGGGCTGCGGCGGCTCCCGAGCCTCCCGCGGCGCGGAGCCGGCCGGCCGCGGCCCGCCGGGGCGCCTCAGCGGAGCGGGCGGGAGCCGGCGAGTTTGAGCGGGGCTGGGCGCGGAGCTGCTGCCGGGATCCGGCGGCGGCGGCGCTGGCGGAGGGCGAGGGGCGGCCCCTCTGCCCGTCTGAGCGTGAGGGTGCGGGTGCGAGTGTGCCCGTGTGAGTGCGTGTGTGCCCGCACGGTGCGCGTGAGCCCGCTGCCCTCACACATGTGTTACTGACAGAGCAGAATCCCAACTACACTCCGGCTCGGCGCCCCCGTCAGCCCGCCGCAGCCAATCCGCCCCCGGCTTGTTCAGGCGGAATAATAAAACCTGCCAATCCCCGGGAAGACAAAGGAATGAGTGAAAGGGGAGGAAAAAAAAAAAAAAAAAAGAGGAGAGGAAGGGAGGGGGCGAGGAGGAGGAGGAGGGGAATGGAGAGGAAGGAGGGAGTCAGGTGGGCAGCTCTGGCCGCGCCACCCGGGCGCTGAGCGAAGGCGCGTGGCCGCGAGGGCGCCTCCTGCCCCGCCCCGCTCCCTTCCCGGCCACCAGTTGAGAAACTTGGCGGCGAGGGGCCGTCCCGGCTGCCCCCGAGGGCAGGCCCGCTCCGCCCGGGCCGTGGCGGCCCTCGGAGCCCTTCCCGGGCGCTGGGCGCTTCCCCCGCTGGGCCGGGGGGAGGCGCCGAGGGGAGGCGCGGCCGTGGCAGCCGCTTCTCGCCGCCTTCGTGGCGCCCCCCCCTGCCCGCGGCCGGCCCCGTTGCCCGCACCCCGTCCTGGAGAGAGGGGAGAGGGAGGCAGGGGCCGTGCCCGGCTCGTCCCGCGGGCGGAGGGGCTGTGTCGAGCCGCCGGCTGTCACACGATCCCCACTGGAGCCGAGGGAGCTGCGCTGCGGGACCCAGGCGGGCACGGCCCGCTGGGGCCACCCCTGTGGAGGTTTCGGAGGGTTAAGCAGCCGCAATTGGCAGCACGGCTCATCAGCAGGGAAGTCAACAGCCCGGGGAGAAGCCCGGGGCTGACGTCAAATCGGAACAAGTAATGTTCAGTGGGGACGCTTAAAACTGTGAAGAAAACATCACGCATTAAACGCACGTCTGTGAGGCCTAAGAGCAGCACACAGGATAAGCACAGCACCGAATGGCTGGAGCAGACCCCCGGAATAACAAAGTGTCTCCGAGTGCGGGTGCCGTGCCCCCGCGGCCGGCGCTGCCCGCACAGGGAACACACGCGCCCCTGTCACCCCGCGCACGCGGCCGCGCTCCGCCCGGGGCGGCGGACCCCGATCGGTTGCACATTCCCGGGATCTGTGGAAGGACAGAAAAACTTCATAACAGGAGTTTCTCGATTCCAGAGCGCTGACGTCAGCAGCAGCCAATGCAGCGCTGGCCGAACGGCAGCAGCGCCCGGGCCGCGCTCGACGTGCGGCACAGCCCGCGCTGCCCCGCGGGGACGGCTGGGCTGGGCTGGGCCGGGCCGGGCTGGGCTGGGCTGGGCCGGGCCGGGCCGGGCTGGGCTGGGCTGGGCCGGGCTGGGCCGGGCCGGGCCGGGCGGCACCGCCCGCGGGCACGTTCGCTACCGTGTCAGGCAAATCCGTGGTGACAGCAGCGGGACTGAGCTACGAGCCCCGTCCGTCCACCCGATGTCCGAGGCAACAAAGTGTTTTAAACCCGCTCCTGTCGGCGGCTGATGCAGAGGCGGTGCCCCGCAGAGGTACGCGGAACTCTTCCCGGGAGCACTTCCTAACGAGGAAGTGTCCCGGCACAGGAATGCAGCTCGCCCGCTGACAGCCCGGGTGCGCCCGGCCCGGGAGTCGCAGCCCAGGTGTGCCTTAACCACATCGCCACCTGTGGGCCTCCCGCATCCCTGCAGCCCCGGCCTGCCCGGGCACCGAGCCGTGAGCCCAGAAACCATCTGAAACGGAAAGGAAAACTGTCTACCTCGGAAAAATGTATTTGGGAAAACGTAGGATTGCTTCTAAATATATAGGAAATAAAATATTGAAATCTGAATGACACCACAGGAATGATTTAAACGCTGGAGAAAAGTCTATTTCTGTCTTTCTCTGTAGATTGGGGTATGTTCAAAGTCTGCATAAAGCGGACTGGGAGCTCATGGAAAGCTTCCAGAGGGAAAGCAGAGAGAGTACCGGTGTTGTGGTTAAAAATAATGTATTTTTTTAGCATAGGCCTATGAAATATATCATCTGGATGTAATCTCCATGTACATATTACATTTAAACATACTCAGCAGTTTCAGATTTTTTATGTAGGATCTGGTACAATTTAAAATATATAAAGTAACAAGGCATACTACAGATAATCAACAATCACTGATATTTTAGCTCTCTGACAGCTAAGAGCACAAGAATAGAGCAAATGCCAAGCTAAAATAAAATCTAAGTTGTCTAATTATCTAAGCCTCTAATGGCTGGAAGCTACCAAATTCAGACTCTGGGAGAGCCATTAGGACCTCTGCTTATTGGAAAAGATACTCTACCAAGAAACTCTGCCATAGGCACTAAAATGTTTACTAGTCTTAAAACTGATAGTGATACAAAAAATGGGAATTACCTTCTCAAGCAGCAGAGTTTTAAATGGCTTAATGATGTCTTGCAAATAGCATTACAATGTTCATATCTTTTTATGAAATCTGATCATCACTAATTTTTGTGATTAATTTTAACAGAGGAAACCTTAACTGAGAGCATTTTGCAGAGCAATATTTTTCTAATTTTTCTTTTGTGCAGCATCTGCTGTTGCTGTGCTGTCATCTTCGTTATGTTTTTCATTGTCTATGTGCCATAATGTAATTAGTTAGTTCAACATCATCTGTGCTATTAGATGAGATGTTTCTATGGTAAGTTAACATAGTTCTGTGTAATTGGTAGATTTCAGCAGTAGGCATGAATGTATCCATCAACTTTAGGTCGATTTGAGTCCACAAGATTTAAATTCACTTGGCATACGTTACCCTAGAAGACTTAATTTTGGCTGAATGGGTAAAAAACACAATGCAGAAGAAAATCTGGCTGCTTATATCGCGGTACTGTTGGAGTCAGGGAAAGGAAAGCATAAAATTGCTGGCTTAGTAGTTGCAATCTGAATGTCTGGAAAATGTTACAGCCTGTGATCCAAATCATTCTTAAACCTAGACGTGCCCCTAAGATAGCAGGTAGTCCAGAATTCATCAGGGTTATCTCTCTGTTCATGAAAGGAGTCTTGGTTCTCTCCCTAAATACTGCATTCCTTTGGGACCTCTAGGTTCTCTCCCTGCATACTTCATACCTATGGGACTCTTTTCCTTTTCTCATTAGAGAGAAATTTTAAGGCTGCTTCTTTGAGATCTTCCATGTGGTGCTTTGCTAATCCACGTGTCTTGCAAGCTACCCCTTTTGAACAAACAAACTTTTAAAACAAACTCTCTGACCCCAGTCTCTCCAGAAGCAGTGATGAAAAATCAACAGCCATTTCTTACTTTAAAGTAATGCATACTTCTACTCAACATAGAATCTTCTGATTTAGGCCTCAAACAATTTAAAAATGTGACTGGATTAAGTATTTAAGTTGGATATCTAATGATACAGCAGAATCACATCCTCTCAGAAGCTGGGAAGAGTCCTGGATGGCTTAGAGCATTCTTTTCTAAGCAGTAGACAGTACTGTTTGCCCAAAAGAGTAAGATAAGTCACTTTTAGAAATCTGTGTATAGATTTGACTTACTTATAAATACATGAGTAACTTTATGTACAGTAACACAGAACCATGGGAGGTAAGAACAGTTTGCTTAGATAAGGGCTTGCAAGACCCTTTTATCATCACTGCATCCATAACTGAGAACAGGAGCCAAATAATATAAATGTCAGTAATTATATATATTTATATTACCAATAAAGTCCACTTTTGGAAAAGCTAAGCCTATATTTGTAATGACCTCATATGGCTAAAATTACATTCACTAATTTGTCCTGTTCACATTCCTGTTGGGAGAATAAATATATGACCACAAGACATCAGTAGGTAGCAGAAAGTCCTGCAAGTGAGTTCTGCAACTAAATCAAAGATATCACAGTTTGTAATTCTATGTCATTTTTGTTTCAAATTGAGAATCTCTGGAGGCCTCTAGGAATATGCATATGTGATAATAAGTTCACTACATAAAAAAAAATTAAAATTGGAAATGCTATATCAATTTTGAAAGAGGGTTTTACATTCCACAATCTAATAAAACAAGACATTTTTAAAGCAAATAAGTTAAAATTAATTTGATACTCTTAAACATGTACTGACAATTGATTTTTGTGATGACATATCTGTATAGTGATATTTTGTCACAAATATGAATATTTTTAGGATTCATATGCATTCATCTTTAACAAGGAAAAAACCCTTTGACTTACAGATATAAACTCATATAGAACTTACCCTTTAAGGTAAAAAAATGTTTGTTCACAGATATTTTTATAGAACTGTCATTAATATGTTGCCTCTATTCACTAATCACTTTAACAAATGGTCAGATTAGAGAGTGGGACAGCACAATTTGGTTGTTTGAAGGCCCAAATTGTAGATAAAAGTAGCTATGGAGCTAGTTTAAATTTACCATGCAAAAAAGATCAACTGGAAAGGAATTGAAAAAATAAAAATCTGCCTCAATCAACTGACCGAAATGTGCTTACCTAATGCAGAGGTACATATTTATAACACCATCATTTATGCAATATGTTACAATGAAAAATGAAAACTTAGCTCATGCCTGTATTATTTAATTAGTTAGCCAAATAACCTTAAATATGCAGAAGAAATTAGTATTATGCCTGAGTGAATAAACAGCATGCTTAATATTTTTGATGATGTTGTCCACACAAAATACATTTATAATTGCCTTGAAATTATTTTCAAAGATGTGTGTCCAGTAGCAATCCTGTGTCATTAGACTATCTGTATGAGTGTATCCAGGAAATGAGTTATTTACCTGTAACTCATCGCTATGGAGGAGTATATCTGATATCCTTGGGAAGCTCCCATAACCTCTGAATGATGTAATTCACAGAACAGTCCACGAGCAATGTTTTCCACCTATTTTATACCTATGCACTGAGAAGACCCTTGTGATACCTGGCTTGGGCTATAGTAAACCAATGGAGGAACATTTGCTCGAGCTGTTTTCTCTGTAGGCCTTGAGGGGATGTTCACAACCTAGAATTTCATGGGGTTTTGCTCTATGATACATCACCAATGGGAAGGCACAGTTTTAGCTAATACGTCTAGATGTTTGTAGTGACTCTTTCTGATGGAAATTTGACATTGGCCATTGTTTCAAAAAGCTGAGAGAAAGCAAGGTATGGACTGAGAACTGAAACATGCACATAACAGAGATCCCCTTAAGTTGTCTTTTTAATTTGAGAGCTACCAGCACAGTATAAGAAAATGGAGGGCTACAAAAATAAAGAGGAAGAGCAGCCTGGTGACTTGCATCTGGCAGAAATGCCTCTATCATATTTGATTTGAAATTTACATAGATGCCAGTAGTTATGACACAACTGTCACTTTAAGTTCACTTAACTGGACATGAAACAATAATGACAAATGATCAGAATGACAGTTCTCCTTCTATTCTGCAGTGAGGTTCTTCATATCTCAGTTCTGCAACGTTCCTTCTGCTCTCTCCGCCAGACAAATGTTATGATGATTTCTCTGTTTGAATCGACGCAGCCTTGCTGAAAGCAAGAAGGAGAGTTTCTAAGCTTTCTATTCAGTTTTTTAGCTCTACCATTTATCAAAGAGTTTCTTAGTAACAGTTTTTAACATTAACTCTTTAATAGTTACTTGAGGATGTAATCCATTATTTGAAAACATTGTATTGCGTAAGAATATTACATTATTTTTCATACAAAAATATAGCTCTCTACTCTTCTTGTTTTTCAAAACTGGAGCGACTCCTGTACTCCACGACCATAACTCTTTTTATCATTCTACTATGATTCAGTAGCTTTTGCTGTCTTATAAACAGTCTTACAATTAAGAGCTAATGTTAATGGAATAGATTGTTGTCATAGTATAATGGTTTCCTGCTGCTAGATAAATGCTGTGGCAATGCTAGGACATTTATTGAAAGTAATAGTGAAGACAAAGCTAAGAGATTTATTTTTAAAGCAGGTGCCACAGATCCAGTGACACCATTCTGTTACAATTGTTTTATTTCTATTTCACTACAAGGCTGATGAAGATGGAAGCATTTTACCTGATGTATGCAAGTGCAGCAAAGTGACAGTGGCTTATTTCACTGTAACTGAATAAGCTGCATTGCACTTGGCTCGAGAAAAGATTTATTGTGTGGCTCCTCCAATCAGAAAACAGTTTATCCATTAACTATGGCTTTAAAATATGTTGTATTTCCATGAACAAGATGGGGCTTGATGCTTTCTTTCCCAGAAACAGTTAGGCAGAGTTCACAGAAAAGGAGGAAAGTGGGGCCCTACAGTGCTTGCACCACCAGTCTCTTCCAGAAGCCCCACTTCCCTCTGTGCCACAGGGACAGCAGGCTGGGGAGAGTGTACCTGTCCATAGCATGTTCCCCTCCTCCTGAATCAGTGGTTCCTTGTCTCCCTTCTGCATTGGAGGAGGGTGTTGCCTCAGCGTTAGCAGAGCAGAAATGCAGTGTTATTCTTACCAGCAGTGCTGTGCAGAGGGTGGAAAGTTTTTGTCTCATTTAGTGTTTACTCTGTCTTTTCATTCACAGAATCTTGACATTTTGAAAAGTATGCCTTCTTCCTTTTCTATGACTTTTAAAATTGCTCACCCCTAAATCCTCCAACAGAGAACTGTGAAAAGCAGAGCGTAGAACTTCATAGGCTCTCTTATCTGCTCTTGTAGAATTGTAGTAAAATACCTTGATTACCCCAAATATCCAGCTCCTACAAAATTGGAATCAATTGTCAGGAAGTACATGGGATCCATTCCATTCAACAAGCTTTCTCTGGACAGATATGCCCTATTTGCCTGACTTAGGCTTCAAAAGATCCTTTGTCTTTTCTTTTGAACTGTGGAGCAGCTATTCCAAGTGGCAGTGCTGTAGCTATGACAGCTTGAGGATATTCCACAAATAATAAAAAACATGATCCCTTCCCACAAACTCTGATCATTCCAAAGCATCTTTAAAGTTATGTTGTAAAACAGTGTAATGACTTTATATAACTATAAAGTCTCTGCTAGGATTTCCTTAAGAAACAAACTAATTTTATTATTAAGGCCCATGGACCTTGACATCATACCAGCAATTCACTCTCCAAGGACTTATTCTCTGTAGCCGCTCACACCACAGCTCTGAATTAACTTCTAAGACCAGACCTTGAAGGCAGTAAACAACTTTAACCTTTTCTTGACCCCAGACACATCTCTCAAACAGGAGTTCAGTAAATGCATAAATTTCACTTCAACCCATGTGCAGACATTCTGAGAACTAATTCATTCTTCATTTTCTGAGTTTTAAGAAAATTTTTATACTAATAAATGGGCAAGTGTTACAGCACTTGTTCCAAAGAGCCATCAGATAAGGTTAGTCCTCTGCTGAGTGTAGCTCCTTACGAAAGGCGAGCCCCAGAGAGAAAGAACATCATAGAGAAAAGCAGAAATGGGAGAGACCTGTAATCCCAACAGAATGAATCCTGGCAGCCGTGAGGTCTGTTGGGTCATCTGAAGAGCACTCTCCAGCAAATACATATTCTTCCAACTAAATCTCCACAGCAGCAGCTGTGTATCAGACCTCAGACCTCATCTTCTAATGGTTGTGCCTTCTGGTATCAATCTCCTATCTGAAGTTTAGGATTCACAGGAACAGTCTAGGAGATGGAGAATTTTTGCATCTTTAAAACACTGGAGTCTCCTTCTCAAGTATCTTTAAGGATATGACTGTAAATATTGTAAAGTCCTGTGATTTTATCAAAATATTTGGTGTATCTGTTTAAAGGCCCAATTCTGGAAATGGTCTAAATACAAATCTGCTTTAAACCTTTTTAATAGAAATTTTGAGTCTTCCTGGTGAGGTAAAAACATTAATTCTTAAAGATCAACCAGAGACAAATAAAGATAATTTGTTCCCATTTAGTATTTTATTTAAAAAATGATTCTTCATTTGGTCTAATAAATAGTGAGGAATCATGACTTTTGAATTTTTGGGATTGCCAGTACAGTAACCAAATGTCCTATCACCACATATTGAACCTGCCCAAGGAATCCTGCTCAGTTCAAGGAATTATTAAACCTATTTTTTTCAGTAGGTTTCTCCACATCACACAGGACTGCACATAATCAATATTTCACTTCCATACCACAGATTGTCCCCTCCAGAGGGCCAGAATTCCCCATGGCAGTTATCCTATCTTAAAGCAAATCCCCAGCCTCTTGCAGCTCTCTTGACTAAGGCAGCTGTGTATACCCTGCCTGGATCTGGCCCAGATGCCTTATTTCTATTGCATGAGATGATTAATTATGTGGTTTTTCTTCTGTTTGTCTGATAGACGCTGAGGTAAGAGAGTGATGGTTGCTTAGTGCACTATTATTAAAAAGCTGCTTTTGATAGCCCTGAACAGGCTTGAGTTGTGTGCTACAGCTAATCATAAAGCTGCTTGCTTGGAAATGTAATGCTTGTTAATACTATACTGTACTTTTATAAGTAAACGAATTTTTGATTGGCTAGAGTTTAACTATAATCAGTAATTAAGGGTCAGCCATCCAGTAAACTCATTAGTTTACACCAATTACATTTGGTATAGTAACTAATGATTTCAGGGATCAAGCCATTTATTTCTAAGCTTTCAAAGTATAATTATTGTGTAAATCAGATAGAGTGTAAATCTTTTCCATACGTTTTGGTTGGTAATTGAGAAATAAAATGGTTTCCAAATGTATTCTCTGTCCAGTTTTTGTTCGGCAGTAGATCTCTCTGGGGACTCTTTAAAGTATATGGAAAAGGTGATGTCAACAGAAGTGTACGCTGGGCAAACTGAGACAGGATTAATTAATAGAGATGAAAGAGAAAAGCCAGCCCCTTGCAAATCATGGTCCAGGCCTCAACTTGGACATCACACCTTAAATGACAGTTTACAATCTTAAGCATGAGTCACACAGATTGACAAGTATTCAAAATAGAAGAGAATTAAAAATCCTTTCTGTTTAATGCATAAAGGCCTTTCCAATATGCAGTCTTTAAGATGGTGTAATCTCTGGAGCCGTTTGCTTTGAAGTTTAATATGTAGCTCCTCACATCCACATAACATTTTCAACACATTAAACAAATTAGTCTCTGGTTACAGAAGTTTTTAGACATTTACAAGTTGCCGTTTAACTAAATTTAATATGTGCCAGCGAAGTTGCTCATACACTTGTTCATTTAGAAAAATGCACTTTTCGAATGATTAATAAATAAACCAGCCTTTCCTATGCCTTCAACTTTGGTGTTTATTTGAAAGCAATCTACTTTAAAAAGACATTAATATCCCTAGAATTATTATTAGAATAATTGCTTTTACTCTTCTTGGAACACACATTTTTTCTCATTTCCCTTCAGCACAGACAGCTTTTGACTCAGATATAAACTTCCTATTATTATTCCCCACTCCCCACCCCAAAAATGAAGAATAGGAATTATACACTTTTCACTAAGGAATAATTAATTTGTCTCAAGTATTAGAACAGAGAATTGTAGGATGACTTTGAATGGTAGTCTCTAAGGAATAGCATTGTTTGTTCTCTTCGGTCTTTAATGAGCTTTAGTAAATGGCCAGGAAAAATTACCTTCTTTCTGTAATATGAGAGAAGGGAAGAATGAAGGAAGCTATAGAATCCCTAGGAGAAAGATGAGCAGACACATACACACACAGCCCCCTGTACCACATTGCTTCCAATGGTTAGTGTTCTCCTTTGGAACTGAGCACTAGAGCTCGAGTTTTCCATTACAGTAAAACATATAACGTCCCTAACATTTTTGTCGGAGAAAAAATTCCTGGATGTCTCCCACACACTGACAGTGTCTGGCTTATGTTGGGGGACAACTGCCTATAGCTGAGCTCTGGAAGTCATTCTGGCTTCCTCTGCTTTGGCATTGACTTTGTCTTTTAAGATTTCTTAGTCTATTTTTGTTGCATTTCCACCTTGAAAAGCAATTTCCGTTATAGTGCCCTAGCCCACTGCCCTGTCTTTTAAGACTTCTTTTCCCTCCACCACATATTTGCTGCCACTGCTTTCCAGAATGATAACTGAGGCAGCAGTGGCAGGTGTTTCTTTCAGCTATGACTACCAGCCCATTGCCATGGATAACAGAATACGCTTCAGGAACACCTTTTCCATCCCTTCCCTCCCACCCAGTCTCCACACATGTTCTCACTACCTAGTCCCATATCTAGTCAGTGGTGCTGAGGCAGCTGGCATTGCTGCTCTGGGGTATTGAGCGAGCTGACCCACAGCAGTAAAGAGAGACCAGCACAGCTCTAAAAGGATCTTGTCAAGCAGGGTCTCTCTCCAGTCCATCCTGTTGAAGTTGTTCCAGTTTGTATGGAATAAATACTAACAGGATTGCCCTGTGTGCTTGCTCTCAAAGCATTGCTGAAAGCAAGAAGCCCGGGGTTTGTTACCCTCTTTCAGAGAACAGTTCCATACTTTGTATAAGTATTGATTGGGGCAGGCCCTGGCAGACGTGGTTTCCCTGTTTCAGGTGAGTGCCTCCACTACGAGGCTGACAAGTCAAGCTCAAGCTTTCCCACTTGAAGAAAGGACTCAAGTCACCCTCCTTACAGAAGAGTAGATAATGCCTTGGGTAAGGTGCTAATTCAGGGTGCAAGAGATTCAAGTTCAAATTGCCTCAGGCAGAGGCTGAATACAAGTCTCCTGTATCTTGGCTAAATTGCACCAGCCAGGAGATTGAACGGCAAAAGCTTGGGAGAGAAAGAGAGGCAGAGGGGCAAGGAGGAGAGACGTGCAGAAGGTGACAGCACTGTCATTATTTCGTGAGAAAAACCTGGCACACGTGTCCAATTCCTAGAAAGTGGCAGAGCAAGCATGGTAAGTAGGTAAAGCAACACACGGTGTTACAACACCTTAGTCTGATTGTGGCTTTGGATCATGGGAGGCACTCTCATGGCAGACATCAGATTGCTGACTAGAGTTCAGGGTCACGAGGGATGTGAAGAGAGATGATGAAAGTAGGGAGAGCTGCCTGGACCCATCCCAGACATTTAGGGAAAAGATAAAAGTAAAAAGCTGCTGCCAAAGTAAAAATAATTTCTCTCTATCGCAGGCTCTCTTCAGTGCAATTGTTAGAGAGGAATAACTGGAGAAAGATGTTTGAAAGATATATAGGAGACAGTGAGAACAGGACTAGTAAGTGAGGTAGAAATGTTGGAAAGAAGACAAAGAGGAAGAAATGTCAGAAAGCAACAGGAGGATTAGACAAAGAAAAAGGAAAAACCATAACTTACCAAGATGCTTCACCTCTCATTGCCTCAATCTTCTGGCAATAAAATAATAACAGTAAGAGAATCACAGAGCATTTCAGTGACTTTGAAGCCCATAAATACTTAGGAGACAGTTAAGTGTCCTAGTGATCAGGATTGTGTTAAGAAGAAAGCAGGAATATTTAAGAGAATGTTCTGACATGTCTAAAGCAGCGCTATCAGGGAGAAGAAAAGGAACAGGACTTATGTGCTTAATTTTGTATGTGTAACTGAGTATTAAAATCCACACCCAAGCACACTGGTGCTTAGTAGAAAAAATTGGGCCTGTTTCAAACCAGTAAGAACACATGGTTTAAGGCATGCAGCCGCTCTTTCTTCACTAACAACCCACTGTGACTCCTATAATTTATTCCTCCCAAGATTCATTTGAACATCTGCAGTATCATTATTTGAGTTTGTTATACTATTAGCTTTAAAATTTTATAAGCCATACAGTAGGATAGGTGACAAGTTGAAAAGTTAAGGAGGGTTAATTTAGAAGTTTTAAAGCGAAGCTATTTTTGAGTTATACAAGCAAAAAAAAGCATCTGAATCCAAACCTCCATGGTTACATTTAAGTAACTCAGAAACTGCTGAAAGGATTTTCTTCAAACTTCACTCAAGACAAATCCCTCTGGGCTAAGACCAAGCATGAGAATTTAACTCAAAAGGTGATTGTTGTCTGAAGGGAGTTTTCTTTTTCCTTTTTTTTCCCCTCCCCTCCTTTTGCTTGTTTTGTTTTCAATGTTCCAAAAAAAAAAAAAAATAGCACTGAAAAAAAAAATGGATGTGGAGTGTAACTGTTTCATATCCATTTTACCATTATAATAAGAAAAATGCTGCTCACAAACTACCTTTTTATTAAAACCAGACCCCCTGCTTTGTCTTTAGCCATTACTAGCAGTCTTGGTACCCACCTCTACCAGGCATTGGATAATGCTGTAACTGGTGGCTCAACAGAGAAGTATCAAGCTGTACTCTCAGCCCCATCTGCAGCTTCTCTGCATGCCTCAGGAGCTCTGTGCAGCTCTAATACTACCCTAAATGGACAACTGAGGATTCCTCTTAAGAGGAAGTCTTAGGAGAGCAGACAATCAGCAGCTCTACAGCACTCTTCCCTTTGCTTCCCATCCCCAGTTCATGGGAGGTGAAGCATATTCTATACCTGTAGAGTGACCCAAACCATATTTTGATTTCTCACTGGTCCAGGATTTGGAAGGCAGGAAAGATAGTCATGCTTTTCTCAGCTCACTGACTGTTAACTTGGTGCATCTGGCACCATCATTCATTCTTACCCTTCCCTTGCTGCAGCCAAGGCACTCACCTCCTAGTTGGGTAGCTGAAGGAACCCCTGTAAAGGAAGAACCTGAACAGTGAAGATGGAAATTTCTATCTTCTTTCTCAACATCCTTGAAGTCAGTCCTCTTTCATATCAGCATCATGGGTCCTGGTAGCCTGATTGTCTGGATTAAGAAAAAAGAATGTGGATTGGTTTTTTTCCATCCTCTTTATTTCAACTTTCTACCACACTTTGGTTTCTACAAATTGTCCCAGGGCAGACAAGAGCCTTTCCCTCCCCCTTCTACCAGGCTTGTTTTTGATTCTCTGGCAGCACGTCCCATAGTTATTCACTCATTTGTTTGTTTGTTTTTCCATTTGCAACTTTTGCCCCCTCAAAAGAGCTGGCTTGCCCAGGGAAATTACAGTAACTTATTTAATTTCAAATGCATTCAAAAAGGCATTTTAATTGTTCCTTTTCATTTAGAGCAGCATCCAGATTTGGAATTTATGAAAAACTGAAGGAGAAGGTTTGGAATATATTTGCTGAAATAATTCACCACATTTAACCTAGGCAACTCAGATATATGCGGAAACAGCTTCCCTTGCCTATCTTCCATATACATGACCTGGATTAAAAACTGCTTTGGCCAAGGGCCAACTCATTGTTTGTGGTCCTAACACAATGTGGCTTGCAAACTGTGGCAATACTGTAATACCTAGGGATTTGTTTCAGGAGATCCTGATTTTGGAACCAAAATACATGTTTCCTGATAACTGCTAGCTGAACAGTGGGAAATATAGCTGAAATGGGCAGAGAGAAGAGCATCAGGAATTCAAAGTCTGAAATTCAGTTCTCCCTTATTTTAATTTTGGGGAAATCTACTGTGGCAAAAGAGAGAGGTAGCCTACAGAGGGAGGCAAATTTTGGCAAACATCAGAAAAAAATTAAGAAAATTTTTAAAAATTCAAATCACAATATTTAAACAATCAGAAAGCTTTTTCATTCATAAATATCCCATCTACTCTGTATCACCAAACTTCTGGGGTATCATTTTTCAGTCAGCACTTGGCAGTCAGCACTTTAAGCTGTCTGCTGCTATCTCATTCATACAGCTTTTTCATTGCAGGTCAATATTATCTGACTAGGTTCAGATTAAATCTTAATATACCGTTCATCTGAAAAAACCCAACTCCAAGCACATTGAAAAATTGCAAACATAAACAGTACAGTTTCCATGGATGAGGACATATTAAAATGTATTTTAAAGGAAGAGCAGCAGGGGAAAGAGGAATGTGAAGTTACGATCATAGAGGAGAATGCCCTTTTTCAGCTGGGATTTTATGTAAGAAGGAGAATGAATGAGGCAAAGAGAAAAAAGCTCTGTCTCCTCACTGCTGCTTCTCTAGCAAAGAAGATTTTCACATCAGCCACAGTAAAATCAGACAGAAGAATAGCAGATCTGAATATTGTATGGGAAGGTGGGAAATGAGGAAGAGTTCAGCGCAGTTCAAGGATGGCAAGGTATAGTGAAGGCAAATGGAAAGAGCTGAAACTGGAAGAGATGAGCTGATGGAACCTAATAGGAAGACACAAGTTTAATTAATAAAGACAAGCAGAGAAAGCTGAACAAAGAAGATTCATTTAAAATGTCAAAATATACCTTTAGTTGTGGCTGCTAAGGTAAAAATAAAGGCAACATATGTAGAAAACCCATGCAAGTTGAGGGGTGCAAGATTGAGTTCAAGGATGGGAGTGCTGAGAAGACCTGAGACTGCAGAGAAGCTCCTCTAAGAGATGACAGCACTGTCTCTAGTGTTTATTGCTGCCTTCCAAATACCCAACATAATGCTCCATGAGCAAAAGAGATCACAAATCACCTCCTAATCTGTTTAAATTAAGCCAGCCAGATTCATTTCACCTGCTGATGAACATGGATATGAGCTAACCAGGCTGGCTTTACTTGTAGTGCATTAGGGAATGCTTGCTTGGCCTCTTCTGATGGTAGAGATATGGGGAGGGACCAGGGGCAAGCAGCAAGCTGTGGTGTGGTTTTCAGCTAGTAAATGGTGTCTAAAGGCAGTGGGGAGGATATTTATTTGGTCTAGGAGAACATATGAACATGTAAGACTGGAACCAATACAGATGTGTGGAAGGATGCAAATTTCTTAAGTTAAATAAAACTCAAGGAAAAAGTTATCATCAGCAAATCAGCAAGAAAAGTTCATCTCTCTACATCCCACTGATATGAGTAAGGAACACTTGCATCAAGTGAATTGGTACAGTTAGGAAGCACACCAAAAACCGAGCATACCCTTAATTTACCTCTACTATCCAGAGTGGTTCTGTTCTCCAAGGTAGGTAGATCATAGGAAGTTTGTTTCGCTTCAGCTACTGTTGTAACAACTCAAAGACAGAGACCAAGAATTTTGGTTGTGAAAGTGTAGAGATTTTAGAAACATTAAAATAACGTGAAACTGAAACATAGACTCTGTAGTCCACCCTGGGTTGTTCCCTGTAATTATAGCTGAGAATCACAAATCAGCATTTTGTTGAGAAGCCACCCCTTCTGTATTTTTAGAGATACTGAAGCTCTAAAACCTTTGCCATTACTTTTATATCTATCTTCTGTGTTATCATTTATATTGAGGCTCTTAATATTTGACTCAGTAGGCCTTATGATGTTTAGTTCTCCACCATTTATTTCCTTATTTTGTGTGCCTATCATTCACATTTCTGTAAAGTTCAGCTGAAACCAGTAGTTCATGTTACTGGCACTTTGCATTGCAAAAATTGAGAAGTAGAATTTGCAATCCAAGTCATTCACAGAACATTCTTATACAGCACATAATTTGCCAACAGCTAAATTAATCTTGCTTCACAATGTGAGGCTGGGTACATGTGGGTTTTGATACAAAAGGGTCCAGTGAAATCAATGGTATAGGCATCATATTAACTCAGAACCAGCTTTTTCATGTCCATGAAGCTTAGTCATGTGTTTGCTAATTTAGAACTCAAAGGTAAGCAAGAATCTCAGCTCTCCTTTTTAACAGTGTGAATTTTCAATCCAATTTACCTTGCGTAGATGAAAACATAAATCAGTAGCTGGTCTCCACTGCACATACTAATTTAATGAACTGGGGCTTTGACCACATGTGTATTTGCACTTTGGGAACCTGAAGACCTTTCCGTACATACTGCATTAGGTTGCGTGCCAAAGAACTATCTATAATCTGAAGGGAGGGGGGAAAGGCAGTCTGGCCCACCAGTTAGCACCAGGGTCTAGAACAAGGGTATGAGACAGGTCAGGGGTCAAGCACCATCCATAACCTCCAACCAATGATCAGTGGAAGCAATGCAAGTGCTGCTGCAGTAGCACCACGCCCCAGACAGAAGCCCCAAAGCATGACCCAGGACAATGTCTGGGGTCACCATAGCTTAGCTGGAAAGGGTTGTATCCAGTACAACATGGACGATCTGGAAAAAAGCTCCAAGAAGAGGGTGACACAAAAGTTTCCTCAGACCTACATTTTAGCTCATTGCCTGTTGTACTACAAAACAAAGCACACTTGGGGGGTTTGTCTAGTAGGTTTTCAAAAAAGGTGTGTAATGAAAAGTCTGTCAGAATGCAAAATGAAGTTTATAATAAACAGACAGAGAATAAATATTCATGCACAACCATCAAGCCTGCTTTGGCACCAGTCACATTGGGTGACTTCTGTTGACTTGACAAGACTGTGACCTGAAACACAGACTCCAAAACAGCAGTGTCTCCTCAGCTCCTGCCTGCTCTTTGCCTTGTCCCAACGACCATTGACTCAGAGGGATGAAGCCTCGCACTAATCATTCTCAGACTTCAATGTGAGTCCATTCATCAACAGCTCCCTTCTGCAGAACTAGTCTAAACCAATTCTCTTCACGCACTTGTCCAGGCAACAACACATCCACTCCCCAGTTGTTTCAGATGTGCAAAATAGTGAAAACAGACTTCTCTGAGCAGGTGTTCCTGAGCAGATAATCTCAAAAACGTGACTACAAACATCAGGTGTCTTTGGCTTCACAGAGAAGGCTGAGGTAAAGCTGGGAAAAAGCAGAATAAAGGCAATGGGTGGGGGTAGAGTATAGAAAAACAAAATGTTGCTGGAACATCAATTCATCATAGATTGCAAGACACATTCAGGTAGGGCTTCTACTGGTCACCTCTGGTTATGGTTAGACTCCTCCCTCTACTCTAATACCAGAATTAAAGCTGTCAGATTTTGCTTAGGTGCCAAAGGAGAAAGGAAATTATATTAACCTTCTCTGTGAATCTGAACAACAGAATTAGTAATGATCTTTACACTTGAAATTTATTTTAAAAGTGTATTTAGCTTAGTTTATCAGATCACGCTTATTAAAAAATCAAAAATTAGAAGTTCTGTGATGTGAGAACAAGTTACACTGCGAATGAAAAAGTCAGCACATCCCCAGCCTATGGGATGGGAGGGCCATCTGCTATCAACATTTAGGAAACATACTTTGAGTGGAAAGTTCCCCTTCCAGCCTCAGGCTTTGTTAAGAGTAATTGAGTTTAGCTCTTAAGATCTTGTTCTATCCATAACTCTAGTTCAGAGCACCTCAAATCTAAGCCTTGCCAAGGACTCCAGTGCACTGCTGTCAAAAGGGGGTAGTCCTGTATGCTGGGGTCTCTTGGCGGAGTCATGCTGAAAGCAAAATAACTTTGCACAGGCACAGGAATTCCTGCTGTCAGGTTCCAGGTCATAGTATAAATAAAGCTTGTCCAGAAAACACACACACAGGTTTTCTGCCTTGATGAAAAGCCAGCAGAAACAATTTGATTATATTTCTTTCTCTCTTAGCTACACAAGTGTCATTATTTTTGCATATTTTCATTATGCAAAGTCACATTGGACCCAACAGTGTATCCCCTTCATTCTGCTGGTGTTTGGTTTCTCATTAGAAATGTTATCAGAAGGTAAACACAATGCACAGGAAGGTTTGCTGCAGAGTAACGAGGTTTTAATACCATACCACACCATGTCGACAACTCAGAAATGTTTTAACAGGGTAAAACTATTTTTGGTAATTACAAAGAAGCTGAAAGGAAAAGCATCCCCTCAAGCTGACAACATACATTTTATACAGAAAGAGACAAGATATGAGACCATGAAAATTGCACAGACACAAATATTTGAGATGTAACTGAGAGGCAGAAAAAATATATTAAAATGATCATTGATTGAGCAACATGGAAAGAATTCTCTCAACAGGAAAAAACAGATTTTTGCAGGTCTCTGAGAAAGCACAACAGATATAGTTTTTGTGACAATACATAACACTTCCACCTGAAATTTTACAGCCACTTTTAGATATTGATGCCTGTCTCTTTTGATATAGCTATTATTGCTTTTTTTTTACACATAGAGAAACCAGGTTTCCAGAATGACTAAGAGACTTTCTTAAGGTCAAACAGTAAGGCAGGGACAAAGACTGGTTCCCCCCAATCTTATCCTTAATCTACCCCATTAACAAATTGTACAGCCATGAAAAACAATCTCTTCCCTGTGAAAAGGCAGGTTTTGTGAGGAGGATAACAAGTTCCACCTGTCTCTCCAGCTGATATTAGCAATAGTGAAAATTTCATTTTGCAGAAAAACTGCCGATGCAGCACTTGTAAAAAAACTCCAAATTCATGTGCAGATCAGAAAGTGCCGGCGCGCTTTCAACAGCTGCAGCTACCACACACTTGGAGAGAGTCATTTGAACTCATCAGATCTGACTCTGGGACAGACAGCAAAGCCCAGATGGCTCGGCTGTACACAAAGCCCTCCCGCTCACGTGGGGTGCGGCATCGCGCGGGTGGGGCCCCACAGATTTGCGTGGGCCCAGGTTAAGATGGGAGAGAGCAGTGCTGCTGCCCCACCGGCCCTCCCGCTGACAGGACACATGCACGTGCAACTGTTTAAATAGTTGTTGTTGGGGACTACAGGAAAGCCTACAATAGACATTTTGCCTTGGGATGTTTTCTCTACTCGGTTGCAAAAAAAAGCAATAAGAATACATGCTACCCTGAAGGCCTTTCCTCCGCTTAACCAGCCCCTTTATTATTACCCAGCTTCTCTCAGAACGTACCCTTTCTCCTGACAAGCCTGTACTGCTCCAAAGGGCAAAGCTCATGTCTCAGGCAGGGGTTCTCGATGCACACTTTTTCACCTGCCTGACTTCTCTTCACTACAGATCAGACCCAGATGGATTTGAGGGTATTTGTCCGCAGGTCATATAAAGCTGGCCCCTACAGCTGGGCCAGGTAACAAACCCATACACCAGCCCCACTGCCCAACCCGCATGCAAATGGTGCTGGGAGCACCCGTTGCACAAGGGTTTTCAGGAGTGCTGGCCGTCCACATCCCTGGCAGAAACCAGCTGGAGGAAGCTTGGAAAGCCTGGCCTTTTTATTCTCCAGGATTAAGACTTTGATTAGCTGCTGGCGCAAGACCAAAACTCCATCTGAAATGCTTTAGACAACCCATCTGCACTGGGTTTGGGAGTCTGAGGAGCGCATGCTGTGGCCCGCTCCTCACCCATGCCAGGCAAAAACAATGGGGAAATCAGGGGGTGAGGATCTGAGTGGGAAGGAGCACCCTGGCTCCAGGCTCTCTGTTGGGGCACTGGGAGCACTCTGACCTCTGCAAACACACACCTCATGCAGACCCTCCAGGCTGCCCCAGGCCTGCATGTCTGCAGCCCATGGGCCTGGCCCAGGGGTCCCTGCCCATCGTGGAGGTTGTAGGCTGTGCCCTGGCATCCCTGTGCCTGGGGGAGCTGGGGCTCTGCTCCTCCTGCACCCGCCGGGGCAGAGCCCATACCCAGCCATGACTGGGGGCCCTTCACTCCCCTCTCCCTCCCAGACCCTTGTGGTCCTTCATGAGCACCTCATGATAAATTCCATAATTATTCAGCCCTTACTACCAACACTGAAATACATCACTCAGAGCAAGTTAGCTGAGATTCATTAGAATAAAACATCTAGTAGGCACATGTACTTTATTAGCCTCTTACACCAATAGTTTTAATTAGGTACATATTTCACAGCTCTGGAGCTGCTCGAGTGAAGGGCTGCTTTTATCTCTTTTATTTACAGTAACAAGCTATCAAACAAATACCCCCATAATTAAACTCAGATGAAAAAAAAAAAAAACAAACCACAAACAAAGAAAAATTTAATTTTTACCAATGGTGACCTGCTCAAGTTTGGGTTTGGTAAGCTTTGGATTTTTAATTGACGAAGGAAATATTCTGCAGCAGGGCAGGGCGCTGGGGCGGGTGTCCCTAGCCCGGCCCTGCCTCCCTGTCACCTTCAGGTGAGGAGGAGAGCACTGCCTCGGATAGAGACCGCCGGGATGAGAAAAGTGATTAAAATCCAGAACGCTGCTAAATTATTAATGAGGAATTTAAATGATGTTATAAAAGAGGGAAATACAGCCGAAAAATGTTACACATTCATGGAATTTTTACTCATGCATAATAATAAGCTGAAAACACTTTAGTTATAATGCTTCCGAAATTAAAGGGCGGAGGGGGGGGGGGGGGGCAGGCAGGATGCGTTTCTCGGGCCCGCCCGCCCTCCCGCCACTCGGCGATCAAGGGCGCCACCTGGCGGGCGCTGCGGCGAACGGCGCCTGGCGCGGGGCCGCTGCCGGCGGGGCCGGGCGGGAGCCGCCATGGGCCGTGACGGCCCGCGGGGCTCGGGGGGCTCTGCCCGGGCCCCGGGGCCTTGGGCCGCCGCCACGGGGGCAGCGGACGTGGCTGCGCCAGCCCCACTGACGGGCGTCACTCCCGCGGCCGCACCCTGCGTTATTTGCTTTCTCACCTGCAGCGCAGACAGGTTTTAACTTCGCAGGTGTTGGCAGAGCCCGCTTGCTTGGCGAGAGCAGCTTAACTGCATGCGTTCAACCGCCTAGTCTGCCTCTAGGGATAGCGCTGCCTATGCTGTAAATAAAATCTATACATATACTGTTGCAGGGGACAGCCATGTGAGAAGAGTCTCTTTCTGCCACCTGCACACATGGAGCCCACCCTGCTCCTGAGCAGTGGAGCGGCTGCCTGGGGGTCTGTGTGCTCCTGTCCAAAACCCCACCAAGCTGCTTCCTTGGGAGTAACAGCAGCACTTGGGACCTGGAGAATAAACGGTTTCCCCAGGTCAAAGCTGCAAGTGGCATGTACCCCACAGAGCCACATTTTTGTCTAAATGTCTACGCAGTCTTTTCTGTAAAAACTTCCCACACTGTCTCTCCAGACTCCATACAGAAGTTGTCTCCTCTAAAGAGTCACACAACACTTGAGGGTCTCATCTTTAAAGACCTATTTAAGGTGTTACACAATTAGGCAGGCATTTGTACCACAAGTTCCGCTTCCATGGCAGGGGAAGAAACCTGCAAGCCCATACAACTGGAATACAGCCTTAGCCACAAAATCTCTCAGACTTGCATATCCCTCTGGCTGAATTCCTTGGGGACATCCTGTACTTCCAGGTGCCTTTCAGTCCGACCAAGCTGGTTTTGGTAGCTCTGCAAAGCAGAGAGCCATCAGCTGATTATAGTGGCAGCAAATAAGGCAAGAACAATCCCAGGCCATTCTGGGCTGTAAAGTCTATACAAATGCTGGAAGTCCTGCTGAATGCTAACTGGCAGCTAGCACCAATTACTGAGTAATGGGCTCTCCACATGCCCCTTTACTTAATAAGTAGACGCGGTCTGCACTCACTTTTGGAGCTCAGTTGTCTCTGGTTGTAACACCAACTGAATGCTTTGCAGAGGGCCAGTCTCACAGTGACTAAAGCTCAGATCGTTATAGCAAAGTCTCAACGAAAAGAAACTGCCACGCTCTTCCCAATTGGACCGGATGAAATAAAGGCTCTTGGACACAGTTCCTACCTAGGAGCCTGCCAGAGCCTAATAATTGCAACATGCTGTGATTCTAAAACAAATGTGTCATGGAGAGATACCCAGACTAATTCCAAAGGAGGTAAATTTGCCTGGGCGAAACTCTTAGCACAGTGTTATTTCTTCCACGGTTCCAACCGCTTCTGGTCCCTTTCTCTGTGTCACTGCCCAGAGTACATTCACTATTGTGAGCCATGGATGGCAGCCGTGGTCCCTCTGGGCAAAGTAGTGACATTCAGATCAGAAACAAAAATTTGTCCTTTCTTTTCTCCTTTGCTTTCTGTGAAATCTTCACTGACCATATTCTCATTATTCCTTTGCCTGGACAACACTACCTAAAATTTTTGCTGAATTTTGGGCACTAGGGTTCCTCCACATTTTGTGTCTTTAGCTAGATGGAGATGCAAACCAGGTTTTGCTGAATGCTCAAGTGCCACATTTTCTCCCTAGATCTTCAAAGGAATATGCCGAAGAGAACAGAGAAAATCCCTGTGAAATCATGGTGTAAAAAGAAGCTACTGCTAAATAATCCCAAAGCACCTGAGATAGTTTCCACAAAGTAAGCAGCATGGACTCCTAGAACACAATTCCTATACATCCTTACTAGGAATGTCACACAATTACTTTCACAGCTAATGCCACGAAAGTCTGCTGAAATGTTCAAAGGAACTTTGGTAGGTTTATTTTTCTCTTTGGGAAACGAAAGTTATCAATAAAGGCCTCATAAAAAGTAAGAAACTTTGACAACCTTGATTTTCTGCAGGCAGCAATTACATGCAAAATGTTGCCCCCAGTTTATATCCTTTATCTGTTTTACATTTTTGACATTGGGAGGAGGGCATTTGTAGTCAAGTAGTTAGCATCAGATTATTGTTTAATGAAACCAGCTGCATGAGTGCAATGCCATGACTGAGGCTTTTTTATGTGTAAGCAAGTTGGTGAATGCACAACCATGGTTTCTGCAGCAGCCACGATTTGCACCCCATGTGTTATGGACTATCTGACAGTATTATAGACAGGGAACCATCTCTCTGTGTGCCAGAAGAGAGAAACCAGTCACTGTACTGAAGGCCAACTGAAGTTTTAGGTGCCTCAAAAGACACATTAGATTCCAACTTTATGGATTTATTACCACACATTAAACTGATGTGGCCATTTTTATCTGAAATTAGTTTCTTCCTAATTTTTTATATACTTGCGCAACAAAGGGAAGTAATGATGACTGTTTCATACACCTTCCCCATCACATATTTTAGTTCTATGCCATGACTTCCTGTTAAATGTAGTTACCAGGATGGAATTTTCTTCAGTTTTAGTTCTAAAGTGCATGTGGGAGGTGGAAAGAGAACCCACTGACTGCACTAGCTCATTGTGCGAACCAGGCAGTAAATACAGATGTGGAACTCCATATTCATGCCTCAGCATGGGTATCTCTTCAGTGTTGCACCTGCAGGTATTTATATGATCACACTGAAATAAATGCAGCGTGTGTGGGTGTGTAGAGCTGCACCTGTACATATGAGACATTCAAAGAAATACACTAAGTTTTGTTGCAATCCCACTTGACAATGTGCTTGTCCAGTTTGTCCTGCATGTTCTGTAGCCTTATTCCTGCTTCTGAATCTTTCTCTGGTCTGGGCTGGACTGCCCTATGTACCCATCTGCCTCTCTTATTGCAGGGAAAAAACCCTCCTATTTTGCCACTTCCTCACTGCTTTCATTCAAAAGACCAAATCTTGTGAACCATTTGCCTGCCCAATTTCTGCTGAGCTTGAAGTAGTTGGAACTGAAACTGGGCACAGAAGGCAGTTTCCACACCCTTTGGGTCTGCTTATTTGCCTGCTTCATAAAGATCATGTGGGCTTTCCCTGTAAGGCAGCTATTGACTGGCAAGTCTTGCTCTGGCACAGAAGTATTACACATCCTGGGATTGGTTTTGAGAGCCCTCTTTCAGCCAGTGAAAGGACATAAACCTAAAACCTCATGGGTTTTGTGCAGTGTAGAGCCTAGTATTTAGTATATTAAAAACACTATTACATCAAAGAGCACAAGGAACACAGACATTCTTCTCCCCAATTTTCAGAGGAGGAAACTGTGCCAAGGTATCTGAGTAAATTGCCCAAGAAGCATCAATTAGGCTAAATCTGGGAACATCCCCACTTACCTGGAATCTCAAGCTGTGAAGTAATTTAAAGCTCCTTAAGACTGAACAAGTGCCTGCCAGAATGGTTTGACATTTCATCATCAGTGGTAACTTAGACTACAAGAGAAAACATGAAGAAAATGAAATTACTATTGCTATGCAAAAGTTCTGAAATCACTGGACAGTGACTTAGAAACATTTGGACTTCGTTCTACTCCACCATAAAGAAATGAAGTCTGGGTATCTGTACAGATTTTAAGAAAATGAGAATAATAAGAAATATAAGTTACTCCTTAACACTTCACAGATTCAGCATTCCTTAATGGCTAGTGTAGGAAAAAGTACTGCCTAGTCTCTAGACTGTGAATAAAGGAACAAATTCCACTCTGATTTTTTTCTCATAACTGGCTAAATCAATCAATCAATCAATCAATCATTCCATGCCTTGGCTAACACATTTGTATCACAGATAACATCTCAATATATTTCCTTTTACCAAAGGAGAGGTCACCTCTTTGCCCAGTCACGGATTCTGTTTCCTCTTCCCACGAATCCCATGGATGCTTTGGCAAAAAAGAGATTTCTTTCATGACATTTGACCTTGAGATTAGCTCAGTTGGTTAGAGCATGGTGCTAATGACACCAAGGTTGTGGGTTTGATCCCTGTATGAGCCATTCAAAGAGCAGGACTCAAAGATCCTTGTGGGTCCCTTCCAACTCAGAATATTCTGTGATCATCTGTGATTTACTGTGTTTGTTTTGCTGACATCACTGAGTCAATGAGAACAAGTATTTATACTTCTATTATGCCTTCATTGAACTGAACAAGGTGTTCAACAGGACATTTTAATTATAATCCCACTTCTAACAGCATGAGTAAAGGTGTTTAAAAAACACAATCAAGCATGAAATAGAACAGTAAACATGCCATTTCAATTACAAAATTATGTATAAGCACATCCTTGCACAGCAAAACATTTGAAGACTGCAAGAGATGCTGAAATCCTCGCTGAAACCCTGAGAGGTTTTGTGCACAGCGTTGAAGGAGCCAAAATGCTCTTTCCTCACACTCTTTTGTGCACTTATGCTGAATTTTTGACACCAGAGAGAAACTTATGAAGTCTCAAACTGCAATTTTTGCACAGATTTCCATGGAGAAAAAGTAGCCTTGAGCCTTTTTTTTTTTTTTTTTTGCATTACAGTGTAACATCAGATGCCTGTTCTGTTTGCGGAGCTCTTTTTCACTTCCCAGCCTGACAGTGTTGAAATTGAAAAGCAAATCATAGAATCATAGAATATGCTGAGTTGGAACGGATCCACGAGGATCATTGTGTCCAACTTCTTTCTACACAGGATACCCCAAGAATCACATCATGTGCCTGAGAGCATTGTCCGAACACTTCTTGAACTCAGACAGGCTTGGTTCAATGTCCTGGCAGATCCTTGTGTTGTTATCCAGCCCACCTGCCTGTACCAGTAAAGTACTCTCCAGCAGGAATGTAACAGCGAAAATACTGTTCTATGTTTATGGACACATATAGATCCACCTGGACATCTGTGGCCCCTCTGGGCACAGCAGGATAGTGGGCTGCCCTGTAAAGTGCTATAATTCCCCCAGGCTACCAGGAGGGAGAATTTCATGTCTCACTCAATACTGCTATACTGTGGACTTGACCAAGTCCCTGGTTCAGGGAACTGATGCAATACATTGTTTTACAGTGGACATTCGGGGAACTTCCAAAGCTGCACCCTGGAAAGAGTAGGGCAGCTGCCTTCCTGTTGTGAAGACACTCACTCCAGGATCTTTGAGTAAACGATGCCTCAGTTTGGCAAAGTACATCCTCTCTCTCTCTCCAGTGAATCAACACACACTGCTTAGAAGAATACAACCAGGTTGTCACAGAAGCCTGACAGTTGTGACAGGCTGCTGGAACTCAGGTCTTTACAGCGTTGTAAGCAAAAGAGAACATTGCTGCTTCCAATGGTTAGGGCTGGGGCCAAGACAGGGAGACCTGTTCTGTCCATGTGGAGGCAAGCATGCAGGGAAAGGGCTGCTGAGGTGGGAAGCTGATGGTCAGGGGCAGATTTGCCAGCTTTCTGCAACTGGATGAGAATGTGGACATCCCTAGGTGGGACTTTCCCCTGTTGTTCAGGCAAACTCCACTCTCCAAACTAGCAGCACAATGCCCTCCTGCTTCTCCAGCACTCTGGAAGCACAGATGAAGCCACAATCGCTTTGCTGCCCTAAATAGTTGCCCTCTTGGCCAACGTGTAGAGCCAGCTCTGATGGCACCTATCAGAAAGACCTGGGCACAGTGCTGTCCAAACCTGTTCTGCACAACAAAGCACTGTGCACTCCAGGAGCAGTTGGCAATGCGGTGAATATTCATACTAAAGCATGGCCAAACTACCGCAGCCTATCCTCTGCAGTTTCTCCACACAGCCTCAGTGAGGAGAAAATTGGAACAACTTGCCTTTCTGCCATGCAGATTAGTCTTGAACCAATGCTGTATGCATTAAGCTCCTAAAGACATCTGGAAATCATAATGTGAAATCTGGTGCTATCTCATGATCTGGACTATTATCTTTTCCACAAACTGTACTCTTCTGTTTAATAGACTATGTTATTGTCCATGGTATTGAGTTGCCTTCTAGAAAATCTGACCTGGAAATTACTCTGTTATTGTGATTTGAAATTATTAACTTTCTCAAGAATGTTATGGTCACGATGAACCTTAGATGAACCTGTAAATACAGTGGATAATTAGGTAAGGTATATAAGAATCAATATTTAATAATCTGCCAAACATATACGTAAAAGCATTTATTTGACAGGAAACTACAGGGGCATCTGTAGGTATTTAATAGCACAGACAGCATTAAAAGTTTGACTGCCATCCCGTTTTTGAAATACAATTTGTTATTCTTTCACTAGCCTTTCAGAGCTGAAGGAAGAACTTGGCATATTTTTTCCGTTTCTGGAAGAACCTGTCTTTCTCAAAATGCCAGAGCGCCTCATTAGTGGAAGCCTTGGTGAGCTTGTAGATAGCTGGCAGAGGTGTTTTGTTGTGCTTGTTTCCACTTCATTTTTCCCTGCTATTATATGAGTAAGTAGAAGTAAAAGCATAGTTTTCATTGCCTTTAATGAGAGCAGAATCTGCTTTTACTTCATAGCTATTTTCTATTCTTCTCCTGGCATTCCACAGAAATGCACGTGAGGTGAGATGCAGTGGTGAGGTGACTTGGCGGTGAGGGTCCCAAAAGCCAATGCTAAATGCAGATAACATGGTTTTACAAGTTATGCACATTTACGGGCCCTGACAGAAATTTAAGAGAAACCCTATATGGAGAAGTCATTAACAGATTTAAATTTAGGAAATACAGGAAATATGGGAAAACTTAAAATTTAAGGCTCACATTTAATGTCTCTCTACTTAAAGCAAATCAGCAAATGGGGCAAGGCTGTGAAGTTCATTAATACCATAAGAAACAAACATGAGACCTACCTGATTCCTGCAGCTTCTCCTTGAATGTACCAGTTTTGTTAGAGGAAAGTTCTGTTGCTTTTTCTGGCTAGAGCCAGTTCAGGTCCTCCCCAGCTTCTGGATAAATTGGGTTCCAACCTCTACATTTGAACAGATACACGGAAGGTTTTACACCACTTTCTCACCACCAGATATAATTCAGAGCATAATTATAAATTTGGGTCATAAGTTTGTCCTGAGTAGTTATGAAAGGTAACAATGCATGGTAAGTAAAATATCTCATCGATGAAGAGAACATAATTTTCAGGGTCAGTTTTAGAAAGCCATATGTTTTTATCTATACACTCAACACAGAAACAAGCATAGAGCTTGGCATTTGAAAGGTCAGATTTCAAACTGAAGCCATTGTTCAAACATCTTCCTCTGCAATGTGAAGCAGACACAGCCTAGGTGAAGCAATCCAAGTCTTCCCTGCTCCCTGTCTGGCTCTCTTGTGCACAAGGAAGCTCGATTCTAGAGCAGTCTTAGGGCTGGTCTACCAGTAGGTGTTTGTTTCTCTTCCCCAGGCACCAGCATGCCCAGGGGATGAAACCTGTGCAGGATGACTTCCTGACCACAGCAGATGGGCATGGCCTCTGCAGCCACCAGCCGGGACGCGGGGTGCTGCTTCAGGGCTGGGCACCTGGAGCACCAGCCAAGCACGCAGATGGGGAGGGGTGGAGAGTGGTGACACCAGCTCATCAGCAGGCCCAAGGGTTGTCAAGACCCTGTGGGCACAAAGGCAAAGGAGAGTGGAAAGGAGTTAGCTGAGAGATGATACAACTGCTTTGCAGGGCACAGCCACAATGGGAGCTGTAATCACAGAGGAAACAGAGTGTCTGTCTGAAACACTATTTCTGCTTTTTTGGGGTAAATATAGGAACTATGACTTCATGTCTCACACTTCCAGAGACGTACTCTCAGGCTTGCTTTCTTCCTTATCAGGGCTCTAAGAAATCCAAAACGTGTCTCTTTATTTCAGCTCTGGCTGGAGGTTAATCTCTAGAAACAAGTAATGTAACATTTCCATCTATCTTTTCTACTCTTTTGGCGGTTTTAATTATACTAATATGCTATGACAATTTAAACAAGACACATCTCAGCTTCTGGCCTGCTCTGTAATGGTTCAGCTGCTACATGTGCTCCAGCATATTTTGCTCAGACAGGCTGCTGCTGGAGGCAAGGGGAAGGCAGAATAGTGCCCTTCTGTCATGAGAGGTTTCATTGCACTGATCATTGTATGTTTGACAGATTCTTTGTCAATGTCAAGTGTCTTTTGTGGTTAAGCCCAGTAAAGCTAAAACAAAAGGTCTCCTAGATATTAGATATATAGTGACATTACTGAATTCACTTGGAGGCAGTAATTTTTTGTCAGCCTATGAAAAGAAAAATGGAGCTAATGGGAAAACAAAAGGAAGATGCTGGCATGCCTTTTTAGCTATTTTTGTTTATGTCAGACATTGTGATTGACATCTGGCCCAGAACACCCCTTCAACCATTGAGCCTGGTGTCATGAAACAGAACAAAGAGAAACTGCCAGCCAAGAAAACACTACTGGCTCAGAAAGCACTGCTTTTTGTTTATTTTCTTTTAAGTGTTTCATTTTCAGTAATCAGTATTGTTACACAAAAGTAGTTCACTCACATGCACCCTCCACTTACTAATTGGACTTTTAAGTTTCCTTGTGTTTGCTGTCTTCCTGCTTGCTTGAATGGCACCAGAGTGCTGGTTTGGTTGGATGACAGTCTGTCATAATAGTGATGTTTGAGGTTAGTGAAAACTGATGTGAAAAATACAATCCACTGGCCTTTAACCTAAATAGCAGCTCTGGTTTTTGTGGAGTTGGCAGGCAGTATTTTTAAACCCCTTTCATGGTGAAGGCAGTTACAACATGTTTCTCTCTGTATCAAGCAGTTCCATCATGAAGTACATTATCTACGTCTGTTGTCATATCAGGATATTGCCTCTGAAGGGCAGTTTGCTTTTTCTTATGTGGGCACTGCTCTTTTGAAGTGTCCTGAAAGTGTTAAGGGAATTTCGTGGTCAGTCTCCAGGACCAAGCCAAATACAAAGCTTTAAAATTTACTGAAGAGTGATTTTAGGGAAATCAGAATAGGTCCCGCAGACACCCAACACTAAGAAGTCTTTGTCACCACTGTTCTGCAAGTGCTGTAAAATTTCAGAGACTTGGTCAAAATTATGTATCAGCAGGACAAAATTATTCCTTAAAATTCTAACTTCATCCTGAAAGTACAATGCTTAACATAATAACAAAATAAGACTTTTCAAAAGAAGAGAGTAAGAAAGACAGTCCATCAGCCACTTCCTTTCATACATTTATATGCTGAAATCATGTCAGAATGTTTGTCCTAACAAAAAAAGCCTTAATCACTTAAAAAAATCTATGGAAGGTGGCCGTTGAATGCATCACATGTGCCAGAGTTAAACATGCTTGCACTGTTTTAACAGGGTACCTTTCAGTATAGAACACTGGGGTGAATTCTCCTGTAGAAGCAGACACTTAACTCCCCTCAGCATTAATAGCAGATGTGTTCACACATAGAGTGGAGAATTTCTTTCTCTTTCTTTGCATAGTGCTCTAAAAAGAACTTTGAAGAAACTGAGAAAAACAGAGAGCGCAGTATATTAATTTTAAGGAGATGAAAGCAGTACATGTCATTCCTAAATTTCATGGAAAATGCACAGTTAGTAACAAAGATGAGTAGAAAATTTCAAAATCATTCTGAGCAGCATTAAAATCAGTCTTTCCTGATTTTCTGTTTTCCCCTTCTTTTCAAAGCACATACATTAAACTCATTTTATGCTTATAATATATATAATGATTCTAGACAACATAAGAAGGACACTGGGATTCTTCCTATTTCAACTTATAAAGTGGCAAGCCAATTTATGCAGCTTAAACCATTGCTAAAGAAGATGTATCAAAAATTGCCTGTGATCATTACAAATAACAGCCTGAAATGTTCACAAGAAGCTGTTTGCTTATCATATTTTCATTAAAACATCTTTTCACCTGCTTTGCTTTTCCCATGCCTGTAACCTGCATTGTAATCAGTCTTATTAACTGAGAACATAAATATGATTTATTATGGTCTGATAATGGAAGCTGCATGGACCAAGAGAAGGGATATATTGTCCTTTGATAAAATGGCTCTTTTCTCTCAAATAGAGCTCTATCATGAGAGCACGCAGAATGTAGTGAGTGATTATTTCCTGAGGGTGAATGATGGCAGAACCCTACAGAAAATCTTCTTGTTGGCCATGACAGCCTCTGAGTGTCCCCAAATCTCACTGAGTTTGACAACCTGCAGACACTTTTGATGAACTGTATTCTTCTGTCAGAGACAGCCTGTCTGGGAGGAGAAAAGGGAACCTTTATCGTCTGATCTGCTATTATTGTCTTGATCTTTTATAAGCAATCTCTAATGCACATGAATATAATATCCTTTCAAAGAAGTGCCAAACATAATAGAAATGTAGTTAAAGGACCCTTTTCCCGGTTATGTAAATGTCCTAATACCATAATTAGAAAAGATGGTTTGTGAATGATAGCGGTAAGGAAAGGGTAATCAAAATATTTTAACATTAGCTTTCTGTTTTAAAGACCAAAATCTGTGATAAATAGCATTTATGGTAGATATGGTGAACCAGCTTGTGCTGAAGCTTTTACCTAAAAAGAGAATAGTTTTGAGTGTAAAACTGGTGTTATATTTTCATAAAACACGTAAATGGCAGCTGGTCTTAAGCCAGAAATGATTACTGGCAGATATGACTTAAAGAAAATGAGTATTCCACTCAAAATCCCTCCATGGCTGTTACAGAAAGAACAAAGCGTTATTATTAAGTAGTGTATTTGGACAAAGGGGTGTTCAAGACCAACTAAGTTCGCCAGCAAATCTCTCTTTTATCTACGTCCAGAAGAACAAGCATAACAAAATCTTTTTCAATTAACAGCTGTACACATTAGCAAAACACCCGTCTTTCTCAGCTCAAGTAATCTGGTTTATTTATCACAAAAAATGAAATGTTTGGGGGGGAAGGTTTCCAAGTTCCCTAGTAAAAGCAAGATACTTGATTTTTCATTAACCTTTTGACATCTGGAGCTGGGATGTCCCAGTATTAACTACTAATGGTCTTTTGCATTACCAGTTGGTGTTGAGAGAAGTCCCAATTGTCAGAGTCAAAAGGTTAATCAGCAATTTCACACCAGTGATGTGGTCAGAGTTCGCATGTTACTGCCTAAACAGGAGGAAGAAGAAAATAAAGTCATTAGCAGAAAACTACATCCTAACATTACTAAATCCCTCTTCGTTTTTTGTTTGTTTGTTTTCTAGAAAATATTTCATGATCTATTTACTAAATATCCTGACTTTTTAGAGGACTTTGTAAACCTTTGTTGACAAGTATAGGTCGAAATATGTGACTAACTTGTTTGGTTTATTCTACTTTTCATAGGAAAAAAAGTAAAATTTTACTTACCCACCAAGTGTTCAGTCCAGGCCAGTGTGAAGGAAAAAGTCTTCTCTGTTTGTTACCCATGGAGATTTGAAAAAACCTATCCAAATGCGCCTAATTCATTCTGAGAGTTGTGTCCTGTCTGCTGGAAGTGAAGATACCTGAATGTCCCTTCATTCAGAATGAATTTCATAGTGAAAACATACTTTATCAGAGATAAAGGGTATCCAACAGCAAAAACCTGAGTGTAGACTTTTCCCTCCCACTTCTCTTTTTGTCTTGATTGTAGAAAATAAGTCAACAGCACCATTCCCTTAACAAATATGGACAGCAATCTTATTTCATGTGAAAGTACCCTCATAAACAGCCATGCCAGTACCTCAGCTGGTACCGTTTGACCAAAAATAGCCATAGCATACTTTAACTTGGGGCCAAAGAGATCTCCTATCCATAGCAAAAAGAGATTTATTTTCTAAAACAAAGTATAAAATATTGCTGACAACATTACAGTTTGGCATTTGCTAACAATAACAGTGTTCACACAAAATGACTTCTCATTTGCCCTGGTAATATCTGAAATGGTTAACCATTGTTTGTCTTTTGTTTAGCACTGATCAAAAACCTTCTGATGTTACCATATTGATCAGGCCAGTTCTATGCTTTTGAGACATTCTATCTTTTTCCTTTTCCCAAGACAAACAAGTAGTGAATCTTGCCCAAAACAACAACCTTCATCCTGGATATTTTCTGCATCAGATAGTTCCTCTCATCTCTTTCTCCAGTTTCAGCAAAATCCATGGCTAAAATCTTTCCTATCTTGATTGCCTCAATTTAAATGGGGACAGGATTTTACCCTGAAATGTTCTGAAAAAATACCAATCTTTCCAAGTGCCCTATTACTTAGTCCACCAATTAGCTGACTATAGAGCCTGAGTGTCCTTGTACATCATCCCAGTCCCCATCTGTATACTTGGCTTCATATGTTTATGCAATTAGAAATGGTGAAAAATCTAATAAAATTAAGACAAACCTGAGTGAGCTGTAATTCTGTTTAATCTCTCAAACTGGATCGTTGAAAGCTTGCTGAATTCCCCAAACCTCTCTCAGGTGCCAATGAGTGAGTCAATATCATACCAAAGATCTCACAGCATAGCAGACATAAATTGTACTTCCAGAATCCCATACACACCCTCAAATAATGAATCTAATGTCTCCAAAGTACTGTCAGCGAAAAAAAGTTTCCTCCAGTTATGAGCATCGTACTTGGTGGCCCAGAGTGTAAAAAAAGAACACAGGGCAGATTTGCACAGGGAAGGAGTGGTCACTTTAAAGGCCCCTGCTTTCCTATGCTGTATATGTATATATGCACTGGAGCAATCCAAGTCTCCTGCCTTCAAGGGAGGACCACTGACATTAGCACACTCGGCTTTGCTAGATCCTCTTGGCAAGCCCTGAGAAACTCAATACAAAAGGAGAATGAAGTTTTCTTTCACCTCAATGTGATGCCTTTCCTGACTTTGCTTTTAAAAGCCTGGTTTGCACTTATTTTTGTAGTGCAATGGTAACTGGTGGTTTGTGTAGAAATAATCACCAGTCTGAAATAGTCCCAGACTACTTCATACCTGCGTCCTCTCATCACACATCATTCAAGAGAAGTTAGGCAAGGAAATGAAGAATGATTTTGGCTGAAATTAGGAGGAACTGTCCTTGAAATGGAGAACAGAATTATTTAGAGTTGAAGCACAGTGGATCAATTAATAACTCTGTTCTTGGAAGAAAGAGCCTGGGATCTTTTATCTCAAGTTGTGAGGGCTTTGGGTTTGTATCTAAGCCAAACCATGTATTTGTTGCAGGATGGGGCTCTCCAGTATGAGGAAGATAATGTAAGGGTTTTGGCATTGGGTCCATAGGCCAGAAGAAAATGTTGTCTGCAGATCAACCAGTTCCTTTTCTTTTTTTCCCCATATGTATTCATTTTCCTCGTAGACTTCATCTCCAAATACGTGCCTTGTTTACTCTTTGAGATCTTAGAGAATTTCAGCAAGGAGGTGACCAGGCCAGAAATAGGTTTCCCATAAACACACAACTGAGGTTCTGCTCCCACTCATACACTTTGAGATGCTGAGTTCATAGAAAATAGAGCTGGAGGGGATCATCCAATACCTGACAGCATTCCCCTGATTTTTGATTTCTCTGTCATAGAATTACTTCAGTGATAGGTACTTTATCACCGCTCAGTCAATTATCCCAACAGATAACTGTCCTTTCCTAAGTGACAAATACAGTCTAGCCATGAGAGAGACCAATTGCTTTCTTAGGCATTATATGTTTTGCTCAAATACAACTTAAATGTATTTATGCTTTTCATCTTGTTTCTTCTCTGTTTATTTCTGTCTCTGTTATGAGTTGTTCACTTTTTTTTTTTACTTCACCTTTCTCCTGCTACCTTACCTACCTACCTTCTACCTTAAGTCACTCCCTTTCTTTTTTGTATTCTGAACTATGTGCTCATTGGTACCCTTGTATTTCTTTTCTTCTGCGTGTCTTTCCAAACATGTGAAAAGTAAACTTTCATGTGCCATCAGCCTCACTACAGGGACTTACCTCTTATCATTTCCCAGGGGGGAGCTAAAATGCCACATTTTCATTCATTGCATCAGAACCACTTTTCTTAAACAATGAGAAATTAAACAGATGCATTCAAATTCAAGTCTAAAGGTGATGTTCTTGAGGTGTGACTGAAGAGCACAGCTAGCTATGGGAAGCACACGATATGCTCTGAACATGCATATGCAGGGGTAGGCATTATGTAGCCTCAAAAAAGGGAAAGCAGAACTCCTGGTAGTCATGGAAAACAGATGCCTCCTTCCTGCTGACTGTTAGGGTGTTTTATGTACAAAGTGAGTTAGAACACAGGTCTGGACCTGCAGGTTCCAGAACACCAGATTAAGTGACTTTGTCTCAAATTTATGCCAGGGAGAGTACCATCCAAAAGAGTTAAGGTGGAGCATCACCACGGGCAGAAAATTGTTTTACTTTTGTCCCCTCAAGCCAGGCCCACTGCAATATTGTAATGTACATGTAGTACATAAGTACAGTACTGACCCTGGGGCACTGAAGGCTGCTAGGTCTAACAGGTGCTTGGGGATCTCAAGATAATCTCCAAAATTCAGTGCAGCTCAAGCTGCAGTTTTTCTTAAAAAACAATTGTTTCAACTTATTCTTATAATTTTTAACAGAAAATTATCAGAGGTGACTACCCCTGCTATGGCAGGAAGCAGTATGATAAATATAGAGGAGGACTAAGGAAAGCTTATTCCACACTTAACAGCAGAAAACAAGTTGTTTTCCAGCACATCTGTTTCATAGTGCATTGTTGCTGCAATATAAATTTTTTGAGCTGCAATATTTTCCTATCTGTGTTGACCAGGGTCTATGCCTGAAAGTGCTGAGTGCCGTGATCTGCAGCAAGACTATTGTGGTCATCTGATACAGGAGCAGTTTGTGTTAGCACTGAGGATCCACAGCAAAGAGGAGCTCAGGCTGTGCCTCTCCATGGAAAGTCCGAACATAAAGCAGGGAAACTAAATTTGGTCTTGGGAGACAGAGGTTCTTTGTCCCCTGCATGATCTCAGACAACATATTTCCTCTCTCCAAGCCTCAGTTTTTCCTCAAAATGGGGACTGACAGCTTCCTGTCTTCTCTCTCTGAGCTTGTCACTCTTTTGGATAGTGGCTGTTCCTGATTATGGGTAGGTCTGATGACTGTGAGTCTGACCTCCAGAAGGTCTCTGGACACTTCTATATTATATTTGATAATGAAGCGTCCTGTCTTAAACAATCAAGACAAAAAAAGTAAGTCAGACCAGAGGAAACGGGCTCAGGACAAAATGGCAGCCTCAATGCAGTGAAGTCAGAGCCATTAGCTATTGACTACTATAGCAATACTGAAACTGCATCAGTGATTTCTTTTTTTAATTGCTATTTAGGGATTTAAATGAGATTTTTAAAAAAAAGAAAGACAGAATGTTTAGTCTACAATCACTCTCTGCTGCCAATACAGGCTATCATATAAATTACTTAGACACTTTTAAAAATACATTATTTACTCAATAACCCATAATGGGTCCAGAGCTCCTTTTACACGCTATTATAGAAGTATATAATTGCTGAATTTTCAGATGGATATTTCTTCTAGGCAATAGTCTGTAATGGCTCCTTCAAAGCTCTTAGGCTTTTATCATATGAAGGCCTAAGTAGAAAATGTTTAGTTCACCGATCATTGACCTAATAGAAAGCAACAGCTTTTCTGGAACAACTATTGTCTGTTAGGGCACATGATGTATGAATGACATTTAAAAAAATTCTTGGAAGTATGTGCTAGTGAAGAATTACTGTTCATGTGCAAAGCAAATACTGTTGATGAGATCCTCGGAGTTCTTTTGTTTGGTTCTGCTTGGTTTAGTTTTTTAGCTTCTGTGCAAGCCCAAGAGCAAAAGAAAACAGTTGGTTTTGTGTATGAAATGCGAACTCAGTCTAGGACCCATTTGGATCAATGAGAGACATTTCAATTTTCTCAGAGGTCATTCAGCTCAATTAAAAGTTGTCTCAAATGAAAACACAATGTAAGAAGCTGAATTCTGAAATCAGAGAAGTAAGGGAATGCTGAAATGGGGCAAATCACATTTCTTATAGTCAGAATACAGAAAAACCTGCAGGCCTATCCTGAGCTTGATCTAGAAAGGAAATAGGCAACTTGACACTTTTTCAGCCCTATTGCTATGAATCTCACAATTACTGAACTGCTGTTCTCTACTTATATTTGGCTTTGAAGTCTGCTGTTTCCATTTCAGACACAAAGAAAGGTTCAGGTTCCTAAAAGCTTGGTGTAAGAAAACACATTTTCTGTCCCTACACTCTTTGGGCAGTAAAGTCCTTGGCAGTACCACCAAATAAATGTCAGCTAGGTCTAAGTGCAGGACTAGTGAGGCTGAATGTGAGCTGGGGGCAGTCAGGCAGAGACCCTCAGAGAGGCTGAAGGACACCTCCAGCTCTGAGCCTGATGGACCAAGGGAGAGGTCCTTGCTGTGTGGCACAACTCCCTCACAGACTTGGGGCCAACAGGACATGCAGCTCAGCAAAGGAGGCTACTGAATAGCCAGGTCAGGAGCTGGGTGTGATCTTAACACCGTGTGCCATCAAACCAGAACAACTATCCCAGCACAGTGCTGTTTTGTATGTGATCTGACAGCAGAAGCTCTCCCATGCCTTTTATTTCTCCAGCCTCATAAGGCTGCCTGGGACTCCCAGTATTCTGGCATGATTAACACAAAAAAATACAGTTGTTGGCAATTCTAATAGTTCCTTCTGTTTGATGCATCTGATTGAAGAGAAACTGAAATCACAGACCAATATGCACCCAGGCTGCACCAGTTAGCCTCATCATGCAAATGAGACACACTTGCAGGTGAACTTATTAGAGATCAAATAGGTTTAGGCACCGCAGATAATGAAGGCAGAGCGCTTATGTTGCAACAGTCAGAGGTAGAATTTAATCATGTTGTTGATACCTACAGCAGCAGTGAACAAACATAGAAACAGCCACAAAAATAAAATTGTTAGAATGAAAGGAATGTATAAACCAGACAAATAATAAGAATAAAAAAAGACCCAAACCAAGGAGCATAGCAGTTTCAAGAAAGAAAAATTTGCACGTTAGATCTGGAAAGACTTGGAGCCCTGCTTCTTTCAGCTGAGTGCTGAATAAGTGGGGGTTGCAAGGAGAAGCTGATGGGGTGTCACTGTCTGTTCCAGGAGAGAAATGGCTCCTACATACCTGTGGAGATGGTCCTGCAAGGGGAGAGGGGAATGCCAAGCAGCACGATGCTTGAAATCAACGATGTGTAAAACATAGTCCATACTGGAAAGCGACATCTAATAGGAAAGAATTAAGAAAGAAACAGAAACAGCTTCCTGGGGTGGAATTTATAACAGAAGTTACACAACTGACAGGCTAGATTAGCAGTTTGGTAGACATTAAGAGTAAATAAATTCTGCAGAGGCATTAGCCCCTTCTGTCTCAAAAAACCTCTCACATGTTCTCACCATCCTTTATGCAAACATCTGGCAAGACTTTGAGCAGGCCCACTAAGGTTTGCCTGTTTTAAGGAGCAAAGAAGAGAATCGGCAGGTGAAACCTGCAAAAGGGAAACATTTGGATTCTTTTTGGCAGACAGAAATGCATCAAAATGCCGCTTGGCATTTCTTCTAATACCAGTTGGTAGTAGAAGAGCTCCAAAGATGTCAACAGGAAGCCCTAGAGGTTAGAGGGAATGATGTAACCATGTGTGACATAATGCTTGTTGTAGAGATTTCCTGGAACTGATTAGTGCCATTCATGATAACAGCAGCCAGCGAGAGTGTGAGGACTGGGTGAAGGCCCAGGCAGCATTCAGGCAGTGGATATTTTTCTTTCTCTTTTAACACCATGTCTGGTCTCATTGTTTCAGATGCATAATAGAATAACTGTGTGGTATTCCCATGCAGCTTCATCTGGGAAGACTTGGAAGCAGTACACTCACTAGCAATGCGCAGCTACTCCCACGCAAAGGGTCACAGAGAGAGAACTGCAGAGGTGGAAGGACAGTGAATACTCCAGGCTCCTCCTTCCTCCAGAATATCCTCCCCTCCATTCCTCTCTTATTCCTAGAGGTATAAGGTGCAGTTAGGTCATCCTCATCAGGATATTGTTTTATGCCTAGTCTATACACAAACACTAAGAATTGCCATCTATATTTAACGGGAGGCCTCTGATCTGTGTGAGTGGGTGGAAACTGATAGTGAGTGACATGGACACTGACAATGGCACACAAACTCCACAACACTCTTAAAACTTTTAATTGCATTTTAAAGTAATGTAACGAGGCAATGTTTAATGAGTACTTTGTTTAAGAAATTCTGACTTTATAAGCTAATTAAAGAGAAGGGAGGGTTACTGCACTAGGGCAAGAAACCCAGGCTGCTGAATGTCTTTACTGCAGCAACATGTAGTTCAAATTCAGTTGGCAGCCTTGCAAATCTCCAGCCAGCCAGCATGAATGATTACTTTTTTTTTGACGGGCAAATAAATTATTATTATCATCATGATTATGTTAATAGAAAAAGTAAAGGATAGGCAAGTACTTTTTTTGTCAGGGCTGGTAAATTTTCATGACACTTTTTGCAAAGCTGTCATATGGCTGGGTTAGATGAAACTGGAAGACTTTATGTGCGTAACATTTAACTTTAAACATTCTTCATGGAAACTTACATGGCACATAATTTACATATTCAATACCAGTGACAATTTACTTCTCCCATCTGAGCAGGGCTTTCAACTATGCCACTTGAACTAAATTAATAAACAGTAATTAGAGAATGTTGTGCGAGCGAGCTGTTGATGTTGAGAAGATTCTAATCAACACCTTCTTTTAAGGGCCAATTAAAGCTGAATGTATGCAATATAAACATCTTCTTGTATTTAGACATGAACTGGTGAACAAGGTAAAAAATAAAAATCAGAACAATTACAGCAGGTTAGATATAATCCAATGGAAGGATGAATCTTCATTAATTGTGAAAGCAGCAGTAATTTCTAAAAACCACTGGCCACCATTCCATGGTGAAGCACTGACACCTTAAGCAAGTTAATTCTGACCAGGATAAACCTTAATGCTTCCATTGTCAGGCTTTTCTCTGAAAGCAGCTCTGTGGCTGCCTCCAATTTCCACTGCAGTATTCACCTGTCTGTAAGACAACCTGGCATCCAAAGTGAGTCCAGAGCCACAGTAGAAAGAAGGCTTTTCTGGGGGGAGGCAGTAAAGGTGACTGTAGCCATCCCATTACTGCTGCCTCATAGCAGAGAGAGAGGCTCCCTGGCAGGTGATCTGGGGAAGGATTTGCACAGTGCAGTCCCCACCAGCACTGCTAGTGGGAATACAAACACAAGGATGAGCCTGAGTGAGAGGTAAAGCTGCCCCAAATTGTCTGCAATCTATTACTGAGGAACAGGAGCAGTTATGCCAGAAGAGATAACGAACTTGTATGTGAGAAGCCCTTCACCCCACCAGAAATATAAGGTGGTTTATTCCTGAAAGGTGAATTTAAGACAATCCTTGTTTCCAAAATTTGGAAAGATAGAGGAAAGGCCATCTTTGATTTAAACAGAGAGGATCCTTAGTGTACCAAAGGGAGCCTGCCAGTAGCAAGCCAGACTTGTGTACCACCATTATGAACTGTCAGAAAGTTAAAAATAAGCATAACTTCATCCAACCCACAGCTCACTGCTTCCTAAAGCACATCTTAAAAAAAAAAAAAATCATCTAAGCTGATGCAATGAAGCACATGCAAAATTTGTCTTCCAAGTTAGAAGATACAACAGGCTAATAAAGGTAAGGGAAACATCTGTTCCAGTACTGCACCAGTATCATTTGGAGAAAATGACTGCATCACTTATGGCCGTTTGGTATCCAGAAATACTACCACAGTAATAGGATGTTGTCACCTCAGGCTCTACTGAAATCTACAGGAATTTTACTTGTTTAAGAATATAGGATTAGGCACATGATCAGTGTTTCTTCCCTTTGAAAATAAACATTTCCACTTACCATTTCTATAGCGGTGTGAGATCATTATCTTGTGACAGTATTTTGTTCCACTGGCGTTATCTCCTAATTAGCTATTTAAAAATATATGTAAGGGGGTGGAGGTGGCGAGTGGACTTGTAAACCTGACAGGTCTGATATGTTCTTACAAGCTCTGCTAATCCCAGCCATTGAAAATATATTAGTAAAACCAAATTAGCACTTTAAAGAACAACACAGCAAAAGCCTTGTGTCTTGAACACCAGGAGTTCAGCGTGCAGCAGAAGGGCTCTTGCACTCGGAGCAAAGCCCTTGGGCAGGAGAGAGGAGCAGGAGCAGGGAGAAGTGGGGAGCAGCATGCCAAATGGGAAAATCAGCCCTGGGAAGAGAGCACCATTGAAAGGCTGACAACCTCTACAGTGTGGTCAGCCCTACATTACAGTAGTATCATCACCTAAGGTGTTTGGTGGAGGACTTGGGGGACTTCTTAAAAGCCAGGTACAGAGAAGTTTACCAGGGATGAAAAGACACAAGTAATACAGAGAGAAAACATCTAACAAACTGTGTTCAATATCCTCTGTGCTGTCTCCATATCCTGAGAGATTATTGCATTTATAGGACAAAATCATAGAAGCTTTCTCCAAGATGCTTCATAATGTATGAGCAGGTCTGGGATCTCAGTTGTGGAATGGTAAGAACTAGGAAGATGGGTATTCTAGTATGCTGGCCTCATTTCTTCTCTCAAAGGTAGGCTAAATTCCTAAAAAACACTCTTTGTAAAAAAAGAAACCAGGACACATATACCCATGACAGGTCATTTTGGAGGTACTCAGACACATGCAGAAAGCACCCCCTTGGCAATAGTATTCTTCTAGCCAGCAGAGCTAAGAACTATGATTTGTTTCGAGTTGCTTTTAAACCTCAATTCAGTAAGTGTGTTGGTGATTTTCAGGGTGTGGAAGGCAGCAAAGTAAATGTCTAAAGAATACTGATAGTGTGAGACAGGCTCTCATCTACCATTTACTCCAATATCTGCAGTTTGATTCAATATGCAGCATGCAATATGACTTTTATTCTGATCAGATGGAATTTCTGGGCCCGAATCTGCTTGCAATAGCCATGATCCATCAACAACTTCACAGCAAGCAGGGAGGTATGAGGGAAAAACTGATGTAAGCAGGAAGGGAATAAACTCACTTTAAAGTCCTCTGTATATTTTTGGTTTCCATTGAAAGTTTTCTCTTGCCTAACATCACTTCATGGAATCATAGAATGATTTGGATTGGAAGGGACCTTAAACATCATCTAGTTCCAACCCGCCCGCAATAGGCAGGGGCATCTTTCACGAGACCAGGTTGCTCAAAGCCCCATCCAGCCTGGCTAACTTTAGTCCTTTTTTCACACCTCTTCAAGTCCACCTGGTGAATAAATTAAATTAAATTCCTCACTTGCTCTTGATAATTTTTAAATGCAAGCCAAGCCTCTTGGCTTATCATACCTGGATATCTACTTTTTAAAAAATGCTGTTGGATAATTTCTCTCTTTTTCATAGGCTGGTGCTTTGGCCCATATGCACCCTGTGCACTCCCTAAGGCTCATGCATAACTGCAATGGACGATTAGTCCAACTAAGTCTCCAGCAATTTCAATGGCTTATGCTAGAGTAGATGGGGTACAATATGTAATTTCAGCTTTTTTTGTAAGGGTTTTCAATCGTTCCATGAACTAAATCATTTTATCACTTTCTCTCTCTATTTCTTTTTTTTTTTTTTAAATTTGTCCCATTAAACTACAGAACTGGAACATATTCATGAATAGTTTCTTTCTGCTTTAACTCAAGGAGTTCCTGACATAACAAAAACTGGTAATTAACTGGCTCGAAGACTTTTACAATAGCCTCTTTAAATAAGTCCTAGTATGCGGCACTCACAGCACTGGCTCCACGTTGCTGATACCACTGCAATGCACCCTCTGTTAAACAAGGTTTGCTGCTCCACCTCAGCAACAACTCTTGGCTCCTTTCTTCACTGCTCTCCTACTTGGAAACACCAAAGTCCTCCCATATTTGCTTGCATGGAAAAGGCTACTAAGGTCGTCCACGATGGCTTCCTGCTCTCAATCCACTTGGCTCTGCGGCACTTCCTTAAACACTCCATTACCAGGGGGCAACTTGCTACCAGCACAAGGACCGAGTGGCGGGTCTCCAGAGGTTGGGCACAGCTTGGCCTCCCCTCCTACCTAGTGTCACAGCTGTTCTGTGCTGTTGGCACAGATTGGCAGTACCCACAACCTGTTCCTGCCCCACACCTACTCAGAGCAGGAAGGGTTCTTCCTGGTAGAAGAAACAGGCTTTGATTTTTCAGGTTTCACTCAGCAGCGTGTGATTTGTAGCTGCTGCTGCTTGTTGGCTGAAAGCATAGTCCATTTTGCCTACTCATGCTTATCTCCCCTAGTTACAGTACATTCTGTTTCTGATGAAAATATTACACTGATGAGTGTTTGGCTCCACCATACTTTTATACTTCCTGCTAACTAGATCGAGCCTTATTGTTGCAGTTCCTAATATTTTGCATCATTTGTAGAGCTTGCGATTTAGTTTGTAAATAGCACGAAAGAAAGTTTTAATATATATTTTCCCCCAGTGCTCCAGACAGATTGGTTGACTGTGGAACAATTACATACATATGTGCTAGCCTATATTTCTTGTAAAATCAAATCTTGTAAGGATGCCTCAGCCAGAACAAGCCATAAAGCTAGACAGGGAATGGAAAAAAACCATCTCCAAATACGTACGGCTTGAGTTACAAAACTATAAAAAAAAAGCAAAATTGAAAAGGGCGAAGGAGACAAAATGTAAACACAAGTTTTTATACATTCTGTGTAATATAAAGTGAGTGTCATTTTGACATGCTGGTATCATGAGCTGCCAATGTAGTTCAGAAAAGAAAGATATCTCCAGAATTATGGTAATGTTGCTCTCTTACATTAAAGCTAGTTACAAGATCTATGTCTGCAGTTGCCCAGCCTAACCGCATACTTGGAAACTAAGCAAGGAGAAATAATTTCCTAAATAATTGTATTTAAAGTGTCCAGAAAGATCATAAGTCTTCAGAACCACCTTTGGAAATGCAGGCCTTTTAGTGGGAGCTCACAACCACACCCCTCAGTGCAATGAGTGCCTCACAGCAGCTGAAAGCCCCCCCACACCTGCTGCACTCAGTCCTCCTGTAGGACGTCAATGAAGCAATTGTAGCACATCACTAAGTTGATTTTGTGCCTTTGAAAAATCTCCTCCTTAACACAAATACTCCATCACTGTCAGCTGAACACATTTAACTTTTGAATTAATGTTATTTTCCAGAGGTCAGACATGTGACAGCAACAACAGTCTTTAGCCAAGCCATGTATTTCAGGTCTGCATCTGAATTTCCCCAGAGCCCAGTACCGTTTAAATACGAGTAACTGACTTTGGCTCATCGCTAATGCAAAACGTCTGTTCTCCAGACTCCTTCAGGGCTCTGTTCGTGGCTTCCTTTCCCACATAGGCATGGGGAGACACATCCCCTCAGTGCCCTCTCCCACAGTACACACTGCTTAGCAGGTCAGACAGATCTAACAGCCAGCATCTAGGAATAACGGCAGCCATTTTCCTTCCCATTTTGTCCCCATCCCAAAGATTGCCAGGTGTTTCGGCAGAGCTTTAGATGGTAGCCACATGGTTTGTGAAGACTCATGCCTCCACCAAGGGCCACAGCTGCCAGGCTGCCCTGGCACCACTAGCGTGGCTGCTGGTCTGCCTTACACTCACGGGAGGTGGTGGAGTGGAGCAAAAGTTTTTGTAAGAGGGATAGCAGCTGCTCACTCACATGGGCAGACAGAGGAAGACAAAGTCACTCTCCACTCTGAGGATGGTCTATTTTATATTACATAGCAATTGTACAAAATACCAAGCCAGCACTCTGTACGATGTTTTTTGGTGCTTATACAGATCTAGAGTGCCCAGAGATATTTCAGGAAGCACTATTTCTGGAAGCACATGCAGCTCGAAGGTGCCTGGGCTCCGTCTTTGGTGGAAACAGTAACGTCTGCCTCACCATCCCAATCCTTGCAACTCCAGCAGCCATTGGTTAGTTACAGTGTGCTTTGGGACGGGACTGATCTGTACATGGTGCCACAGTCCAGTCCCCATGATAAGCAAAGTCACATACTTCTGCAGTACCGTTTCACAGCAAGGCTGCTCTCACCAAATTAACTATTAACAATACCAACTAATATTGCATAAACATTGACATTCATTTTCCCCGTGCAATAATGTAATAAATCTCACTCCGCTGCTGTGAACTGCTGAGAGGGTTTGGGGGACATAGCCCCCCTTCTCCAGACCTACCTCCAGATGTACACGGCCGGCTCCTGTGACTTCTTTTCTATCTGTCTCTCAGCACAGGTCGGGTCCAGATCTTCCGACAGTTACATTTTATTTTCCAGCCTGCTTTGTAATTCAGATAGTGTTTTGGTTCACTTGGCCGGCACCGAGTATTTTCACCACACCCGTGTCTCTTCAGACAAACAGCCTCTTTTCTAACCTCTGGCAGAGCTAAACCTAGTGAGTAAGAAGAAACAGTAGTTAAGGCATAATAAATAAAGCCACCCTGAAGAAATACCTACACAAAGCAAGATGAATGGGCATCATCTACCTGGACAGTGTTACTGCTAAACATGGGAGGAATAAATCAGACATGTCAGGAGCACTAGGATACCTGACAAACAGGGAATGACGTTTCTTGAAACCGTAGTTGTATCTCTGCTTGTTTGGATCAAACACTTGTAATAGTTGTGGATTAATTTCCTTCCCATAGTCAAAACAATAAAATTCAGGCACCATTTTAATAATTTCCAAACCAGCACCAGATAAGCAGAATTGCATTAAAAAAAGTAAACACCCTGCCATAGAATTGGAGGATATGTAAGCATTTGGGGTTTTTTTCCTGTGTCTATAAAAGGGGGAGGGTTTTAGCAGCATGAATAGATTTCATTTTGTAAGTTGTGCTACAAAGCACTGATAAGGCTGCGGGAAAGCAGCAGAGATGGAGGCAGAGCAGGAAGAAATACCACCCATATTAGGAGACAGCCACTTACTTAGTTGCTCCCATTTAAATAAAGATGCCATTGTTCAGCCAGAAGAATGCACATATTCACAGGCCCTGCACAGAATAGCTCAGTGTATCTAGAACTCCAGAAGTGTCCAAATTACAGCCCCAGGGCCAAAACTGCCCTTAAGTCTTTCTGAAGAATGACCCTCTGCTTAATTAATCAGTGCTTTAACTGTGAGTGATCCCAGGACACCCTTTTCTCAGGCCTTTTTCTTAGCCCTCCTTGTTCAGAACAAACCTTTAAATGTTCTCTGAGTGATTTTTGACCATTTTTTCCCCTTTCAAGGTTATTATTTCCTGTTTTACAGTGAAAGCTCATTAGAAACGAAGACCAGAATCTAGATGATCTCAGTTCAGTTTACTTGGATAGGAAATGACTGACTCGGGATGGAGAGACATTGGCTTCCTTTCAAGGCCTACCAAAAAAGATTAAGTCCATGGACTCCTAGAATACTGCTACTGCAATTTTCTTTCCATATACTATGTAAGAATTATAGCAGGGCTGTTGAGTTTGCACATGTTATTCTGTTAGTCATATTTGATCCCATCACCATAACTCCAGCTGTTGTGCATGGGATCTTACCAAAGTCTCTTTCCCATTCACTCTGCACAAGACAAGTTTGAATTTTCAGCACTGAGAACTCCTTCTTGCTGTCACAGGCTAGGTCGTCTGGATTCTCAAAAAGTTGGGGTTTCTTGTTTTCTGTCTGGAGTAGAACTGAGATTCGATGGCAACTAGAAATGCATGAAGCCAAAAAAAGATGTTGTGCAAAATTTCTCTCCAGATTAGACTCTGCTTTGTCTATCTAGTTTTGATTATAAAATTCACCCTATTCTAACTGAAGGTAAACAGGGAAAGTCAAAAGATTTTGCTTGAAATGAAATCGGCAGCGTCTTTTTTTTTTTAAACAGTGATCTTTACAGTGAAGACCAAATTAATTTTGACTGTCTTTATAAAGTTGTAACAAAATATACAAACTAAAAAATGTCAAGGCTTTAAAAAAGTTACCATGAATGTTTTGAAAAGGTATAATGATAATATAATCTGCAGTTGGGGAAGCTGGAGCCATACCGTTTGATAGGCCCTATCTTATGATATCCAATATTAAGCTAAGTAAAATGATATGACCGGATGGCCTAACTAAATTTAGTAGTCTGGTGAATTGCCACTCTACTAAATTTAGTCAGCCCATAATGGGCATTAGATATCTACAGCCCAAATGATAAAATCTGTCTTGCTTTTTTAGGCTCTCGGCGAATGCACAATACACCATCTTGCACTTTTAAGAAAGAAGCAAATCTGCAAGGAAAACCATGGGAAGGGGGGAACCAGGACCTTAAGGAACACAGAAGGAATCAGCATGTGTAAATCCACACCCTCATGCTCAACATTACCCTGGCAGCAGGAGAAAGAGCAAGGGTGCTCCCCAGATATGCGACCTTGAAGGGAGGAGAGCTCTCTAGGTGCCCTAATCCTCCCCACTGTAAAGCTGCCACTCCAAATGTAACTTTGTGGGAAGAACAGTGGTTACAGGTGGGAGCTGGGCTCTCTGGGCCTTGCTGCTTCTACAGAACATATGCTGGCTGTGTTTTCTTACCATTCTTCTATATTTTCCGTTTTGGCCTTTGTAATCCTGGTGGTAGACAGGGAAGTATATTTCTCCATAGATTTCTATGCATCTGTGAGCCAGCTTTACAGCTATGAAAACTGCTAAGTCACTTTTCTCAAAACCATATTTGAGGTGTTACTTATACAGTTCCTGCTGTTTAAGGGGATTTCTTCTCAGTCCATGTGTGCTGTGACCTCTCTACTGGTGTGAAACCATGTAGGACACATTTTTTTATTAAATGTGAAATATAATAAGGCTAGAAGCTTTTAAAAATTCTGCCATTAACAAGTAGAGAATAGAAATTGGACGTGAAAAGTAATCACTGTAACATTATTCTGGTGTCCTTAAAAAGAGTTGCATCCTTCTGTCCTCATATAAGAAGCTACTGAATGTCCCATGTTACTCAGTGATACTTCTTAATTACAGACAAGAAATAATGTCCTTGTCCTCACTTCAATCCCCAGTACAGCAATAGAGACACAGACATGATATTCAGCAGGTTCTACAGATCTAGTTTTGTGCTGAAGGTTTAATATCAATAAAAAGTGAGTTTTGATCCCATCCCTGCAGTAGGCAAATTTAACCTGTCTGAAGTTCTGTATGCATCATTCTCTGCAAGAAGCACTTTTATTGATCATAGCTGGTTGCACATGTTCAACAGTCAGAGAGAGACTGGCTTTAAAGAATAATATATTTCAAAATAATCAGTATAGAAATTCCTCATTTCCTTAACCATTTACACTAAAATGGAACAAATAGATCCTTGGAAAAATGCTTTGTCCTTTTGTGGAGGAGCTTCTAAAATAGTAGCTAAGAAGTAGGTATGAAAATAAGATCATTACAGCTATTATCTGTATGTACTCGATCCATGTAGATACAGTGTTTTGGAAACAAGAGAAAGGAGATGAACAGGATCTCAAAATTCAGAGCATTTCTTTAATTTGTGACATTCCAGTTTTCAGTCAGAATTTGCCCTCTTGCAAGGTTTTTAAATCTAAGTTCCAAATAAATGGTTGTGGCAAATGTGATCACTCTCTCTGAGTTCCCTCCTCAGAACTTTTGGAAAGGTTGGCCTTTTGACCCAGTTGCATTTGGAGGTTGTGTAGGGCTCAAACACACAGGATTATCACAGATATCACAAAGTGCACCCCTACCAATGCCCCCAGTGAGGTGCCAGCCCACCCCCACCTCAGAGAGGCTGTCACAGAGGAAACATATTAGACACCAGAGAATCCAACCACAGCAACTAAACACATTGGGAACCAGGGTGCCCTAGTTCTGCTGTTCACACAGTAACTTGTTTTTCTTTTTATAATTATGTCTTAATCATTCTTTATGCTGAAATAATCATAACATATTTACAGCCAGAATCTATTTTAATTTTTGTCTTCAGATCACTTTCTGTGTGGCCTCATACTGCCATTCTCAGCCCAAATGACACCCTTCCTATCAAAGACAATTTGGATTTCTTTTCTCAGACACAAGTTTCCAAGTTATTTCTGTCAAATGATTTACTCAAGTTCAGATGTTGCAAATGGATCTGCTGGTGTAAAGAGGCAGAACAGCAACTCTGGATCTGACCCAGCTTGTATTGGGTTTCTCATCACTGTATTTTGTAACTCTATAACGAAACCTCATTAGTGTAACATGGCTTCATAACCCAACAGATGTGATGCTTGGCTTCATAACCCAACAGACGGGATGCTTTCCTGCTCACTCCAGTTGTGCTTCTTGCTTTTAGTACAGATGAATACTTACTGGCAGGTAACCATTAGCATCATTTTTCTTAACATCATTGGCTTTTTTGTGGCTGTTGCTTTTGCTTTTCTGATATGACTTTCCCCTTATCTGCCATGGGTAAATATTTGGAAAAATGCATTAGTTTCTCATAGCTCTTTAGAAGAGTTTCATCTAGGTTTGTTCATTTACATGTATTCATGTTTTACAAGTTTTCTCCCCCTCATTTTTTAATCAAACCCCTGTTTTCACAAGGTCTCCACTTCTTCCTAATTGTCAGATCTTATTATTTTTGTTAAAGACTGATTTTTTTCTTTAAAAAAAAAAGTAGCTCCACTGCTCATCCATTTTAAAATCATAATTAACTTCATCTCCTTCCTCATTTGCTAATGGGTCTATTTTCTCTCCAGTATTTCCTTTTCCCCTGGTACACTTATAAAGTCTCTCTTGTTTCTCTTATCCCCTTTGGCTAACTTTAACTCATTCTGCCTTAAGCTGGGAAAAGGGAGACCTTCACAACACAGTGCTCAGAACTTCCAGACCATTTTATACTTTCAAAGTCTTTTGCAGACATCAACTCATTAACTTTCATAACATGCCAGTGAGATAAGGAAGCATTTATAGCTTTATTTTGATGCAGAAAAGGAAGGGGAGGTCCTGAATAATCGATGCTGACTGCAGAGGGGGCTGCTTCAAGGACTAAAACCCCTGTCCACATGCCCAGGTAAGTAGACAACTAAACCTGCTGGTGGGCACCGTCAGCAGCAAAGCTATAAAGTTGAGCTCGGGGAAGAGAGTGAAAATTTTGCTTTCAGCTGCCTTTATTTCAGTTTAGTTTTTAGGTGAAGACTCCACAGATGTTATCCACCTAAGTTTCTGTTCAGTTCTGCTGGTCAGATGCTCCTATACGATATTAATACATCTGGCCAAAAACGCTGTGGGAGAAAGCAGTGCAATTGTTTGCCTAGAGGATATTTTTAAAAACCTGTTGTTGCTTTATACAAGTACCTGACAAACATCTTTACTCTTTGATAGCCATTACTCTTAGAAAAACAATTTCAAAACCATATGCTCAAGGTGCTTGAACTAAGGTTTAACTAGCACTGTTCACACAGGGGCATATCAAGGGTTAGGTTTATTTTCTCATGCAAATATGACAGCCTGGGCTTACTGTAATTTTCTTTAGTTTCATTATACCCACACAGCATTATATAGGATTCTCACAGCGCTTCTTAGCTTATGGTCCATGGATCACTGGTGGTCTACAAGAAATCAGGAAGTGGTGGATGCAACAACGGCACAATTTCTGAGAAAGACCGAAAGCCTAAGCCATGCAAGCGTGTTCCAGTGAGCAAACAAAGTGAAGGGGATGGAATCAAATTAACAAATGAACAATCAAAGCCTATCTGAATTTTTTGTTGGTTTGCAAATGAAAAGCATTGTGGTTAGACGCACAACACAGCCTGGGGATATTTTTTTCATGATCTTAAACAGTGGTTAAATACTGCTTTGCGTGTCTGGAAATCTAAAAAGTTAAATGATTTTCATGAGATTCTTTTCTTCTAAACTGGTGTCAGCAATGTCTTCATCACCCTTGCTTCAACTGTGGTGCATCACAACACTGCTCCCTAGAGCTTATTGCAATCCTGTCCCTTACGCTGGCTGACCAAGGGGATCCTTACTGAGCCCTCCGAGGAGTCCTCTCCCTTCCCATTCTGCCCACGCTGCCCTCCATGCCCACCATGCCTCTCTCCCACAGGCAGAGCCCCTTCCCAGGGGCTTCCAGAGGGCCAGCAAAAGCTGGTGCCATGCTGCAGTTTATAGGGCTCGCAACCAGAAGAGGTACAGAGCTGTGATTTTCCTCTCTCCTGGTGGACTTCCCAGGGTGGAAAGTGAGATGTGATGGTCTAGTTCCTTCACCTCCAGTGCCTTTTCTAGAAAGAGGTCCAGTTAGGCCCTGGATCTCCATTTGTGTGTGGTGGGTGTATAGGGCAAGAGGAAAGCAGGGGAAGTAACCAATCCCAAAAAATGACTTGGTTAAGTTCCGCTGAGCAGGAGAGGCTCAGCAAACAGCCTGCTTAGCAGTCCCAAATTATGCTGGCTAAGTACACAGTTCAGATGTTTATGAAGGTTTCTTTCTGATGCTTGAAAACTTGCATCTGTGCTTCCAGTTCAAGTTCTCTCAAAAATTTGAACAAAAAGCTTGTGAAGTTCAGCATCCTCCAAATTGCCCCATACAAGTCACTACTGAAACCATATCCAAATGGCTCCCCCCTGCCATACCTTCCACAGAATTGACCTAAACTTTGTCAGGTTCACATGTCCCTAGAGATGATCTCATTTCACTGCTTCAAAAGAGCTTTGGTCTGCACAGCCTGTAGCAGCAAATTTACACTTCAAAAAGCAGACAGCTTTTTCCACATCTTATTCACTTAATGGGTGAGAATGTAAAATTAGTTCCGTTGCTGATGAGGACCTTGAGCCAAATGAAAAGTGTTCATTTGTCAGCACAGACTTACAGCCTGAAACATGATTATATAGCTAATCCAATAATGGGTTTTGATGCTGAGCATTTATTTATATACAGTATGTCTTGTTATCTGTTGATAATCAGGCTCTACAATTTACTCTCTTTTGTGTCATTAGTCATAGCAACATCTTCCAGACATATTACATTTGCGTGTCAACATACAAACACACACAAAACCTCCCTGACCAAAATGCTCTCTTTGCCTCTTTTCCTTGAAAAAGCATTTGAATTTGAGCTTTTGTAGTTTAAAATATTAGTAGGAAATTAATCATGTTAGACTGAGAACCCCTCTGCATCTTAGAAGTCTTAATAGATTAAAATTTGAAACATAAATTTTGTTTCCTTATCTATAATATCATATGCACTGATTTATTCTTTTTTTGCCTGATGTGAATACCAGTACCTAATTATCTCAGGTATAAATCTGTATACATTAAATGGCCCCTGTCCTAAAGTATTCCATGTCCTAACATCAGATGGTATAATAGACTTAGCTAACTATGCAAACACCACTATTTAATGGCTGAACAGATCCATCTTTTATAGAACAGAAAGTAAGTATAACATGTTAATGTTAATATCAGGCATAGTTCCTACATCAGGTACATTAAAATGAATCAAAAAACCAGAAAGCCATTTGTTTGCCTATTCTTTTTCAACTTTCTAACTAATTTCTGTCACTACCTGATACTTTTGCAGTTGTGTGGATGACCATAACTATGTAACACTGAAGTACTGGGACAGTTTACTACTCATTTAAATATAGAACACATGAAAGTCAAATATTTAAAATGGGGAGGCATCTTAATAGCTATGCTATAGTAACATTCACAGATATTAAAAAGAAAAAAAGGCTATGGGAAAGTAAAATCACTCCAGTATTAAGCTGGGAGTTAATTGCAAATGTGGGGCACACCTGCACACTCTGTGAACAATCCTGCAACACCACACAAGGCAATTTCTGTGCTAAAGGATAGCTCTGCCTGCGGAAACACCCAGGAACACCTCTGGAGGTTGGATGAAGTCTTTTCTAAATTTGGCAGTCAGAAACCTTTTAGAAGTAAAGTCATTAAGTAAAATTTACCTCAAAGGATACTGCAAATCAAGGGTGCAGATGAGATGATGCATGAGCCAAACTCAGGCTTTGCCACTGCCTCTCCTACAAGCAGGATCAGGCCTCCCTGTGCGCTTTTGTTTAGCTGAAATTTACTCTACAATAAATACTTATATATTGCTGCAACATGATGTTTTATTGGGCTGCACTAGTTTACTAAAAACAGCAGGCTGGTAATAGCAGTGCTTGTGGTTCTGCCTGTAATTCATTTGTGCATGGTAATGCACAGGGAGAGATATGATACAAGATAATAAGGCAAATTAAAAAAACTACTAAAGTCAGTACCTGCAATATACAGTATATTAGGACCATGTTCAGACAGGCTGATTCTTTGGATATTTTTATATTTTGTTTTACCTTGGCAAAGTAATTCATTAGGTATTCGCTTGGGTAAAGAATAAATGAATACAGCATACGTTACATCCTCACTTCAGTTGCAGAAACAAATCTTTCCTGTACCCCGCCAATGTAATCTTCAGAGTTTTCGTTATATAAAACACCTCAAGAAAAATGCACCTTGGTAAGATTTACACTTTATTACTCTAATGATTCTACAAACACTGCCACAATGTGATGAAAGGCAAAGCAGTCCTGATCTGATTGAGAGCTAATAAAAATCAGTACTGAAAACTGAAAATAGCACCCTTATCATCTTTCTTTCATTTAGACCTGATTACTAGGGGATTATAATGCAATCACAGCTATGTGTGAGAGGTAGCTATGGGAACCAGTTTTAACTGTTTATCTAGCCAAAGATCTTAATTTAAGTTTGAACACTCTGATTCATTTATATGTAAGACACCAAGGAGACAAAATGCAGAAGAAACAGATGCTCACTTGTTCTTTCCATTTAACTTCATAAGCTACCAGCCAATTTGTCTTTCAGGGACAAAATTAATTTCTGATGACAATGTGAGCAAGTAATAAACTGGGAGTTCCTGTCCTGGGAAACTTGTTAAGGCCATGTAATGTTCTGGAGTTATTTAGAAAAAAACAATTTGCTCATAGGCTTGCAGGGACATCTGTAACAGAGTTTTCTTTGTCCCTGTGCTGTTACTCATTTCTGGGGGCTTTATGACACCTTTTCCAGAGGTTGATTTGAAAAAGTTCAAAAGGAAATATATTACCCATTATTTCTTTCCTGTGGGGTATTTTCTTTTTCTTAGTCTGTTCCTTCCCCCCCCCTTCATATTCACAAATCATGCAAACTTCAACCCACTTGCTTTGCTACTTCCACACAGCCAGAGAAAGTAACCACCAGCCAGGAGGCCTACAAAATTAATCAAAAATTGTCTGAGGAAAAGAGTTTGTTGGAAATTTCAAGGTAAGTACACACCTGAAAATATCTGACAGAGCACTGTGAAAATGTCTGTGGCACATTTAGGTGGAAGGAGCTTTGTCCATTAATGCTGTAAACTCTGTTAAGTTACCGTCATGAGCAGGGGAAAAAATGCCAAAATGAGGCAGGGAGAAAGAAAAAGAGAGAGAGAGATCTCTTCCTAAGAGCTTGCATTGTCAGTATGGGCTGCAGGTACATGCTCCTGCATCACTTAACTAAAATGTTCTCCATTTTTCAGTATCTTTGCTGGTGCTATTTCCTCATTTTGGTATTTATTTCACATGTACAGCTCTTTACTCTAGTAACACTTTTCTATTATTTGGCTCATTTATTGGGGTTTTATCCCCACCTGTCTGTCCCTCCGCATCTCAGGTTTTCTCTTAGGTAAATTCCTACAGTCTAATATCTGTCCATTAGCACATTTAAAATCACCTCGTCTGCTGTGCTTAACATTCATTTACAGCTTATGTGCTTCACATGAATGTTCCTTTTCCCGCAGTTCTTTTGAAGAAAGTTTAAAGTAAGTTGCAAAATGTTTCTTTTTCATCTAAACAGGGAAATGAATTTAAGAAAGGAAGAGAAGAGCCTGAAGGTCTAGCTCTTTCAAAATTTAAACAGAATTCAAAACACTGTTGGAACACATCTGTCAGAGAAAGCATGAGAGCACCTGCATTTTAAGAATGAATCTCATCCCTAACTCCTTCCTTGATAATAGCTTGCATGAACAGCACCTTTAAACCACATCAATCCCAGATGCTTTCCATCCATCCAGTTATTATTTCCCTTGGCACTGAAGTGCAACTACCTCTAGACTGAAGCTTCTCAGTGATGTGCAGCCTAGTGTGCAGCACCACGTCTCACAACAAGAAGTGATTTAAACTATTCAGCTGAAATTATAAAACAAGGGGAATTTTAAACAAGTAGTTCAAACCCCAGCTCATCCTGGATACTGCACAGAACACTATTAATTCTAGATTTAAAGACTAGATGGTTTCAAATACAAATTATAAGAATGAACTTTGGATAGAAAAAAACCCTAAGATTTGAATGCAAATTAAAAACTTTACCATGGTTCTGTTTGCATTTACATAGCAGGACCTCACCAGCCCACTGCCTGAGCACACAGGTAATGGCCTGGCTCTGTATCTGTGGTTCAGCCGTTTTCTACTACTTTCCTTTACCTTCAGTTAGTTTGCAGTGATCAAGATAGAGCTTCTAGACATAGCCATTCAAGTGTGGTGACTTGGCCATTAGCTCAGCGCCAAAAAGGTGTCACCAGCAAGGACTGCTGCAAACTTCTTACCAGTGGGACTCACAGAAAATTTAAGTTCATTGCTTAAACACCTATTTGCTTTCACACCATCCTTGCCACACAGCTTTGAAGGCTTTTATGCAAAGGCAGGATACATACTGAGGCTATACAGATGAAAACAGAGCACTGACTCATGTTTCAAGAACACAGAGTAAGGAAAGTTCACACACTTCAGAAAAAAACCCACAACATTTTGCAAATTAAATTAGTACTTGGGAGAGATGAGATTAGTCAGTGCTCTGGCATCCTCTTTCACAGGGATCTGCAGCAGGGACATGACAGTAGAGCAGTGTTCCTTTGGGGGGGGCCTGATGAAATTTCCCACCAAGACACTCCACAGGTTTGGGACATATTGATTACTGAGGCAAATTTAATAAAAAAGAATGTAAGGATATAAAAGAAAGACTCTGTCAGGAAAGTTTGGGTGGGGAAGGTTTGACTGGTTATTTGTGGAGTTCTGTGACAATTCTGAAAATTTCTGTTGGCCTGCTGGGAAGCACAACAGTCACAACGGGTAAAAAACCAAGCAGTTTTCTGGGCTGCAGGTACAGGAGAGAGATGGCTGAGGGAGGGCTACGGTTTATATAATATTAATCCTCTACAAAGCACAGTGTTAATTAACATGCAATTAAAGTAGAAAGTATCCTTACTTAGATTTTAAAAATCCTAAACCAATAATGTGGCTTAGTCATAAAGTATGAATACTGGGAAAACTGAGCATTTCAGTCCACTTCACCAGTTACTCAGAGTATCTGGCAAACTGACTCAGTAAGAGCAGTTTAAGGTAGAGAAGTGCATAAAGGAGAGGGGGTGAAGAGCTGGGCTGGGGCAATTTTGGGAAACCTGTTCCACAGAATCACATCTGCCACTTTATTTCCTGTGAAAGTCTGCGACCTGACTCAATACCACAGTGCAAAATTTCTTAGATATATCTTTTAAAACCCTGCAGACCAGGAAGACATTAGTAGAACAATGAAAAAACTTGGCATCTAAATAACTCTATATAGTATTTCCAAAACCAAACAGATATTTTCCACTCTTCCACAAAACTCAATATAATATAATATATTACACATTTTTATGCAGAAAGTCTTACATAACCTGTCTCCATTTCAATGAAGCTGTAAATTTGCGGGTTGGATATCTGACATGCAATTTTGATTAAGTAAAGAAGTGGGAATAGCACAGCTGGGCTGGAGTCAGGTGAGTCTGAGAAAAGAGGGAGTCTACAGGCCTCTCTAAAAAACTCTCATCACAAAGTGAACCTATAACATTGCCTTTATTGTACTGAACCTACAAGCCTAGAGGATGACAAGCTTGTTTAGGGTGGGAGACGTTGAAGCAGGATGCCTGTGCCTTGGCCTGGCTTAGTGTTTTACAGATTGTAACCACTGTATTCCCACAACAACAGAGTCAACATGAGCTCCCTCAGCAGTACATTAGGGTCCAAATTGACAACACAAAAAGGAAATGTTCTTTAGCTGAAAAAATTAGTGCAAAAGCATATGTGAGCTGTATGAGAGCTGTGTCACTAATACGCAGTCTTCAGTGAGATGATCCCAGACTGGTTCACCTCTGAAGGGCATCAGATTTTGGAAGACCAACAAGTCAGCAGATGCTCATCCTTTCTGCAATGCCCCAGTAGAAACCAGACCTTTGTTTCATGGTGCATAAAGGCTGTGAAATCCATGAAGCTCAGAAATCTCAAGGACTACAAAATAAAACCACTCCTGTGCAGTCCTAATACAGGAAATTCCAGTGTGAGGGAATGTAGCCTCTGTCCAACATACCACAACCAGCAGAAGAATGTGGCTTCAGAGGAAAAAACTTTCAACTGGTTCTTAGTGGGCTTACGCATAAGTTGACTTTGTGTTATCGTAATAAGCCCACTGGTCCATTCAATCATGGCTGTATTTCTGCTGGCCTTGCTGTGAGAGCAGCAGAGCCATGGTGGACAGCCCATGTGGGCCTGTGAGACCAGGCACATGGGAGACACAAAAAGGGTGATTTTCTTTTCCTGATGAGCTCAGGGGAGGCAGACAGTACTGTGAAAGTCTCCCCCTCCGAGTGAAATTCATTAAAACCACCCTGAAGCTACTTGCTTCTCTCCCTCCTCATGAAGTCAGTAAAAACCATCAACACCAAATATTAATTTAAGTAAGTAAAAATATAAATTGAAGCCTAATGGGTATCATTGAGAAATAGTCTTCAGCGTCTCCGGCACCTGGCAAGACTATCAGTTATTACACATGATACTGTCCGTAACTGTCTAATAGTAACCCAGCAACTGAGACCTAAGATCCAAACCGTGGAGACCACATGTGGCTTTCAGAGATAACTCTTCTGGAAATGTTGGGGAAAAAAAGGGAAAAGACGAGAATTGAACCCTGAACCTGGCATAGCTCCAATAATGACATCTTAGAGCCTACAACTCTCGTCTTTCCTCTGATAAAAAAGTGGCAACAGACGCAAAGATGCAAATTTTGGGTCTGAGATTCCCCGTGACGTGGTCCAAGCACAGTGGCACTGTGCCCGGGGGCAATTGCAAGGGTGTGGCAGACTCCAGGAGTGTGCATTAGGCTGTGGGTCACAGTGTCTCCCCTTTCCTTCCCTTCCCTTCCAGTTTTACCTGCCTCTGAGGCACAGAGCAGGGACAGCATGGGCACACCTTGTGCTTTGAATTTTTACTCACAATAGTTCCTCACAGTTCTGTGCCAATTCGCTTAGTAAATCTAGTCTTTTAGCTTTAATCATATGATAAATTTTAGCCGCATCACAAAAGCAGAATCTCCCCTACACACTTCTTACATCACACAGGTGAAAGCTAACAACCTGAGAGCAACTGTTACCAAAACACAGTGAAGCTTGGTTGTTCCAGCTAGATGAAAGGAACCAAACCTGAGACAACTACTTTGTCAACCCTCATGGGGAAATCTTGTAAAGCCATCTCCATCCTGTAACTGCTCTGTGGTAAATAGTAGCTTCAGTTCCTGATGTTGCAATTCAGCACCTTTCACAGGCATTAAATTCCCTGTAATTAATTCTAAGGAAAAACCCACCTTCTGAGCAGAGGTATTCCATTGCCCAGTATTTTATATGAATCTGATAACTAGTTTCCTGCTACAGAGATTACATCTTGAATACCTAATGCCAATTTGAAATTTTTTAGGCAAAACAAAAATAGATCTAAATACAACACACCCGGTTTAGCTAAGTGTAGAACATTAATGCAAGGCATGATTGGAAAAACATCAAATAAATTGGAGGAGGGGAGCAGATTCAGCGGTTATCTCTCATGGTTAGTACATACTGTAGCTGGTCATTCAGACATTTCTGGTTCTGAAAGTACATTTCTCTTAGCATAAAAATGTCAGAGTTCAACGATTTAGAAAAACAAGCTAGAGAGAAGGATAGAGTGCAGCCAAAGGATAGCCTTTAACAACCATTTCAAAATGAAATCTAAATATGCTTACATATTAGATAATGTTGGCTCCCAGGGAAGCTTTACAACACTTTAATTCCATCCTGGACTGGGATATATGGAAATGTTTTGAATTTCCATAAGTCCAGAGCTCTCTGCTAAGCACACCAGCTGATATTTCTATTCATATAATAGAAGCTATTTTTCCCATGAAGTAACTCACTGGGCTCTCTTCGGCAACTTTCTTTTTTTTTTCTTTGAGCTGCAGTACAATTTATTAATAGAAATATACAATAATTACTCTTTTCATATTCTCATCAGCTACTGATAACTCAACTGCCCTATTTTTTGCTACATGGATTCAAGGATCTACTTTATTTTTAAATGTCAGAGGCTTTTCCCCCCTCTCACTACTGGAAACTCAGCAAACAAGGGGTTGCATACAGGTCACACACGTTCAGTTTCATGCCCCGCCTCCATAGCAAGTTCTTTGGAAGTTTTTCTTATCCTTCATAGCCAAACCAGCAGTGGCCAGTCCATGGTCTATGGCCCATCACACACACCTCATGGACACAACACCTGTAAAACAGACAAATTAAGGCCAGCCTCAGCTTTCCCTAGGCTAAGATATTGTAAGATCAGACCCAGTGAGTTGTCTGAATGGTGCAATGACCCAGGGAAAGTGTGGGCAATCATACTGCCTACAACAGATGAGGAAAATGCAACCCTGAAGTCATAGAATCACAGAATATGCCAAGTTGGAAGGGACCCAAAAGGATCATTGAGTCCAACCCTTAGCCCTGAATGGGACCATACACAAGAGTCACACCATGTGCCTGAGAGTATTGAAGGCAAAATGGTCAGATCTAGCTGTGATTTGCACACACGTGAGAAAAGCAGACAGGTGCCTGATTCCGAGACATGCTATGCATCTCTCCTAGTATTTTGTCTTTATTCATATACAAGTGAAACGAGTAAAAAAAATCCTGTAAATGGCTACATCAGTCAATGGTTCTTAACAAGAAAACAATATATCAAGAATGCCTCTTGACACGGTACCTTCAGACTGTGCAGGCAGCCCGTTTCTCACTGCTGGCCCTCTCATGCTGTGGCAGGCTCCAGCTCTCACACAGCAGCTGGCAGTGCCCTGTCCTCTCACGCTGTCCCAGAGCTCCTCGGAGACCTGGAAACAAAGAAGCACCAGTTCTTTCCCAGGCAGGACTGCTCAGCTGCTGCTTCCATGGGTGCCAGCAGCTTAACACACAAATTCATCTTGAGGAAAGTAGAGATGTGGAGTCCTCAGGCTGGTAGGTGCAGCCTGCAGTGACCATGGGCACTGGTGATGACAACCTTTTTACACACACAGACTTAGAGTATTAATTTGCAAGCAACAGGGAGAAACAGGACTGCCAGTCAACCAGTAATATGTTGTAGAGCTGATGCCATTTGTCATATATCAAAGGTCTTATCAAGGGTGTGCCAGCAAAGCCAATTCACCTCTCATGGTCTGTAAGGCAGCTATCTGAAGAGTTGCATAAGAGGTTGTTAATTATTTACTATAACTTTTCCTTTATATTGCCTTCTTTTTCAGTCTCCATGTTAAAGTTGAAGGAAATTACATGAAAAAGCAAAAGATAATTAAAGTAGGATTATAGCAAAGAAAGCAGGCCGTTGATTTAAAATGTACTTAAAATTAGGGAGGAACTTGAAGGCTAAAAAAATGCGCCATGGTGCTAAACAATTTTCACAACTTGTCATTGAGTATGATGCCTCTAAGCAAGTCCATCACCGAAGGCTGTCCTCTGTCACTGAACCCAAAACACTGTACAATGTTTTTGTCTGGTCTAGCTTTCCATGGCTGATGTATTTCAAGACAGAAGGGAGATCTTATTAAAACAGGAGAGATTAGGAACAGCAAGCACACCTGCTCAGCAAACAGATATGAATCTGGAGAGATACCCTCTCCTGACGAAAGCACATCCTACAGATATGTGTTAAAATGGGTGAGATGACTATTTTAAAACGTTGAAAACCCATTTGGCTTCTGCAGACCAAAAAGTGATTCCGTGCTGTAACTGCTCATTGGGCAGGGGCACATGCAAACCTTTTAGTACAGCTGCCCAAGCACTAGCCCAGGAAGAGTAGCTTTCACAATTTGGCAAGTGTATGTAGAGATAATCACGTGGATGTGGGCCTTGACCTCTCTGCTAAACTAGATAATAGAGCAAAAAAAGAGGAAGATGGCAAGGAGATACTTGATCTCTTTGGGTAATTGTGACTTGCAGTTTGTTATCACACTTAAGTTGAACATCAACAGGTTTTGGGTTTTTTTGTGAATTTTAAAGGAAAATTGATAACATCAGCAGTCAGCTATCTCCTATTGCCACGCTCTTGGTTCCTAACACAACTAATAATTCAGCCCTGATATACTCCCTATGATCACTTTGGGCCAAGGTCTGGGCTAACAGAAAATGATTGCAAAAGAAGGCAACTGAGAAGAGGTTGTCCTGGGCCATAGCACTAACTTTTTGTACAGCTGAAAACACACACTATCAATATGGTGTTGCCCTCTGTATTCCCCCTGCTGCCAAGGACTGTGACTACACACTGCCAAGGAGAGTGACTACTCTGGCCAGGTGGCTTGTTCCCTGGATGCAGGTACCTGCTCACATCAGCCCTTGCATTCTCTCCAGTGTCAGGGAGAGGTTCCTGCACCTTTGAAAGACTGAAGTGGATACCTCATTAGGCCTTGATTATCCTCAAGCAATTGCTTAGATTTCTGCCCTATTACCAATCTGCCTTTTTTAGCAGGGGTCATGGAATGGGCAGTGGCTGTCTTGTCTTCGTTATAATGCATCATTTGAAACTTTTCAATTAAGCTTCAGATCAGGCCACAGTACTGAGACCACTTTAACGAGGATGAGTAATGACCTTGTGCTGCACGTGATTTCTGGCACACCATCAGTTTTAATTCTTCTTGATCTTACTGTAACCCTTTGATACTTTGGATCAAGGGTTCTCTTGAAATGCTTTAAGCACATTGTAGGACTTTCAGGGACTGTTCTGACATGGTTTCTATCCTACTTGTCTCAATGTAACCAGACTGTCACCTGTAAGTTTTCCATATAAATTCAAATTGCCAAAGATTAAAAGGGAGCTGAAAATCTGGCCTGTGTGCAGAACCGGGGAAATCTGGTGTGGGTCCCCAGAGTGAGCAAATCTAAGGAGGATTCTGCTACGAGAGCAAGGTAACCCCTTTGATGTGCCATGCCCAAGTACAGCAATGCTATGATTAGAACAGAAAGCTACATTATGCTGGAGTAGTGAATTTAATAAGAACTACTGAGAAAGAGACCTCCAGAAATTTAGACTTCCCAGTTAATACCCATCTTTACATTACATATAGGTCAAAATAAAGTTCTGTGGTTTAAAACAGCATAGACCCTCATCCAGTTAAGCCAGTAATAGAAATAACATTGATATCAGCAGGATAAAGGTCTCACCTTTGAATTAAGGGCTATTTGAACCCAGATCCAAACCCAAGCCTCATAGCTGGAATCAATTTCTAAATAGGCTGTGTGTGGACAAAGAAGATTAGCCTTGGTCTTTTCAAGGTGCTTTCCCAAGTCTTGGAGTCTAATGAACCTGGCTTCCTTCTCTTGGGAGAAGGAACAGCATCTAACTACAAAATTAATCTCAGAAAGAATTTTCCAGAAGCCCCTTGACTTCTCCAAGGTTTGTAGGCTCCCAATGGCTGACACAAAACCTCCATGTGCATGAGTCAATTAAACAGATACAGGTTTGTTAATAAAACCCATATAATGCTTCTCATAAAAACTTATGTAAAACTCGTATAATGCTTTTAGGTAGGAATGTTTCACAATGTCTGGATGAAAAAATCCTCAAAACACAGAGTCCTTTTCAATAGGAGCAGTTGGTTCCTACTAACGGCATGAGACCAAGCACCAGATGTCCTGAGGGGCCAGACTCAGCATCCACAAGGGATAGAAGCAGCTACAAGCCTCAATCCCAAACCATGTAGTACCACCAACTTACCTATTGAGGAGACAGTGAGAATGGGGCTGCAGCCTATGCCTCGCAGCAGGTTATGTGGGAGCCTGCGCTGTTTGGCCCATGGCCCTGGTCTGTCATAGGGACTGTGCTTGCTGAGCTTGCCAGAGGGGTGTGAATTTTTAGGTAGCTGTTGTCCATCTGAAGTCTTCCCTTCAGACATCCCAAAAGCTCCTCTTCTGGCTACAGGCACATCCTGGCCTGTTACCCCCCGGGGCAGGCTGATTTAAGTCTGAGAAAGTCCCACAGGCTGCCTACAAACAGAGCAAAGCAACGAGATGTTTAACAGTTCCCCTCCTGCCACAGTTTAGACATTGTCAACCCTTAAAAGCAATGGACTGAGCTACTTAAAAGCAATAACTCCCTGTCCTTTTTTTTTTTTTTAATTCTTGAAGCTCCTCTTACATGCAGCATGAGGGGTGTTTATCTGCAAGCGTAACAGAGAAATTCATGAGTTTTATTGCAGTTGGATGGTACTACCAGGGAAGTGAAAAAGCTTTCAAACTTGCTATCTATCACTTGATATATGCAGGAGTTGATTTTTATTGATATGCCTCTAGTCACCAGCTGAAATGGTTTGTCTTTCATTATACCCTTTATAGGAGGCCTTTTTCACTGCATTTGCCTGGTGGCTTCTGCAGAGCTGGTAACATTGAACAAAACTCATTTCCCAAACCAAGCTTATTGGATAGAATATACATTTTTTTTCTAGGTTGTAGCAAGCAGAAAATGCTCTCATCTGACACTTTCTTGGCTGCCAGGAGAGCAGATCAGTGGTGTCCTACAATAGCATGCACAGAAAAGAGGTGAGGGAACCCAATGGATTTCACTCTAGACAAAATTATCATCATGATGTCAGGACTGACTTCTTTGTTAGCCTAACAGGGTCACACCTATTAGCATGAAAAAAGGCAGGGGTCATTTAACACAACCCTATTTACTGTGCACTGGAAACACACCTTCCAGCTCCTGCGAGTCTTAACAAAGCTGCAAAGAGCAAATCACAGCAGTGTGCTGTATGCCCGTTTCAGGTCCTCAAGGCAGCAATTATAGAAAACGGTTGTGTTATTGCCACATTTCAAAGTCAGAGTATGGCCACACTAATGTGTGGCTCTAAACCCAGCAGAGTTTGATCTATTAAGCGCATAAAGCAGTCTGTGTGTCAGAGGAGTCTGGCCTAATCAGGGGGCAGAAACCACAAACTTCCAAATTCAAAACGCAGATTTCTTTAGCTATTTGACCAACACTTCAGAGCACATCTATACATTTTAAATTTCACAGTCTAATAGGAATACATAGCAATGCTCCTTTCAGAGGTGTTGCACTGATTAATAAGCTTGTCACCGAGGATGGAAATTGCTACATAAGTGTTAAGCACTGTTAACTAACAAAAGAGAATTCCATACATTCTGGTGGAATCAGAGAACTTCAGCAAAAATTATTAGTTTCATTTGCGTTTGTACTCTGTCTGACGACAGTGATCAAGCTGGAGAAAGTTATTTCAAATGCTAGTTATGCTCCATGCCTGCAGAAAAAACTAAAGCGAAAATTCTGGCTCACAGGATAGAATTGTGCCTGCTGAAAAATCTTTAATTTCTGAAATGTATAGACAGCACAAACAAATATTTCTCTCATCAAATTTGCACACACTTCAGTAATATTTAGCTTAATAATTGTTCAAAGAAGGAGTAGTATTGATGAATTTAAAGTATAGAACAACATTCTGCAGGGAAACTGCTAACGCTTTCCATTTCAGCTGCATGTCCTCATTAAGGACTCAGGCTTCTTGGCAAACTAGTGTACATCTGTTTTAAGCACTTCTAGCTCAGTTTTTCTATGATTCACCTTCAATGCCACATCACCAATGTGAAATACTATGGACCACCTTAGACTTTCCTGGCACAGGAAATGGCACTGATTTTAGATTCTCAGAAGTCAAACTACAGTTTTCCTCAAATAAACCAATCTGATGAATCTCTGTATTTCTAGATTGTATCATCCTTTCTGTGAATACTTCTTGTGACAGAGTTTGGGATTAGAAACTACATCCTTAAACTCACCTTTCTATGCCTTTGCCATAAACCCATGGTTTCTCTTCATGAGATTTGTACATAAATACACAAAAACAGTTGAGCAAGACTGGAGTCTTCTGCCTCCAGGACTTCCAGAGAAGAGGCCTGCTGAGTTTGTGAGCTAGCAGATGGGAGGCTGCAAGAGTCCCAAGAACATAGGATAGTTCTCTGACACTGGCCTGCTCTGTGATGAATCAAATCATTTTACCTCCAGATCTTTTCCTTTTTGTTTCTTCTGGGCGCCAAGGCTGTCTCTGAATTTATGTTGGTGCTGCGCTTCCCAGCACAATGGGGTTTGAATGGCTCTATGTGCTGTTAGAGCATGGCTTTCTCTCTGTTTCCTTTGTTCTAACCAACCATTTAGAGATGGAGAGAGATTTATCTCTCCTTTCATTACATTTCTATGGAAAGAAAAAAGAAAAAAAACCCCTAACAGCATAACTAACTACTTGACTTATTTGTACACGCCCATTATGTTGAGGGATGTGCTGTGCATGTACTGTGCATTGCTGAAAATGTAAGGTAGCTGTGAAACATGATGTTCTTGTGCTTACCAGCCCTTTGCCTTTAAAAGAAGATCTGGAGCCTAAACAGGCAGCTTTAAGAACTCTCCTGACTCAGTTGTAATCAAGATACCATCTACTTAAATAAGCATTTGTACTCCAAGTGATTTTAGGAGATGAATTACTGATCTTATTACCATAGTAAATACCCTTGAGGCAATGCACAGGCCAACAGAATATTGCTTTCTGCTGGTACAGTACCCATTTCCAGGAGAACTCTAGGAGTATTTCTAACCATGTGGTAATAATAAAAGATTTGCTTAGACTATATTTGCCAGAAAGGCCTATTTGCAGAGGGGGCTTTTAAATCTTTGACATTGTTCATGGGAAACAGCTTGTCAGATATGAAAATATTCCTACCAGCTCCTGTATATCAGCCTTACTACCAGGGAAAAGACATTTTCAGGTGGCATAGCTCAGTGCCAAGCAGAGAAAGTTTTCAGTTGACGTGATGAGTGGCAGAGCAGCATTACCTGGATAGGCAAAAGCAGTTCTTGCCTGCCAGCAGAGGTGCAGCATGCAGTGTCCTTTGAGGACAGTCCCTTTACATGCACAGCTCTGTGTCCAGGCAGGCAGCAGGAGCCAGAGGATAGGGAGTGACAGTGTGTGGGAGGCCTCCAGCTCAAGCACACTCCATTTATTTATCACTAAACCATCATCCTGGTCAACAGGAAAAGTTGATAAAACTTGCCTCCAGGGCTCCGTTCTCCTTGGGAATAATGAAAAGGTGAAGCTGGTTAAGGTCAGTGCACAGGAGGCCCTATTGAAGGTGGGAGCAGGTTGGCCATGATTACTGAGCATCATCTGGTATCACAGATAAGCAGAACGGGTAAAAGACTAGGCAGGCTCTACAATAAGGATGGATTTAATTAACAATTGCACAGAGGGAGCAGACCGTAGCATTCTGGCACGAGGACATTCTACATCTGACAGTTGCTTAAAGAGACAGGGAGCACCCTATTATAAAAAATATATTACTCCTCGATGTATTTAAAAATTACACAAGAAACAATAACATATTGTATTACTCCTTCTCTCCAGAGCTGCCTGGTTACACTAGCACTGAGCACTGCAGGCTCTCTGCAGATATTCTGCACTGGGGCCTATTTAAAAACATCAGTCCAAACTTGGTTGCAAAAGTACAACATTGCTGAAGTCAGGGGGTTGTGCAGATGTAACTAAAGGCAGATGTTGATCCATATTAACTAAACTATTAAATACATCAATCTTACCCAACCATCTGACGCCTTGTCCCACTTCCCAATATTTTGTTTCCCAAAAGTTTATTTAAATTCAGCCAGCTGAGAATTCGCAAGCTTCTGGTAACCCCTTTTTTTATAATTTCTTGCTTCCCCCTCCCCCCTTTCAAAGTTATTACTTTAATGTAAGTGAATCTTCTCATTATTTTGAAAGTTCAAGATGATCATCATTGCACAGTTCTAGCTGTTCCACTCTTCAGTTGGTAAAAACAACAACAACAAACACCCAAGGAAAGAAGCTGAAACAAACCAGAGTTCAATTCTTATTTCTTTTCACATATGTGTTAGCAAAACAATTAATTAATGCCCAAGCTCCTTAATTTGTGTCTGTGTTCAAAGAAATGCAGACGACTGACTTTCATGATCCCAGCCTCGGTCCCAGCAGGTGTTTAACCACATCCCACAGATCAGAGCAGCTCAGCTTCAGTGGATGGACTCTCTACTCAGGGAGCCAAGCATGCGACACACCATTGCTAAAATGAACATACATAGAAAACAGAAAAGTACATTCCTGAACACACCTGCCTGAGTAAATAACCTCTGTCCTTCATTTACCTGAATAAAGCATTGCCCAGTCGTTGGAAACAATAAATGAGAGAGGGGAATTATTTACTCATCTATCTACAGGAAAAAGGACTCACAGAGTTCAGAGCTTCCCTGGTAATGCAGGTAATGGTGGTAATGCAACTGATTTCCATATTTTTATTACACCAGCTTTGAGACCCTACAATATGACTTATTCTGGACCTTTTCACCATGACAAGCAAGACCCACCACTGTATCCTTGTCCTTTTCTAAATACTTTTGTTTACTAGAGCCCATCCTAGGGCTTTAGAAGTAGATGCTTTTTCTGAATCATATTTAAAAATCAGTGCTCTAAACTGTACTCAAAAAAAAAAAAGGCCATAGAAAAGGTGTGACTTGAATGCATAAGAATTTTTTGAATGAATAGAGCCCTTATATTTAGTTTTGCCTAATGAAGTAAGTCATGAATGTAAAAGGATTACTATTCCCGTAACATTCAACTTCACAGACACAAAGTGTAATTCATGGAACCTGGCTTTAATTTTTTTTTCATATAATAATTAATGCTGCATTTAAAGCATGTTCAAATGTCTTATTTCTTAATCAGCTAATTTGACTGAGAAACAAAGATGCCTTATTTTCATTTCCTTGACTAGAGTTACTGTAGTAAAAGGTCCCCTCTAGCTTTGGCCTTCACTCTCAAGTTTGCTGCTGCCAATTAGTTTTCTAAAGTTACTATTTTACAAAATGTTTCTCACTTTTTAAAAAATGTAATTGAATGTCTGTACATCACAGACTTTCTTGTGTGCAGACACAGGGGTGTTAAACATTCTTTGGGTTGACTTGGGTCAGCTTTAAAAAAAATCTCAGACACTGAAACTTGAGAAGCAGTCGTGTGCTAGTGTTTTTCCTCCACATCCTGTTAAGTATTAAGTGGTTATTTAAAATAGATGTGTTATACTCAGCAACTGACTTAAAAGTGCTTGATATAGTTTACAAGACGATTAATTAAATGAGAGCATAGCATGTGATTGCACATGTATGTTCCATAATTATTCACATTGGCCTATAGTTGCCCTTTAATTTCATACTAATTAAGTAACACATTGAACTGCAAATTGTAAATGGCTTGCATTTCTCAGTAGATGTAACACGATGTAAGCTGAATGGCGAATAAAAAACCCCAAGAATAGCAGAGTGTTTTTGGACTCTGATCCATTCAAGTTTCCCTACTCATTCCATTACTGGACCATGTCCACATTTTAACAAGACTGCATTTTTATGTGTTTTCAGCCCCATATTTTCTGGGTGTGTATTTTTTTTTGTGTCGTGGTGTCCGGTTAGTTGGTTTTCATCTGATACAATAGAGCAGTTATCCAGGGTTCACAGTTACAGATTAGGTTTTTAAGTGATGGTGGGACTGAGGTTTGTAATCTGATGGGCAGAAAGAAAGAAAAATTATTTCACCAGTATTTTTACCTCTTAATTACATCTGACCTATTATCCTCCTTGATTCTTGTTCAAATCTTGACACGGCTGACTTGGAACCTGAAATGCAAACCAGAGGGCTGCATTTTAAGGTTGCATCAAGGAAGGGGGAAGTTACTCCCTAGAACATTTACTGGGATTCGGAAGAGAGAAGAAACAGATAGGAACAATTATCCCATGGCTCACATGGCTGCTGGCATTTCAACTTGACACGTGCCCTGATGGGGACCACTGCATCCACCTCAAGCAGTCTCTAGCATGTAATGGACATATGGTAATTGCTATTGAATGAGAGTAACCTTGGACTATAGGCATATGAAAGACACCTTTAAAAAAAAATCCCTGACAAAAAACCCCTCTGTCAGGGCCAACAGCTCAAAAATTAACAACTAATCACTCCTTTCAATATGTCCTCCATCTAATTGCTTCCATGATGAGGTTGGTTTTTTTTTCCTTTCAGAAATGAGCATTATAAAAGATTTCTTTTTAATTTAAAATGAAAAATTCCTCCACTCCCAGGTGACCTATCCAAGAGAAATAATAATAACACTCGATTGCTCAGAGAGCATCAGTTCTCACACATATTACAAGGCTGATGTTCATGCTCCCTTAACACCCCCCACCCTGCTCCCTTTCTGTGGCGTGTCCTATCTCCAGATCCTAACTTGGCTTGGCCCAAGATCTTATTTGTTAAAATTAACTTTCAGTTCAGGCTGGAGTCAATGTACTTGGCAAGGAGGAGAGGAAACCAAAACTGCAAGGAAGGGAACAGCTTCGAGAGGCAAAGAGGGAAGCTGTAGCCCAAGCAGAGGTTTTTGTGGAGTGAAATGGGCCACAGCAGCACTGCAGCGGACACAGCAGCAGAGTCAGGTTTGCTCCCAGTTTCGTCACAGCTGTCTTGAGCACTGGCTGTCCCCAAGTCCCTTGTTGTGGGCCACACAAAGACTTCCCCTACATCTGCCCCCAGCCTGCCTGGGCTGCAGCCCATCAGAGCTGAACTCCTGCTCCTGCCTTGGTGGGGGCACCCCAATGTGACTGTTCCCATAATATGCTTTATTTCAGCAAAAGTCTTCTGAAGTTCAGCCGTGGCAATGCTGAACAGCCATATATTGCAAAATGAATGGAGTCACGCTGAGGGAAGACTGATAGACTATGGTAATAATGCAAGACCTTTTTTTCCCCTCATAAACCAAATTTCCCATACTTTTCTGGAAGATTAATTTAGATTTAGGGAGGTTTCAACTGAGGTACTGGAAAAAAGATTCTAAATGCAAGGTTGGTTTCTATCTGACCTTAACTACTAGCTACCACTGCTCCAGTACATTTATATATAAAATCTACAGGCACTTCAGCTTAATTACCTAAGGATTCTATAAAAAATGCCTTTAAATATTTTAATTGCAAATCTAGGCTTTCTGAGAGCTACACAACAGTGGTATCATCCATTGACTAATTAACCGTGTATTTGAGGAAAAAAATAAAATAACTCTCAGCTACATGGACATAGTTCTGCTTGTCTTAAATAGATGATGCATGTAAATGTGCATATCCAGAATTAAGTAGTAATTTGAGTTTGTTGGATTTTGTTTTCCCTTTGAGACTGGTTGCTGAAAATGCAACACTAGATTTATTTTCAAGTTTACTCTCAAACTCTATTGTAAGAAAGAAGGGATTATAAAGGGGAAAAAAATCCTAGAAGAAGAAGCTCTTGAAGCTTTCTGATTCCTATGACACAAAAGGACTGCTATGTTTCCAGGTGGGAGGTTCAGCTGACTCTTCCATTTGCACACAAATCTTCCCCCCCCACACACACCACCCTCAGTCCCTAACTTTCATTTGCACTCACCTCCTAAATACAGAGTGGACTCTCTTCCTCTGTTTCATCCTGCAGATTGCCTCAGATGGGACATGGCTGGAGAGGCACAGTCGGGTGATGTCAGTTGCTGGCAGGGCAGTTTGCTTTGCAGAGTGCTCAGCTAACACCGCAGCCCCAGTGGGACCACAGAACAAGGATGAATAAAAGCAGAGCTGCTTCAGCTGAGCAGGGTGCTGGCCATCTGGGAAGGGTGCTTACATGAAAGCCAAGGACCTGGGAAGTCTTTCATCTTTCCAAAACAAACCCTTTTTACATAGACTCATGACAGCTGGTTATGATGAGCAAATTAAAACTAATTTAAAAGTTACTCTTGGGCACAATTGTCAGGCTTTCATTCAGGAAACTCTCTAAACAAGCACTTAAATTTAAGCAGGTGCCTAAATCCCACTGAACACAGTAGGATTTATACACCTGCTTTAGTGCTTTCCTGGGCAGTGATGGTCCTCAGCAAGTGGTATGTCACATCCCAGGAGTTACAAAGTCCAGGTGTCTTATTTTCATCCAGGCTTAATTGCCAGTGCCCAGCCAGCACTGAAATCACACCACCCCTAAGCAGATTTTTATTTTAGTGCACATCCTGTCGTACTGCAAACCTGACGCAGCCCCGCAGGCAGCTCTCCTGCTAACGAGCTGCAGCACAGAAATCTGAGCATGAGAACCATCTAAGAAGGTTCACACTCACAAACTGCCACTATGGATAGCAATGCTGTTCTCTCAAGCCATGAATAGCACATTGAGCCATTCCTTGAAGTTGCAGCTGGGGCTTTTTTCCCCTTATTCTTCTGAAGACCGTCATTGTGGTCCTGGCACAGCAGGGACAGCACTGGGAGCCCCAGTGCCAGAAGTCCTCTCCTACCGCAGAAGCAGAGTGTGGTGAGGGTGCACATTTGTGGTAATCTCCCTTTTACAAGATACAGATGAGCCTGCTCAGTGGCAAAATTAGCATGCTGGGAGCAGCTCTTTTCACCCTAGAGTGGTAAACTGCAGAGCTGGTAGGAGGAGAAGGGAAAGGAAAACAGGAGGTTGGCAATATGACGAGTAGGGTGAACCTAGGCAAGACACAAAGTTGAAAAGTAGCAAGCATTTTCAGTGAAAACCCTCCATGTTTCATAAACTTTGAGTAATTCTTGTTACTTAACTGAAAAGCAAACCCAGAATTTTCATTTCTCTTTCTTCACTGGCAACAGGAGGATGGGAAAGGAAACAGAAAGAGTCACCACTAAGCTTTCTAAGGTCTTTCCTTTTGATACTGTGACTTGTTTCGGTTATTTTTTCATTACTTATTTTCACTAAAATAGAAGGTCTCCAGGAAAGCATTTGCTTTGGTTAAAACAAAATTAAATCTGACCTATCACTGAGGGGAAAAAACCAACTGGCTCTAAGGAAGACAAACTCTGTATAAGTATGCTTACATACTAAAGAGGGCATGTGCGAGTCAAAAATGCACTGACAGACGAGCATAGGTCAGATTTGTAGGGAAAAAAAAAGGATTTTTAACAATCTTTCAGCCCTCTCTTTATTAGACCTTAATTAAATCAATGGGTCAAAGCAACAGAGGGGAAAAATGGTTCAGCTAGGGGACACTAATCAACCCTTTCGTGGACTGAAAGATATCTTAAGTAAGAATTAAGCTTTTAACCAACATCTGCCTCATATAACACATAAACATAGACATTATTGCTTAAGAAAAAAGTAGTTTTAGGACCTTCTCTTGAAAATAAAAATCATTTATAAAAAAAGATATGCTAATAATCACTATCAGTGAGCATGCTTGAATGAAATAACCAGGCAAGTCCTTTGGGTTTTGGTTGAACAGCATCCTTACACATGTTGTTAATTTTAGAGAACCTAGTGCTGAACCAAGCACCAGCTTTTAAGTCGGTTGGTGCTGTTGGATTCAGATGATGATATGGCTGTGTTGACCATTAGACCTGTGAGTAGCAACTGAACTGTTTAGCGAGATTAATTGAAAGTCTGGACTTGCCTCTTTTTTGTCCCCAAAAATTTTGGCTGGAAAGCTGAACACTTGTGAAGATCAGGGTCATCTTGAATACGTTTCTCCTATTCTTATCCTAAATGCAGACTCAGAATCCAGGAAGGTCCTGTTATGGCTCTACAAAAGACAAGACAGATTTTACCTTCTTGACCTATACTGAGATAGGAATATATCTTACATCCTAAAGATGAAGTAGTAGTTTTTAATTAATCAGCAATGAACAAAGTCTGATTCCCAATATTTATCTATTAAGTAACATATAATACCTCAAATTAGCTTAAAATTGCAAACCTGCTGGTTCATGCTGTTGGTCATGGCGGACTCTGTAATATAACTAAGGGAATTACTTTTTCTCTTACCTGAAAAGCATTTGGAGCCACATTCCACCTGCCATTTAGCCAAGGAGAGTGGTGATCTCTCCAAACACGATTGGCTCTGTGCAGTTTTCATGACAGGCTGCACCCAAGAAATACCACCAAGTTTCCATATAATATCTTGCCTTATATAATCATAATTATTCATCTCTACTGCTTAAACCACTGTTGCATGAGAAAGTAATATTTCCAAGGCACTGGGTGGAATACCTTTACTGGAAAACATGCTCTCAACAGGAAACCCAAGCACAGTGCTAGAGAGTTATCTTAAGCAGATTTAAATAATTAAATCCAAAATTCTCAAACCACTTGCTGTTTCAAATTTATTTCTTTAATAACAAGCTTGTTTCAGCAACACAGTGGATTAGGGTTTCATTTATTCAAAATTTAAGGTCTGTCCCACTCTGAGTGTTATTTTAAGTATTTAGGGGAATTTTTGTGCTTGTGAAAATGAAGAGATTGTTGCATTATAAATTCATTTCCTCTGTTATTGCACAGGCCATGCACAGTGCAGCTGTGAAAGCGCCGTAAGAGCCTCAGCAGTGTCCTCAAGCTCAACCTAGTCCGCCGAGTCTTTGTTTTTGCACAAAGAGGAGCTGGCCCTTTCCTACATCGTCAGCTACAAGTACTTCCTAAACAGCGTAGTTGACACTGCATGGCCATACCAAACAAAGAGAAGGTGTTTAATGATGGCGATGACTGTCCACAGGGAAGGTGGGCCAGGAGCCAACAGCTGTTTTCTTGCAGGACTTGAAAGAGGGGTTGAGCCCAGTGCCCGCAGCCTCGCACCGAGCAGCTTCTGTAGCAGGTGTCACCTCCTAAGGAAGGGGTCAGTGGCAGTTGCCATCCACACCAGCAGTTTTACAAACAAGCAAGTTTCTTATGTGTTCTTCATCACCTCCAGGCATTCATATTCTTTTTAAGTACAGGAACATTAATTAGATTTTGACCACAGACCCTGGATTTGACTTACCCTGACAGGGTTTCCATTAGTGTAATCTGCAGGGGAATTCGCTGTTTTAACATCTGTGTGCCTAAGGCCTATCTCACATTTACTGCCGCTGCCTGAAAAGCCTCCCTTGTACGGCTGTGTGTTTCTTCATGCTCCCAATTTCACAGAAGTCATTTCAGCACCAAACGGTAATTAGCAAAGGGATGGGCCTCGGCTGACATGAATGCAATTTATTGTTTTCCACAAGGCCCTGAACCGAGCAAACAAAGAACACAGTCTTGCTGTCTGGCATTTTATTAACTTGTATTGTGTGACATACCTTACTGAAGGGAGATCTCCCAGTAAATGTAGCAGCAAGTAACCAGTAACATCCGTGCTTTTGAAGAATATTAATTTTGGTTCAATTAGACAGGTTTTGCGGGACCTCAGCCTCTAAAATAGGACAGCCACTTTTATAATTATCTTCTGTAATAACTTTATCACCACCCGACTTTTTACATAAATGCAACCTTTCATCTTTAAAATGCCAACACTTCTTCAATTTTGGCAACCGTACAGCATTGCTAATTATTTGCTCATTATGTGTGGTTAACTGATGAATCATTAATAAATGAATGAATGGCTAATATATTTTTATGGTAATTGGAGATATAACTGATTGCAGACTTCCTTTGCTTTCAAAACTGCCCTGAATGAGCAGTAGCTGCTTAATTGTTTACAGATGATATTTATGCCACTGACAAGCTCTTCCATTGCCATGGTTTATCAGAGGTGAGCCCTCCCTGTGCCCCATGGTGGGGCAATGCTCTCCCTTCCCCATGGTTGCAGCAGACAGGCAGGCACACACATTTCAGACAGGTTTCCCATCAGCTCCCCACAATGGCTGGGAGCAGGACTACTGACACCACCACATTGACTGTCGGCATTTCCAAGGAATACCATACTGTGACATGGAAATGATACCTTTCTGCAATGCTCTTCTGCAGTCTGGGTGTCTGCAGTGAACACCAGAGACAGGGCAGGGAAATCAGGCTCCGCTGACATTTTGTTTTAACTCCATACCACACATTACAGTAAATGGCTTATACAACCTCTCTCTGCCAGTGCACAGTTAATGAATTCAGAGATAATTGCAGGGTTGATTTCTTTCTTTCTTTCCTTCTTTCTAATAATCTATCTTTCCATAAATCATTCTTAGGGTACACAGTTCCAAAACACAGCATTTAAATCTTCTTGACAATTCAAATCAAAAAGAAAAGACAGTAAGATGACCAAACAAGGCTCTTTTAGCTATGCACACACATTCTGAAGATCAAGTTAAAAATGCAAAGGAGATTACCAATTCTTAATTATAATTATTTAACCAGGTGGGTAGTTTCTCTAATGAACATTTCTATGAAAACAGAATAACTAATGACGGTCTTAAAGAAGTCTTTGTCTTCCCATGTACTAATGATCACATTTATAAATATGCAGGAAGGCCCCCCTGTACATTGCTAATGATAAGTAATTAAGCACCAGGCGTCAAAAGCTATAGAAAAGGGTCAGGGTAATGCAAGAGAAAATTAAAAATGCAATAAAATAAGTTGTGGAGCAAAAGTGAATTTCTGGCTTCTGCAGGCCTGGCTATAAAGAAATCTTTTCCCCCTTCTGTATAAACCACGGCTGCTGTGGGGTATCCAAACAAAATCTTCTAAGTACTTTCATTAGATTTTACTTGCCTCTGTGCTTGTACTCATATTAAAAACAAGTGAACCACCAGCCATTTAAAACAGACGCTATATCAGTAAAGCTGCAGTTTCTCTCAATGTTTATGGGAAATCACTGTGGCTGAGGTTATGGCTATCACCAACCTCCTCAGAAGCATTTCAAAACTTCTGATGAAAGAAAACAGGGACGTGTTAAAAATGAAACCTGTTTTTATGATTATTTTTTCAGTCCAGAGGTCAACACTCGAAGGGCCTGGATTTGATCCCTGGGAGGGTTGCCACCAAAGAGACTCAGACCCAAGAAGCACAGAGGGCTGGCTCAAGCCCATACCTTTTGTTCAGCTGCTGAACCCACACCACAGACCATCGCAAAGCATTAGAGGCAGTTTCCAAATGAAATTAAATGGATTGTCTTTGGTAGCAAAGACATGTTTGTTTCTCTAAATGAAAAGCCATTAAATTAGGTAATGCTGACACTCTTTCTTGGAGGCTCAGCGCAGGGCTGCAGGAGCACAGAAGTCCCTGTGCTCCTATCGGCTGCTGCAGTGCTCCTTGCTGGCTTCCCTCTGGCACCCGACATCCACGGACCCTCTCCATGGCTAACCCCCTGTGCCAAAACCCAATTTGCTGCTGCTGTAGTTCAGGGTTCAATAAGACAACAGTGCAGGTCTGAGGGAAATAATGTACTATTATTTTTTTTCACTGAAAGCAGGATTAAACTTGTTTGTAAAATTCATGGTGAAGAAATTCATGGTGAGTAAAGAGTAGAGGGAGGGAGTGACAGAGTAAGTGGGACACAGATAAGCACTATCCCTCTACCGAGCACCTCACAAAATGGTATTTTAGTAGCTGCTGCAGCCCTGCTGCACCACAGGGCCACAGTCTCCCTCAGCACAGTCCCACAAGGGCAGCAACTTCACAAGATTTCTTGGCCTGATCTCAATTTTAACCAATATGTTAGACTAAAACACACAATCTTTGTATTTAGAGCTTGTGGACACCATGGCATTAATTGCAAATAATGCTGTGGCATTTCTTTCAGGTGAAACCAGCGACTCTCCCATACTTCTAGCCTTTCAGGACTTCTTTTTGAAAACGATCTTAATATTTGACTTCCAAACTGACCTTTCATTGCCTCACACTGGGTATTTCCACCACTGCCTTTAGCCCAGCCACGACTCTGGCTCTCACACGAAGCACCCAGAGCGCGCAAGCCCCAGCCAGGCCAGGCGACGCACGCTGACAAGCCAGCGCGGTTTCCACTTTTATGGGCCGTGCAGCCAGCCTGCCTGTTTGAGCTGTTTCATTTTGTCTGCAGCCGAAAATCAAATAACCTGAAATAAAGCCATGATGGTGAGCCGCTGCCGTGCAAGCGAGTGCGCTTGGCCCTGAGAGCGGGTGTGTGCTGCTGGGTCGCAGAGCGCGGTCAAGCCCCGCCTGGGCTGAGGCCCAAATCCACCCTCCAGAGGTAATGGCTCCTGCAAAATAGCTGGGGGGACACCTCTGAAGGAGACAGTCTCCGTGAATTCATGACTGTTCCCTCAGATTTGTGAGCCCAGGGCCGTGCTCACTCTCTGGGTGCAGTGCGGCCCTACATGGCTCCCCACGTCCCCGCGAGGGACAGCCCACACACCACAGTGCTGCTGCCACGCTGGGGTCTGAGGGAGAGGACGAGTGTCTGTGTTGCTGCTTGCAACTGCTAAAATACAAGAGGGATAGGAAAAGCAGGTATTGAGTTACAGTTATCTTCAATTAAAAAAACGTTTATCTTTGAAAATGCGTATCTGTTACTGACAAGCTCTGAAAACCACCGCTCCAAGCCTGTCAGTAAAACCAAATGTTAAATGGAAAATATTTGCCAGGATTTAAAATTAGACCTACACATTACTTACAGATGTTTCAATGAAAAACACTTGAAACTCAACCACATAGAGTAATAAACCTCACAATGGTGTATTTTTTTATCCTCCAAGTTAATTTTATTATATAAGTAGCCATACGAAGAAGCCATTGCATACTGCTTAAATTAAATGTGGAGGAATGAAATCAGCAGTATCCCTTTACAGCATATGGTCCAGCAAATCAAATTATAAAGCTTTCCACATCTCATTAACTGCAATGAGTACAGTGAGATTTCTAATAAGTCACTTCTTTTTCATGTGAGAGGTGAGCAGTGACTTATTGTAACTATTCTCACAGGATGACCCTTGTGCTGAAATTAAGAACTAATCTAAAATGGGAAAGGTCATTTGGTCAAGTCTGATCATAACATTTCCTCGTTATTGTTTTAGTTGGCATTGAAGCACATGCTTTCCCAGTGCACCAGCTGAAAAATGCCTTTGATAATTTCACTGACAGCGAGTAACCCACACACTGCCATTTAATGAGTTTGGGCTGGATTAGCTGACAATAAAGAATACAGTATAAATGCTTTTCTAGAATGAATTTTTCAGCGGGAAAATTTCATACAGGCGTACTTAACTAATTTATTTGCATTTACCCCTGAGATATCTGGCAAAAACTTCTAGTCCCCATTTAGACAGCAGGCTCACCAATCTCAGCCTCCCCTTGGAAGGAACCTGCTCCAGGCTCCCCACTCATGGCCCACCTGTAGCCATGGCTTCGGTTGCAGGGGGCAGGGGCCAAGGAGAGAACCGCATTCAAACCCTCACTTCCTCCTCCGCACAGAAAATCAAATCATCATACAATTGCTCATCATGTGGCTTTGCTTTATGTGGATTCCTGATTTAGTGGCAGATCTGATTCAGGAACTGAAGCATTCCTGGCTCCCCGTCCCGGGCTCAAATCTCTAACCTGAATCCAATCTCTCTTCCGCCATCAGCCTGAAATTGTTTGCTAGAGGATATGTCGACCATAAAAATGCAGCACAGTGCACAATGAGAGAAACATCTCAAGACAGTGGAAAAGAGAAAGCTCAGCCAGGCCAGCTGAAACACTTGGGAGGAAAATCAACAGGCTGTTTTTAGCAATTACAAAGTTGTTGGCTGATTTGATGTAGCTGGGCAGGAAATTCCATAGTTTTTGGAAACCATTGACAAAAATGTTCTGGCACTCCCATTCTCCATTTTGTACTTCAAGAAGAGTTAATGCACTGTGCCCAAGAAGTTCAGCATGCAAAGCAAAATGGGAGAAAGCTCTTCAAATAAATATGGAGATGCATCGTCTTCCACAGTAGAAGAAAAACACTGTGACTTACTTGAAACCTCTTGACATACCAGTCTAATGACTGGGCAGTAGTGGGAATGTGATCATTCCTGCCAGGACGTTTCACTTGGTTATTAACCTCACGGAAAATTCTGGAGGACTGTAAACCAATCCTCAAAGGATGGATTTCTTATTTGTTCTAAAAACTACCTTACTTTTGCACAGCCACTACTGAGAAGTCTGAAACCTAGCTACTGTTTAGATTAATTTAATTCCCCCCTAATGTTCATTAAATACTAAGTTGTTGTTTTAGGGCATTCAAGATGAGTTGTTAGAGCTAATTTTTGGAAAAAGTATGTGAGTGTAAAACCCAGTGTGAAGGGGATGTTTATGTCATTTCCTTAGAGCTATTTTAAGCATCTAGCATTGAATCAGTTCAGAAGCCCTGAGGTCCTCAGGCCCATGAGTGGGGACCAGCAGGCACTGGCACCTACCTCAGGCCTCAGGAAGAGGAGGACAAGGGCTCCAAGCACCTCCATCAGATGGCAGTCAGCCTTGGGCTTGCCGTGAGCAGAGGCGAAGCCTGGTATCAGCGGCAACGAGGAGGAGGAGAGGGAGGATGGGCACCATGAGGCTGTCCAGTCCCACTGCCCCACAGCCACACTGTGGGCACCAGCTCCACTGTCAGCCTGTGCTTCCCACATCCCCTCTGCAATAGTCACGCCTGCTCTCACCCTGCTTTCCAAAACTTTTGGTGCGTTAGGTGGTGGTTCTTTCAGTTGCATATGAAAATTCAGGGAGTTAAAAATACAAGTTGGAATGGTGACACTCAGACTGCAGAATGCTTAAAATAACAATTTTTTTTGGCAAACATGGACAACTCTCACATCTCACTAGAATTAACTTTTGACCTCCGGACCTCAGAGAGTCAGAGTTTCAAAAAATTCAGCTTTGCACAATGTGCACTGAATTACTGCAGTTCTCATGTGCATACAATTGGGTAATTATGCAAAAGTTTAAATTAAGGCCAGAACAGACAATATACTTTAAAACAATCTGAGTTTTTTTGCTGCAGTGAGTTAAGCTAAATGCAACAAAGGATTTACCAAATAAAAGCTCTGCCTCTTCCTTTGTGCAATGACTACATTGTCCAAAGTACAGTCCTTCGGCACCCCAGTTATACACCACTGCCTTTAGCATCTGCTGAAGATCCATTGCAGAAGGAGGACAGTGCATGATAGCACAGTTGCAGGGCCTTCAGCAAAAAAGGATCTCATTTAAGCCATTTGCAACTCTCCACTGAATTCACCTGATGCTCTTGACCGTGCTTAGTTACTACATTTATCTAACCACATATTGACATTCTGGGTATATGGGAAAAAACTGGGAAAAGCCAAAGTGATGATACACTTCAGCACAGCACCCAGCAGCTGTTCCGGAGGGACTAATTTCCAAAACATGGGGTGAGCCCTTAGTAAACTTATAAGTCCTACTTTGAGAGCTGGTCTGCATGAAGGTTCAGGGTATATGGCGCAGACATGAGGTCACCCTGCCAGGCTCATTAGAGCCACAATTAAGCAAAGCTATCACATTCCAAACACCAAATGTGGGCAATTGCTATCAGCATTTCCATGCATGTTTTACTTTAAATAGTTGCTAGTTGCTCATCCTTCCCGTAGCTGAAAATTACCTACATACCTAAATGCATACACTTGTTATGCGCCTGCATATATTTATTTTAAAATAGTTTATGCATATATAACACAGAGACACAAAAGTTCTCCAATGCTTGCTCCTGGAGGGGTAATAACACAGAAATATTTAAGATGATTCAACAGTGGACGGCTCAGCAGATGTCTCCAGCATGGTGCAAGACATTAACGTCTGCTGACTCATCATCCAGTTAATTCGTGCCTGGCTCATGTTCCCGTCATCTCAGCAGCAATTTAGTACTTGGTGAATTTTCTCTCATCAGGAGTAAATGTTATCACAGACTTGTGATTATGTGCTATTTGAAACTGGTAGAGCTAAAGCCATGTGTGATAATAAAAGGTAATTGTTTACCTTTGAAGTTGATATCTGTGGCCTTCGCTGCACTCCGCAGGAAATTGGGCCAGTCCATGACTGCTTGGGCAGGAAGGCTGTGTCTGACACCCCTCTCCAGGGCGTGAAAACAAGGAGGGTGCACGTGCAAAAGTTGAAACAAGCTAGTGGCACTTTTATAGACTTATTTTCCCCTACTGAGCAAAGCTGAACACAATAAAGAATTCAGTAACGGAGAGGTTCCCTTCTATTTAACGTAATGACATTGCTGGCTGAAGTGGAGTAAGCGAATTTTCTGCCAGTGGAAGAATGAGCAATGCAATACCATCTGCGTACCCACAAGCACACCTAGGCACAGATATAAGTGTCACAGACACAAGGGTAGGTAGGGGACTGTGTCAGCATGGGGTGCCCAGTGGCTTGAGCTCAGCCCTCAGCCTGCAGCACTGCCCTCCTCGCAGGGCCCAGCCACCTTGATCTGCGAGCAACACCTGAACACCCAAGGCTGTGGTTTCCTATGTGTACAGCCACCATGTCCTGGGACACAGCACAGCCATCATCACCTCCTTGTCTGGGGCTGAAGGCACGTCAGCCAAGGGATATCTCACAGGAGACAGTATTTTGGGTGCTTCAAGGCGAATTTTTCCTTCAGTAGCAGAAGCTGTGGTGCAATTTCATGTCATCCTTAGGAAGAAGCACCATTAGTGCCCAAACCTGGCTCTCCAGTGACTGGCCTGGCTGCAGGCAGACACAAACTGCATCTACCATGAATTCCCTGATCTAAGGAACAGAGAAAAGTGTAAATCAGAAATACCAGTTGAAGGGATTTAGTGTTTGTAACATACGCTATTAACATGCTGTTAGCTTTCACAACTCATTTTCAGGAGATTATAACTATTCCTAGCCAAAATGGCCAAGGAGATGAAGAGGTCTCAATATCTTTGCCTGCTTTTCCTTATTTCGTCTTATCCTCCCAAACAATCCACATTGGAATTCATAAACAAAGACATATGTACATTTGGAGCATGTTCAGATCAATTATCCCACATAATTTTTTTTGGAACTGGGAAGAAGGTATATTGCCTAAACGCTAATGCCTATGGATCTTTAATATTAATGTGATGCTCAAGAGATAATTACTTCTCATGAACCGGAATAAGTCTGGCCAAAAAGGTTGAACACATCCAAAATTCAGCTGATTTCAGTGCAGCTAATTCTAGTTGAGTTTTTTTTCTCCCCTGCTGGACACGCTGCCAGATGTAATAGAAATAAACCCCATTGAAACTGGCTGAGGATACGTATCATATTCTGATTGGTAACAGATTTGCAGATTATTGGACAGGGGAGGAGAATTTACTAAAAAACAAAAGTCAGTTAAAATACCATCATGGTTCAAGTATAACGCCTCCATGAAGTAAGAGTCTTTCTCAGAGGAATCCTCGGATGGAAACATACCTTCTTCTTCTGGCACCCTAACCCACAAACCCATGACACCTGTCACAGGATCCCAGAAGGAAGCAAATGGAAACCATTTACTGTACCCTGCCCGTGCTGAACACAAGAAAACTCTGGCGCCAGCAGGACTTCTGGAAAAAGAAGAAAAGATTAGGTTTGGATTGAACTAAAACCTAAGAGTGTCAGACCTGTGGTGGTATGCTTAGTGGGTAACCATAGGGAAGAGCAAGGTTCAAAGCCAGAGTGGATAAAAGCTGCCTCCATCACTTTACAGAGGGAAAAGCACCTTGGTCTCTTGTGTCAAGCATGGGAAGGGGACAGCCCTCATGTACCTGTCCTGCAAAGCAACACTGAGCCCAGCTGCTACAAGCATAGCCAGTTAATTCTGAAGCCTAGTGAACTGCTCCTCGCCATGGGACTGCCTTCCAGAAAGCTGCCCAAAACAGGGCTGGTGAGGGTGGAAAGCAGTTCCTGGGCAGCCCAGCTCTGCTCTGGCTCCTCCGTCCTGCTGCAGATGAGTCATATAGAAGCCGGAAAGGAAATAAATGCAAACACATGGCAGTCAAAATGGCTTTCACAGAAAAGAAAACATTGGGCTGGAGCTGCTGTGCGTGTGCAGCACGGAGCTGGTCCTTGTGGGATGGGCACCTCTCAGCCTGCAGTTTGTGAAGCCGTTTGCCATGGCACAGGCAGCTACCAACGTTTCCTGACTTGCTAAAGCCGTTTGCCAAGGTCAGGCTAAATTATAATTTCTTCATAGTTGGGTTTTAAATGTTTAATTTCCATGGTTCTGTTGACATAAAAAAAGCTAGAAGAGGGGAAAAAGGGGTGGTAGAGCAAAGGAAAAAACCAGCAAAGGAAAAACCCTGGATACAGCAGGTAACCAATCCCCACGATGGTAGCCAGTGCTCCACCATCTCACTACTTCTAGTATTAAATGCAAATATACACTTAAACATACAGGTTACACATTTAAATCTGGAAATATCATATATTTATCCCATGCCACTTTTATTTCACTTCCTCATAAAAGGACTGTTTAATGGTTTTTAATTGCACTAGCATGTTCTCACCTTTCCATAGCACGTCCCTGCAAAGGAAGGCAGTAGGTGGTAGCTAAACTGTGGTGTAGCAGATCCCTGCTACAGGACCCCTTTGTTTTGGAAGAAGGCTTTCAGCTGGGCCTGGTCTTGCTTCTCCTCAAGAAGTACACCTGTTGCTGTTCTTGCTGAGCTTTCTGCTCCAACAGGATCGTAAAAGCACCTATGGAACATCCCCATTAATTTTTATTTTGGTGGTCTGACAACATCTTTCCAATAAATTAAGGGGAAAAGACAACTACATTTTCAAGAAAATTTCTCAAAATTTGATGAGATAATGGAAAAAAAAGTACTCTCCTGGCAAACTTCCTCTACTCCTCCACCCAGAATGATGTGACTTTTTAGAAACCATGTGCCAGTACTTCAGCTTCCTAAAAAGTTTACCACTAAGCAAGGTCAACATAACGATTTTTGCCAGACACCCCTACCAACACATCCGAACCTTGCCCTGTTTTAATAACACAATGTGTCTCCAAAGTCAAAGAAAACATTCATGATTAAAGATGCTCACATAGCAGGGTCATGACTTTTTAAATGCCTAAGTGACAAAATAATTCAACCCACTAATATTAATACTTCAAAATTGAGAGTAATTCAGTACTTATTGTCAGAAATACTTTTCATATGTATATCATGGGTATCAGCTTATTTTATTATCTTATTTTATGATGAATACACACATACATGTCAGGTGTAAAGGCATGAAGAGAACAGCCAGCCACGGTATGTTTTGTTAGCATGAGGCAAGATGCTCTGCTCAGCTTTTGCATAACTATCTAGGCATGATTTTAAGTATTCAATTCTACTTGTATGACTTCTTAAAATTCCCTGCAATATAATTATACTGATGGGAATGCAGAAAGATAATTGCTTTTAGAGAAAAGTTTCTCTTTGTTTCACATTCATCTGGCTTCCATAAATGGAACAGGAGACCTTGAACAGCAGCAATGTGCATCCATGTGTCTCTAGCTATTTATTTACAAAGCTAGACCTTGACAAATGTAATTTGTTCAATAAAATTAAAAAGTATGCACAATGTTCATTTAGACAAAGAGGCTCGAAAAGGAACATCACTGGGAGTGTGTGTCATCACTGGAAGTGATCAGCTGATTCCTGAAGAATTGGCAGGTGCTCTTCTTTTGGAAACCAGCAGTGAGGTAGTCCTTAGGAGAGGGAAAAAGTGAGCTAGGAATCAGAGCAGTTCTTTATTCAGACAATAATTATACAAATTAGATCCATGAAAGCCAGAGAATGACTGTGCCTTGAACCCTGTCTGTGTGCATAGAACAATGGAGAAATTAATAATTAAATCTATTACATATGCTCATAACTCAGCACAAAAGATACTTCACTAGCTCAAACAATTCTGCATTTTCATTTGAATAAAGCTTTCACACATTTTTTTCTCATTATATATGTATTATATTTTAAATTTAACAGCTTATTTTGTTGCCTTTATGTCTTGAATTAATAAGGCCACACTTTAATGCACTAATGTTGAATAGCATTAGAATGCTTTACAGTCATTACTTGAGGGGGAAAAAAATCCCTAGTTTCCCAGTGGTGAAATCAATTTGCCCATAACTTCCTGTCTCTCATAACCTCTGCTAGCATAGCTTGAAACTTTGTGCTGCTTTTCGTACCAAAAGACTTGTTTATATGTTCTGGCTGCGGCTGGGGCAGGATCTGAAGGTAACACTATTCTGTGAAGTTTGCACAAACAGTTCAGAAACAGACTGAAATCTTTTCAGCCAGTTAAAGCAATTAGCAGCCAGATACACCAACCTAATGCTATTTCCTTTGTAAGAAATAATTTAGCCTCAGAAACACAGATGGCTCAGTGAGTTCTGACCCAGAATTATTTTCCTTTGGCCGGGCGGGGGACGCAGACACCCGGGGGGCTGGTGGGGGCGCAGAGGAGGGCGGGGGCTGGAGCACCAGCCGACTTCGCCCCTTCCCAGCTGGGAAGACCGGCTGCAGCATCTGAATGCCGAGGGTGGAGGGAAGAGGAGACGGGGGAGAGAAACCACTGAGAGACTTCAGATGTAAAAATTACTGAGAGTTCCTCCAAAGTCCTCTTCCTAGATGGAGGCCAACTCTGGGCCCTCACTGCCTGCAGCCCACGCAGGCCTCCGACGGCCTGCCAAGTCAAATAACGCTAATTGCATTACAGATTGCAAGCCGAATTCGCTGTTCTTTCAACTAAACCCAAGACTTCTATTTGTTTGGGGAATTAAGAGCGGGGCATATTCCTACCGCCAGTCGGGATATGGGGTTAGGAAAGGGGTGGCAATCGCTCACTCAGAGACCAGAAGCAGATCTGTAAACGTGAGAAACAGAGAGGATTAACGTGAAGGAGCAGGCCAGAGCCTGACAGCTGTGGATACAGCCGCCTGGGGGGAGCTGGCTGCCCCTCATAATGCTGGGCAGTGCAGCCCCATGGAGATGGCTCAACCTGGTCCAGCATTGGGAGCGAGATGCTGCGTGGCTCACCACAGGTGCCTGCAAACCTTCTGCTCCCCAACATGGGGCACCCACACCCATGCTGCCTGTCCCACTATGGGAGGCACCAAGGGGGGGGTCATCCTGTGGCAGACACTGAGCCACAACACTCCCAGCACAACAGGGGAGTGATTTTTGAGCATCACACACAACATTCCCCCATTCCCCCATACCCTTTTGGAGTAAATCTAAAAATGTTTTAAAACTTCGGTAGGAACACCAGATGCCATATTTAAATTATAAACTTTACATATTCCTATTATTTCCCTATAATACAAAAACACACATATGTGTCCTGTCTCTTTTTGCCTTAGTGCACATGTCACACTCAAAATCTCTAACACTACCCAGTCTTGAAGTATTTGCAATATTAGGATGGCTCCCGTTGTCTGGCAGCTCCAAGGAGAAATGAACTCCAATTTTTGGAGGAGAATAGAAATTCTGACAAACCCTCCCATCAGTCATTTAATATGGGAAGACTCTAGTCCTCTTGAAAACCTCTGCAGGATTGCTCACCCCACTCCATCAGCTGCAATGCAATACACATTTCGCACTGCAGCATCCCTTTCAGTGGCATTTCAGCTGAACAGAGATGTTAGACTGTCACGCTTATTTAAGCAGAAGGGTTATCACTGTTCCTTCATACAACACTATATAGCTCAAAGGTTGCAATAAGAAGCCCAGAAATATGCCAAAAAGGTTTCGCGAAAATAAACAACGTCAATTTTCTCCTTTAAGTATCATCATGACAAATCACCAGGAGGCTGGAGAGATAAAATGCAGCACTTTAAATACCTAAACTAATCAATAGAGAGAGCCGAGCATGCAATCCATTTTCTGAGAAGGACAACCTTTTAAGGTTAATTTTCATTCATATAAATACAATGCCAGGGTCATTATTTAACTTAAAGCAGCCCCTTCATTAAAACTATAATACTGAGGCTCCAATTTAGCACTAAAATTAGCCACCAAAAAGCCACCTTACTGCAAATGAGGGCCAAGCCTGGGAAGGCAAAACGAGGGCCGTTGCCTGGGGGCGGCGGGAGCGCCGCCGGTGCCCGCCGGGGGCTGAGGGGCGGGAGCGGGGCTGAGGGGCGGCCTGGCCGCTCCTCGTGCGCCATCTCGTGGCAGCTCGGCCGCTCCGCAGGCGGTGCCGCCCCGGCCCCGGGCGCTCACGGCCCCGCCCGCCCCGCCGCGATCTGCGCTCTGTGCAGGGCTAAAGCGCTAAAAGGAAAGAAACGACCAACACTGGGCTGTTCGTTTCCTTAACGCTTCGGTCTGCCCTCAGGAGCGAAGTGTAGAGGGAAGGGTAGAAGACAGCAGGGCAGGGCACGGGCGCGGGCAGGAGCAGGGAGGGTTGTCCCTGCCGAGTCCCCCAGCCCCGCGGCTGCCTCCCGCCAGTGGTCCGTACAATGACAGAATCATCAAAGTGGAAAAGACCTCTAAGATCATCCAACCAGTAGTCCTAACACTGCCAGAGCCACCACTCAACCATATCTCAAGTGCCACATTCAACACGTGCCACATAATGTTTCCAGGGATGGCGATTCCCATCACTTCAGAGCCTGACTAAGGCTGAACTCTCCAGCTAATGGTTTATCTGTCCCCAGATCCAGCTCGGAACACCATCGATTGAAGACGAAGCCCTTTGGTGAAAGAGTGATTAAAAGCACAAAATGACCTTTCTGATTACCAGTCATGTCACTGCAACTGTGCAACTGCGCCTCCTAACAAGGGCAAGGGGACAGTGAGCGAGCCCCCACGCACGCCCACAGTGCTGGCAGCACCTGGTGTCCACAGCCTCCGATCCCATGCCCGCCGAGATCCCACAGCAGCTTGGCATGGGCAGAGGCCCCTGCCACTGCCCTGGCCTTGGGCAGCCAGCTCTAATTCCCTGTTTGCAGAGCAGGGTTTGAGCAGGTGAGGACAGGGCCTTGTCTCACTCAGACACCATACTACAGGGCCCTCTGGCAGCAGAGGACTTCAGTCATTTGTTGGCCAGATCATTTCATATGTTAGTGCCAAGAAAAAAACTTCCGGTCTGACTTTGGGGAAGCCACTGGATCTTGCCATGCCTCAGTTGTCTCCTTTATAAACCAGACCTGAGTACTTTTTTTAACTGTATAATAGCACTGTAAAAATTCAGTGCTGTTTCCATTCTCTCACCTCTGAATATCCCTCCTTTTGTAAGGCATTATCTAATTTCTGTCCCCTAATGGACTCAACTGCTACTCCATCACCCTTCTGTGGTGGTGCATGACACCTTCAAATATTGCTTAGAGAGAAAACAAAGTGTCTGTGACTAAAGAAAGAAGCTTTTTGCAAACCTTTCCCTCAAACATTGTCCACTCTGTCCTAAGTGACACTGGGGAGCACCACCTTCACCCTCTGCTGAGGTAGAGCACCCAAATGGGTACAAGATACAACCATCCCCCCAGTCCTGGGACAGGACATTGCTCTGGCAGCCACTGGCCCGCCACACTGTCGGCTGTTCATGCACAGTCAACTTCACAAGAAGGAAAAGATAGCAGCACTTCTGGTCCAAAGCAAAGGAGATAGCACGAGTTCAAAATTACTTTCCCGCGGCCACACAGGAAATCTGCAGGGAGATGGAGGGTATGACCGGAGACTTGTGACCATGGCTCATGCTGGGCACAGCAAGGGGCCACCACATCAGCAGTGGTGGAAGGGCGCACGCACACGCTTCTGAGCTATGGAGTGAGCTTAATGTCTTTCCTTGGCATAACCCATCAGCAACGTGGTTGGCACTGGCCTAAACGTGAATTAAAGTGAACTCTCTCTCAGCATCTGCATTGGATTTCTTTGCTTTGGGCTTTGTTTCTCATAAGCAGAGCATTAATTAAGTCTAGAAAATAAATTCTTATGTCTATTTATTTAAAAAACCTCCACCTTTTGAGGGTCTTTTGCCTTCCATAAGAGTCATCTGCAACATGCAGCCACAGAGGGTCTGTTGCCTGTGTGTGCTGAGAGGTTGGTGGCAGCCAGGAGCAGTTCCAGGCAGGAACTGACTTCAATGTTTCCTGAAGGTAAGTGTATTAGCACAGATCCCTGCCTGAGAAGATGAGAAGTCAGGGCAACACAGTAGACACATGACACCTACAACAAGGAGGCCAAAGGACGGTAGAAGAGCTGGGGGACTGCTGGGTGGCAGGAGGGATTGCTCGGAAGCGGGTGTGCAATGGCAGCGTGCTCCTGGTGGAGCACCACAGATGTCACATGCCTGGACATAAAGATTCTTCTATCCTCATAAAAGGGAAAAACTTATTTGAAGGGGCGGGGGAGGGGGGCAAAGAGATGTAGAAACAAACAGGTTCAAATAAAGGTTTTATGAGGAGAGCTGGAGTGCACTCAGCCTGTAAAACAGCCCATGGTACTGTCAGGTCACCACTGGGCAAAGGTACCTCACGATAATCAGGTTTTATGAGAGGGATACCACTGTCAACAAGTGATTGAATAGCTTTTTTGCATGATGGACCTTGCCAGGGCATCAGCAAGGGAAAGACAGAGATGACCATTTACCTGACATGCTTCTTCCACACAAGCCAAACTAATTGCACACGTCAAAAGGAAAAGGCAATGCATGGCTTTCATCCGTTCCTGATAACGATCAGATAGGCTCTTCCTGTCTTCTCCAGCAGCCTTTCCTCCAGCATAGCATGCAGAGGAGGAAGAAAATACAGCTTGAAGGTCAGGTAATGGCCTAATTAAAGCAGAATTCCAACTCGAATGCTGTGGCCCTGCCCTTTTAAACGCACAGCACTGGGTCAGGCTGTCAGTTGTGGTTTAGTGCACTGGTGCTGTTAGCACACCCCTAGCAATATGCTCTTTGGGTCATTTGACAAGGGGGTTTCTAAATAATTGCAGCAAGTGCAAAGAGATGTGTTAATTTTAAAGCAGTTATTGCCCTGTGAAGGTTGCCTGCCCCCAGCCCTGCTGGAGACAGGGACAGTGTTCAGAGGTTGTGAGAAGCACCCAAAGCACAGAGGTGGGTGGTCAGGGCTGGGCGAGAACAGTACAATGGCCTTTGCAACAATGTTCAGTCAGAGTTTAAATCTGTTACTTGCCCAGAGTCCCAAAAAGCATGCAGTGGTCCTGTGGGTATGGAAAGCCCTGGGAGCATCCCTCTCTGAAGCAGATGTGATGTTACAGCCCTCAGCTTGCACAGGCATGTATTTATGGCCACTAGTATTTGTTTTGGAGAGTAGGGGAAGGGAATACTCCTTCAGACATCATTACTGCATGGCAAGGGCACAGGTTCTCTTAGTTTTTAGTTATACACAGGCCTGAATGTATTGCAAAAAATGAAGTTTTTTGGCATAATCTCAGTCCAATATCCTCATGCTTTCATTTTGGATGACTAGTCCTTGTTAGGGCAGAGAGATGCTTGTTTTTATTTTTTCAAAATGAAGTAAAATACCCTTTTTTATTCTGTTAAATATAATAGAGTTTGGGCAAGAGGGATGTTGGTTTGGGGAACACAAGTGCACAAGTCTTCTAAACAATGCTTTCTGGTCTCCTCAGTTCTTCCTACCAGCTGCATACGTCACCACAAGGTTATCTGAAGCATTCACTAGACAGGGACTATCAAACACCACTATTCCCAATAGTTACAGATGTCCAAAAGGATCAGGTCACTTTCTCTGATCTTTTTTCCTTGTTTTTTAAAGTGTTTCATATAGTGGACAAACAAAGAAGGTAATTGTGGCATTCTCTTCTCCAGTCACACAAACCCTCAGAAGCAAGAATCAGACTTTGGGGGAGAAAAGCAGGCACAATTGCTGCACTGTAATCCACTAACACTGCCAGCACGCGACAGCTGTTCCTGTTCCAACTCTTTTTCCAAATTAGTCAAATGAGTTAGTTCTAACTTTAAAAGTTGTTGTATGTTGCTTTTATTCCACTTCAGGGGCTAGGATCATTCTAGAGTCCCAGATAACATCATCTTGTTCCTGATATGGGCAAAACCAGCAAGTTTGAGGGACTCATAACTCATGACAGTGCTGCAAATACAGAGCTCCCCTCATACTAACACCTGTTCTTTGATCCCTTACAGTGCCTGAAACATGTACAAAAATTAAATTCTGTATTAAGTCAAATTATTATTTTATTATACTAAATGGTAGAATGTAGTACACATTAGTGGGGAACGTTAGTCGTGCCAAGGTAGGAAGTCATATGGGAAGCAGATTAGTGAAGAGACATAGAAGGAGCCTGTGCAGGGCTCAGGAGGTCTCAGCTGAATTCCTGGCTCCTCCACAATATTCTTGCATAGCTGTAGGCAATTCACCTATACCAACATCCCTGCTATATTTGTAGGCACCACAGTCTGGTTAGGAATGTAATGAAAAGCCCAATCTTGCTGTTATCTCAACATGGATCAGTATATCAAACATCTCAGCAGGCAGACCCCACCAGGTCAAGGCCTTGTTTCTCAAAACCATTCCTGTTTGCAATAGCTGACAGCTGGCAGCAGCATTCTCACTGGCAGAAATGGGAATCCAGTGAGCCACTCCCTCCCGGGCACAGGGTAACCCTGCCAAAGCACCAGCCAGCCCACACTGTAGCTGGGCGAGGCGTGGGCCCGCACACAGGCAGCAGCAGGGATCAGAAGATGCAGTTTCTCAGGACAGATAAATCCCACCAGTGTTTCAGAGCCTTACTTCTGACACCAGGACAACAGTACCAGATTTCTAACAAAACATCATAAAGGATAAGGGAACTCATCAATACTATCCAGTACTAGTCAGGTATTATGGCAGCCACATGCCAATACTGCTTACCAACACAGGCTTCCTTTTGATCTGCAGCACTATTGGTTTATGTGCCAATAAAAATATTTATGTGTAATAATACTAACATAGCTCTTTCTCTAATTGATCTACAAAGAACAAGCTTTTATACTGCTCCCAAAGAGGAAAAGAAAGCTCTTACCTGATGGAGAGACTTTTCTCTACTGGATAGATGATGATGACAACAGGTGCCCAGAGATGAGTAGAAAGGTGAGTCGAGCAAGATGCAGCAATTCTCCTCTGGCATCTACGTTTGTCTACTTGCTTTGCACGTGCAGGGTGAAACACCTGTCTCTGATGAATAACTGTGGGGAAGTTACTTAAACTTCTCAGTTATATTCTGTGTCATCTGAGAGACTGGAAAATCACCATTCCTAAAACCAGACATCAATATACCACAACTAACCTTTCTCCTGCCTTTCAACAGGCAAGTCTTCACCCAGCAGCCAGTTCTGCCCATTAACTGGATATTCTTCACAGAAATTCGAGATATGAACAAATACTGCTAATAAATCTCATTATTTGATGCATTTATAGAGAGCTGATGCATCAGCAGTTGAAGCCTAGAAAGAATCTGCAGCAGCCTAAGAAACACTCCTATCTGAAGGGACGTTCAGAGAGCAGAATCCTATCAATTTTGAAGTGATGTTGGTGAGGATGATTTGCCTCAGCTTTAGGCAGGGGGGAAATTTGGTTTGTTTTAACTTTATATTGCTTAAACCTTGTTTCTCAAAATCTGTTGCTGGTCTGTTTTTTGTGGCAGTAACATCACATGAAAACCAAATATTTATTCCTTGAGGGTTCCCTCTGCCCCCACCTGATTTGGGAAGAACAGCAGTATGGGGGTTTTTTTGATTTATATGGAAAGAGGAAACCACCCTGGGCTAAAAACTCTACAGTCAGCAGAAGCAGCACTTTGTCTTCAAAGACTTAGACACAAGGCTCCCAAATGATTAATGTTCCTAACTCACATTTTTCTTGCAGATGTGATTACAGAAGAGAATATGAAAAGGATTTTTAAAAAAGTTGTTAGAAATGTATATACATATTTTCATAAGAAGGAATGAAACAACAGAAAACAATTTTCTGGGTGGTTTTAAAAGAATAAAGTCAATAATTATAAACTCAGATGCCAAAATGTTGACTGATGTAATACCTTGGCACCAAAACTAAACATTCTGCTTTCCTAGAAAGTTATTGATATTTGCTCAACCTGAAAAAAACTCCAACCCGTGAACAATTTATTATGCAATTACATATTAACAAAAATATCTAAATTCAGGCTCCATATTTGACAAATTGACAAATACTGTCAAATAAATATCACAACAATTAGTTTGCATTGCTTTTAGGTATGGAATATCACATACTCTGAGAAACTTCAGAATATCCTGTATGGCTGTGATACCCAGGTCCCCATTTCCTAGTTTTCTGCAGTATCTTTGGAACTAGACAGTAAGATTTCAAGTTATCAATCATTATTTGAATTTGGATAAACAAACTGAGACTGGCATGGGGGACAGTCTACCAATGCAGCTACAGAGCTGCATTCTTTTGGATTTTGAACACATCTTTTTTATGCATATGAGAAAGGACACCACATATAAGCTAAACATAAAATAATAAAACAAATTTGAACAACCATCTGTGAACATCTATCATAAACCATGAACATCTTTGATAAACCATGAAGATACCAGGGTTTCTCCCTCCACTCTCAGTCACAAAGTACAAGACTGACTTGGGAAACGCTGTTGTCAAAAGAGCAGTAAGCTTTAGTATCAGGATCTTTCATTGCAGAAAGCTCTATTAAATTTGTTTCCAAGGTACCTGAACCAAGTACAGCCCCAATTGGACTGCTCAACAGATGCTGAGAGTCTGCTTCAGATACACAAAGCTGGGTTTTGAAAGTGCATTCACGCATCTGCCTGGGCATGCTTTACTCCCTCTGACTATGGACAGGGTTTTCAAACTTGTCTTCCAAAGCTGCCTTTGAATCTTTTTTGCCTTGTTTTCTCAGTATGATCAAGTGATGAGAACTATGACTCCATATGAGTAGACATGCACACACACACATATATGTAAGAGGATATTCCTGGATGGGTGAGCTGGGGAGGAGGGGTATGGGACCAAAGATACACATGAGCTGACCGCAAAGCTTTAGTTAATAAAACTTGTTGATTGCAGCCTGATTCTCATCTTACCAGACACTTTTCCTGCACAAAGAGTTAAAAAAAATAATTCCCCACCCTGGCCAAGTTAAATATCCTTAAATATCCCTTACATGGGGTAAATGTATCCAAACTGTTGTATGCACTGTCACTGGCAAGCATAAGCTAATTCAGCACAATACATGAATGCTGCCTCCGACACACAGGACAGGGACCTCCGTTGCCACCAGGCTCTCAAAGGTGATCCTGAGTAAACACCAAGTTTGATAAACTCCATACTGTAGCATGAGCTCATGTCCTACAACAATACCTGCAAGATAAGACTTGTCCTTTGGAAGGCTTGTGAAGGAACAAAAACTAGTACGCTATCTCACAGAGCCAGCTGAGAAAAAGGAGAGACTGAACACAGATGTCATACACTCATACACATTTTTCCATACACTTGGGGGAAAAAAAATAAAAGGGCATGGACAAAGAATGTTTGCTGGGGCGGGGAGGGCACTGACATGTTCCTGGTTTGCTCTTTTTAAAGGGAAAATTCACTGTTTGTCTTAAGAAAAAAACCAACCCAAAACCTGGTTGAAAAGTTTTGTGGAAAAACAAAGTTTACAGCAATTTTTGCTAAAAGTAAAACTCAGATTTCCAATCATCTCTCTGAAGTAGCCTTTAGTATTAACAGATGTCTGGTTGGAATCTGCCTGAGCCAGTGAACTCATTCTGAATGGACACCAAAAAGTGCACAATTTTTGTTCCACATAATCTGAGTGTAAGATGCTTTCTCTCAGACTTTATGGACTTGACTTCTATCATGCAACTATTATTTTATCTTCAAGAAACAAAGACCTCAAATGCAGAGCAGACAAGTCTCCCAGTCAATGTAATTTGCTTTTCCAGATCTGTAGCTTAGCTATAAGTAGTACAGGAGCAAAGTGCTGGAAGTAGGTACTTGGTCTGGGGTTATAAATAGGAGACATTTCATCTGTTGGTGTACAGGCCTTGCTTACAATAGCAGCACTCTTGGTGGCTGTAACTTTGAGTTCATTAATTCAGTCAAGAGAAGGCATTGAAGATCCAAAGCAGATAATTAGGCCAGAGACAGCCATCACAGCTGTTAATTTAAGCAATTACTGCAATCTGTAGTGGTTTATATTTCTGCCTGCACTTTCCTCTGTGCTCTTTACATACCATCTTCACAGATATAAATACACTCTTTCCTACCACATCGACTGCTTTACGTTTGCCCATATATCCACTCAGTGTTACACACTGCTGTGAGGCAGTTGTGACAAAGCCAGCCTGTAAGTGCACAAGTCTCTAGCAGTTAAGCATTCCTTTTCCTCTTGCCAATTCTCCAAGTCACGCAACATTTTAAAAGTTATTAAATTCTAAATAAAGGAGATTAAGGATGCCAAATTCTATTCTGTGCTAAAAACGGCAATCAATATTTGTCAAGACAATAATAATGTTTTAGGGCCAGAAGACTGCTTATTCTCTAGACTTTTTCTTTTTTTGGTAAAGAGACAGTTCATAATATTTTCCAGTAACTGCTGCATCAAACTCAGAGTTCTGGTTGAGTTAGAGCATTTAAATTATCATACCAAATTAGGTATGTTTCTCTTTCAAAATAGAACAGTGTTTTTCCTTATTAATACTAAAATTATGTTTGAAAAATACAGCAAGGCAGCAAACCATTTCTTAAAGCATCAGAGGAATGCAACAGCTATATACTTGAACTATAACCACAATGCCCATAAATCACCATTTTAACCTATTTTGTTCTGAGATTTTTTTTTTAACAGGAAGATTATTCTCTGTGCAATTATTTTGACAGTCATATTAATTATAAGTTAATATCTGTGTGCAGCAAATCTGAGAGTGGATTCGGGATCAGCCTTGTAAACGTGGAGAGAATGTTTATCACAGTATTTTCCATTTTTATGAGGATGCAGTTGGTTATTATGACAAGGTGAAAGGTCTCAAAGCCTTCATTTTTAGGCCACAGGTGTTCTTTGTAGAGGTTTTTTTTAATAAAGAGTATTATTAGTCCTTTAAATTAGCTCTTATTGAAAGTTACCACATCTGTGTTATGTGGTAATGAAGCCAGGGAGGAGGTCATAGCAGGGGACTTGTGCTTGAAGAAAACATCTGGACATTGCTTTGACATTCACTAGCAACTTCTTTTATTTTATTAAGAAGTAAGGAAATTATACTGAAGTCAATTGCAAGATGCAAACAATAAATAAAATGAAAATACAGGATCTGAAAAAAAATAATAATCTAGGTTGGAACTAAAACCTCCTTTCCCTTCTCTCACTCCCCTCCCATGAATTCCAACCAACAAGGTTAATTACCTGTGCAAATGGCAGCATCAGTTACAAAATGGTTCAAGTATTTAACACATACACTACAGTCACTCTGTCTTTCAGGGGAGGAGCTACTGTCATTTTGAATAAAGCTTTTTCTTGTATGGCAACCTTTTTTGCCTGTCATTTTATTTACTACATCATTTCAGAGACAGGTACAGCGACCTTAGGAAGTCCTGTACCTTTATATAGGCATTTTTTTCCTTCACTTCCCCCTGGCTGATATAAGCAGAGAGACTTTGTTTCCTGTGCACAATTACATCTATCACTTCCACTCATGGTAGTAAGGAAAAGTCTATTTACAGCGAAAGGGGGATTGAAAAGCCATCAAAAACATCAAATGGAAGTTGCCTAGTAACTGCATGATGGTTCTTAATCATCAAGGCTGATAACTAAATATTTAGGAACTACTACATTAAGAAACTTGACTGGGTCAGATGACAGTTCAACTCTGTGGCACACACAGCTAGGGATGTTTATAGGGCAGTGGTTACAGTAGGCCTCAGAAATCCTAAACAGCAGCGTACCCATGCTCACTGTATTTTCTTGTTTTAAGTGCTTGCTTACAAATGCAAACGACATTTCTAGTCCATTCAAGTTCTTATACCACTCTCAGCACAGCAGTAACTGAGGGTCTTCCCATACCAAGGCAATCAGTCGGGACATTTGTTCCCTCAGGCAGGGAAGCATGTACCAATTCACTGTTTTAATGCCAGTTTCCTGTTTTTACCAATCTTGGCTTTAATATTAGGAACTTTCCATTGACAATTTCAGCACAGTGTATACTCTCTGCAAACTTATTATATATCTGCCTAGAAAGCCTAATGCAAATTCTAAAGGCCTATAAATATATTTGGTTATAGCTGTATGAAATTACTACAGACAAGCTACACTTCAGCTCACCCCTCCCCTCCAAAATCACAATAGCTGCCAACAAAGTTCACAATACTGCATAACAACATCTTCCAGAAAAAAAGCATTCAATGTGAATGTGACATGCAAATATTAAGACAGGACACCAGACTTCTTTTCTTTTCCCTTCCCACTGGGTGTTTTATTTTATAGCATTTGCATTAGGTAATCAACTGAAACACTTCAACAACAGAAAGCTGGCAGCATAGTGAGGAAAAACGGAGATTATTTCTCAAACAGCCGTGACAAAATGGTTTCAAGTTGGAATAGTATTGCACAAACAAATCCGTTTACGGAGGGTGAGTGGGAGCAAGCATCTTCAACATGGATTGTGAGGAAAAAAGGCACTATTTAGCTGTGTATGTGTTTAAAAAGAAAAAAAAAATCAAGGTGCACAATCCATGTTTTTCAAAATTACATTCAGTACTGCGTTAGAAATGCTCAGAAACCTGTCTCTTTTACAGAAGCTATGGAAAGCTGCTGATGTAAGTATCAGACAGTATAAGTGTATGAACATTTATAATTATGCTCCAGAAAAGTCTCAGGAAGAGGGCTCTTTCTGTAAATACTGCTGCAAAGGTTACACAGTTGCATAGGCTTACAGTAAAGGAAGCACCCATCCAACTAAGCAGCCTCACACTTTTCTTAAGTTTAATCTCTAGTAGTCATAAAACATGCTCTAATTTTGAAGAGCTAAATTGGCAGTGCACTTGAATCAGGCTTTTGCACTGACTGCTTAAGCAGCACAGTTCAGACAGCATCATCCACACACCTTTCTGTCACATACACCTTTAGCAGGTAAGCTTAATGGAAAATTTTAACAGAAGTATAACAGAAAATAACTGAATTTTCTCCGATTTAAAACAGAACTGCTTTGAGAACATCAATAAGCAAAAGTTTGTTCCTGTAATGTAAAAATAGCTAGGTATCTTCAGAAAAACTAAATACCCAGAAAAGGCATTTCAAATGACCAGGATGGGTTGGTTCTTTGTCTCCTGTACTCTGTAACTATAAATTTTCATGTCTGTTTGAAAAGTAAGCCATGATCAGCATAATAATAGAGCATGCTTGAAAATCCACCCAGAGCAAACAGGAATGTGCACAGAGGACAACTTGCACCCTAGCCTTGAGTCTGCTTATAGAGGCAGTAACTAAATAAGAGTGAAATTCTTGTTGCATGGCTGCAGAATTATTATGGGAAGGAGCTAAAAACACTTGCTCTCCTGTCAACATTGTCCAGTGTATCACAAGTGCTCCAGACATGCTGTTGGGTATGTAGTCACCAGCACAGCTGGACCTTGTGCCACTGGGCTGACAGCAACAATTTCAACAGTTTTGCACAAAATCTGGGCAGTAATTTTGTACAGAAAGTACAGAACAGTGTAACAAAATCTACTCTCAACTACATATATATATATATATATGAGCATTTCAGCACCTTTCAAACGAACTTAGCCCTGCAAAAAGCCGATCTCGCTCCTCTGCGGAGTACAGCGACTTCCATTAAAGATTCATGTTCAGGAGGCTGCACAGTAGTTTGCTGATCATACAACCTGCAAAACCAAAAATTCATCTATTGCTGCTTTCCACTATGAGTCATTAAGGGAAAATATATAGGATAAATTATACTTACATACTGTAAAATATTTTTAATGGCAACAACTTGGATTCTTTTCATTTCCAAACAGAAGATGAATAGAGCAGATTATTAAAAATCTGTAAAGTTCTTTTTCCTAAACTGCCTTTTAGGAAATCCAAGTTTGATAGTTCTGAATTCAAAGGATTCTAAAAAGTTCACAGTTGACTTTAATGGTTGCACTAGATAAAAAAGTAGAGACTTGGTTTCTTCTGTGTTCTACACATGATCACATTTTCAGAGTACATCTAGAATGAATATCTCTCCAACTTGCTAGCATTTTTAAAAAACACTCCTCGTTTGTCTCAACCTTGTCAGTTCACAGCAAAGAACAAGAAGTGATATCTGATTAAAAAAAATGTGGTCTCTTACATGAACTATGAAAAATATATTGTCTTTTTAAAAGTAAAAAAAAAAAATGCATTGTTCTGTTATTTTTGTTATTGAAGACTCATAATTAAGAAATTCTAAATCCTGGAAAGAAAAAAAGAAACACAACTTTTAAAATTGCTTACAGAATAGAAGAGGTTTCTGTAGACCCTACTGAAATCAGCAGAAGTTTTACCTATTGTTTTCTTGTCAACACAGAAGCATTTATCTACATACCTATTTCATTACTTGGATGAATATTTTTTATTTTCACTTAGTAAACTCTTCTGCTCACTTAGAAGTCTCTTCTGAAAATTCTGAAGGAGACGCAAGAAGGTAAACTGATCCAAATTATTCTGAGGGAAAACAAGATAGTCAAAATAAAATCTAACAAAGAACTATCACCAAGTGGAAATCTTTCCTGGGGTTATAAATATTCATTCTATTTCAAGAAAAATTACTGCTTTTAAATGAAAACTTTTAGATCTCCATTAACTACTTTTTGTGTATGATTCCTCAGTTCCTTTCTTTAGTTAGGAAACATGTCTTCATGTGTGACCCTACACATCCTATATCCAAACACATTGGCATTATTATTGATGTCAACAGACAAGAACTAGAACAGGAAGTCTTATGCATGGTTCATGCTATATAAATGGTAAGCTATGAGAAGGAACTTCCCTGATTGTTTAGAAAGAACAAAGAGAGATCTATTTTTAAAATTAGAAGGGAAAAATCTAAGAAAACAAAGAAACTGCAAGATGTACTTGATAGTCTCTCTGTTATCCTCTCTGTAATTGGGCTGTTGCTTTTGGCTGCAGACATCCAGTTCACAGACCATTTTCCATTTCCTTTGTTTTCCTTACAAGAACAAGCTGGTTAAAGAAACTCCACTCTGTAATTTTAAACTAAGCCTTCAGCACCATCCCTTAGGAATTTAAATCTTTACCACCATTCCTTACTTTGTCTCCTCAGTGCCTTCCCCCATCAAACCCTGTGAAAAGCACTTTAAGAAAAGGCAGGTGTAAGATGTGTAAATACTCAGATCTTTAAGAAAATTCAACAGGAAACAAATTCTTGCAGTTCTCCACTGCCATTTGCTATAATGCAGTGGCCCCAAACATCTGTTCTCAAATTTCAATTTACTTCATCTACCAGGTGTTTCACACTGTTAATAATGGCAACTCACAAATTTACAACAGTCACTAAGGCAGTTACATAAATACAATTATGTCAATCAAGTTCACTGCATCTTTCTCAACCAGACTACACATGACATTTTTCTTCTTGTTCTCTTACCCTAATAAAAGGATGAAGACTACATTTCTGCAAAGAGAATCCCTGGACAACATTCTAGTATTGAAGTCAGAGAGGTCACTGAAGTGTGTTTCAGCAATGTCCAGCAGTTAACTCAACCAGGAAATAGATGTGATGTTTTTCACTTCACACATGAAAGAACTGGTGCAAAATCCCACTTTAAACTAGATACTTTAAACCTTTTGGTCCAAATACATAAAATAAGCAGTATTTACAGCATTTTACTCCTTTTGTAAATGCAATGCTTTAAAACACGTTATAAAGCACCTCAGTAAAAATATTCTACAGATAAAAGTATTGAAGTAGTAGGAAAACCCTAGCCATACCACAGCTCACTAATAGAGTCATAATATGGATTCACCAATACCTCAGTTTACAATTATTACAAAGAATCCATGGAGAAACTTACTGAATTTATGATTTTTATACCACTGTGTAAGGATCAACTAGAACTGCAGACAATACCAAATTTCTTTGTAGTTTTCCCAACCTCAGTCAGTGGTGGTGGACATAAAACAAAACAAAAAAACCCACTGCTCTGATTCTTGAACTTTTTACAATATTAATGTGGAAATGACATTTTAACACTAATGAGTAGTTGTAATTTTTTAATAAAACCACATATAAATATGGGCAATTCCAGCAGCAGCAGCATTTCTCAGCAGAAGATGATTAACCATCCCAATTAATATCATGTGACATGATTCACAAAAACAAAGCACAGATGTCAACCAGTTATTAAGACTACTCATACTGTATACAACCAAAATTTCCATGTTGAAAGTTGGGGAAAATGATTTCCTCTTCACAGAAGTATAAATGAAAATAAATTGCTCTGAAAATTAAAAAGAGCATCAACAGAAGCGTTTTGTGTTTATATTTTCAAATAGAACTGCTGTGTATTAATTGCTCCAAATTACAGTGTAGATTTCTTCAGGTTAAGGATATTGACTCCCACTGAAAGTATTAGTCAGATAAAAGAAATTAAGCTTTTGCTTCTGCATTTCCAACACAGCCATATCCAAAGCCCTGGAGGTGATCCACAGCCCACTTTTCTCATATAAAGAAATGTCTTGGAGGTCTACAAGCAATCTAGTTTCCATGGCTGAGGACTAAGATGATGATGTGATCAAAGATTTAGGTCCATAAATCTAACAGTATAGCGTTCTTAGTTTGATTTAGGGTAAATCTTTTCATAGAAAAAGTTTTGAGCCAGAATATACAATTCTCCATCTTTTTCTCGAACTGCATGTGCTCTGACAAACTGAAATTGCTCCAGTGCAAATTCATAGAACTCATTCTCCATTTTCCAGATTTCAGACTGTTGTAGCTTGGCAATAGTTTCTTTAGTGGGAAGTTTTTTCTCAGTTGTTTTCCTAAGATGAGACTTCTTTCCTAAATGCAAAATGAAAGCAATAACTTCACTTTAAAGTTCACGTGCTTAAAAAAATGTTTACAGTCCTTTTATTTACAGAGTTTTATACTCTCACTGTGTTGATAAACTGCATCAGAAGTGACAGGTTTTAATCCAGAATGTATCGACATAACATGCAGGGTTGGAAAACTGCAGTCTCTCTCACTAAACGTTAATGAATTTTACATCGTTCTTTCAATTCTTCCTCCTTACTCTACTAAACCCAAGGAATAAACATTCATTTAAGGAACAAGATTACTTCACATAATATACCTGGAGCAAGATTGGTCTTTCAAAATTAATTATTTAGATGTTAATCTGGTATCAAATGTTAAGAATTTTAGAAACTGCAGAACAACAACTTCTTTCATAGAATCATAGAAACATTTAGGTTGGAAAAGAAGTTTAAGGTCATAGAGTTCAGCCACAAACCTAACACTGCCGAGTCCCACTAAACCACGTCCCTGAGTGCCACATCTACATATCTTCTAAACACCTCCAGGGATGTTTATATTCAATTCAGACTACAAAAAAAAACAAACAAACAAACAAAAAAAACCCAACAAAGCAACCACTGCACTGGTGTAAGCCCTCTTTAGCTTTCCACAAAGGAGAAAAAAAATCCTGTTTCCATGTGATTTCAGCTGTCTATTTCTAATAAAAATATGTGACCCCTACTAATGGCATTTAAAGCATTATTCTCCCATCTAAATAGGATACTATAGTCTTATCATAAATGATACATAAGTCACATCCCTGTTGCACAGAGTTCCTGAGACAAAGATGACTAATGATGACAAGATTTTCCCTAAGAAAGTGCTAACTGTTGCTTTGTAATAAACTTGTTAATACTACACATCTAGGCTCTATACATCAGACCCTTTTCCCCTCTATTTGTAGACAGAAGCTCTACTAAGAGGGACCTTTTCTTCATCACAAGTTGCATGGCCAGCTCCTAGAAACTCAGCTACTGGCTATGTCAGCTACTCAGCTATGTCTTATTAGGAGCCCTGGAAGATAAACATGTACTTGGGTCTGCATCCCTCAGGCCTTATTGCTCAGCCAGCCAGGCTGCACTGAGCAGGGTTAATTTCAGCAGGGCTTCTGAGGAAATGGAAATCTGCCACATCAGCCACTTTACAAAACCGAAGCCACTGCAAGACCTTAAAAAATGTTCTGTTAAATTTTTTTTACATGCAGTGTACCTACACAACTGTCTTTACCCCAAACTTGAATATTTATAATTTGTGTAAGGCAGATACTTGGGCTATCCTAAAAACAAATTACTGAGAATCTTTTAAAAGGAGTTTATGTCATTTCTAGGAGCATCAGCCAGCTGAGAGACAAAAGACTGGCACAGACTCAAAACTATTCATCGAACTCTAAAGAATTCACATTAAAAAGGCAATAAGAGGATGAAAAATCCATGGAATCCATGGATATCAACTATGTAAATACCTGTTCGGTACAGTTCTGTGGCACCCCTGAAGAACCGGGGCAAAGCTGCCTCCAATAACATGATAAAGTCTTCAAGCTCTTCAGTAACTCCCACTAGGAAGTATTCATTAATCAGATTGTATTTGGCTTGTTCCAAAGCCCATCTGCTTCCCACATTCCTAAAATGACAGAGAACAATTACAGCAAGTTCTGATGGCAGCCAACAATCCTTGGTCCCTAGACAGAGATTACTTCTCAACAGGACATTTGTATAGGAAAGGCAAGACTCATTCCAAGTTATAACCATTCCTAACTTCATTTCCCTTTCCAGTTTCTCTCGCCTGTGTTTTTATCTAAAAATGTGACTCTTCTTATAGAGGAGTCTCCACAAAAATACCCAATGTATGTATATGGTTAATGTCTCTACTAATGCAATTTTTGGAGGATTTACATTTTCTCAATGTTAATACTTGGACTCCACTTTCACATTAGAAATAAGAAATATGATAAGAACACACTTTCCCTTTTGCTTTTTCTTCCTTTCTCTCCTTCTCTACCTGGCCACAGTGTAGACAGGTCTGACCAACAGGCACTGAAAGGGGAGCTCCCAAGTGGCCATTTACTTTGCTTATGTTTGAAAGAACAGTACCTTTGATGAATAACTGCCCTTGATATCACTCAGAATAGTAGCATTAATCTATGTTCTTTTTTTTTTTGGTTGCTAAAGAGTTTTTTTAAGTATGTGCCATTGTTATAAAACATGCTGCATTGACAGATGGACACTATTTGCTTTTGTTTCAGTTTCTACTAAGTAGCATTGACTTCTGGATGCCTGATAAACATTTAAGAAGATAAATTTATCCTGATTTCAATTATTTTATTCTCCCCAGAAACTTCAGGAGCTTGGACTAAAATATCTCCATTTGGAAAGAAAGATACTGTAGTCTGATATTAAAAAAAAATGTCAAGACTCCAAATCTGCAAAAATAATTTTTAAAATTGAAAACATATGTTTTCCCTCATAGCACTGCCGATACTGTATTCCAACATATTGCTTGTTTAAAAAACTGCAATACTGTTTCAGTAATTGCATCTTCAAAAGAAAATGCATTACTAAAGTACCCGCTGCTTCACTCTGTCCAGTCCCTCACACTTTCCCCAACTGTGTTACATATTCAAATTCATTAAAGTTTATATTTCAGCAATGATGTACTTGACTAACAAGCTACATTTATCTCCCTACCAGCATTCAGAGCTGTGGCCACAGAAGAATGGAATTTGAAGCCAAAGTTTCTCTGGAGCACAGTCGGAACCTCCAGCTGCCACACATTCATCAAAGGTCTGGAACAAAGACAAAATTGAGCTGAGCTTTAAAATCTCACATACATATCAAACATCTTGGACTGGCTAGTTGCTAAATGTAGTGGGGACAGAAGAACACAAGATATGATGTGAAAGACAAAAAAAAAGTAGCCTTGCTTTCACAGTATTATTAGGATGACCTGTTTGTCTAAATTAAAATAGTATTTGGACAGTCTTTTACAGTTACAACTAATGAACAGCTGATCTTACCTGATACACATTGATACACCTTTGATATAACCTTAGCAAAGGCTATTTGACAAAACTAGCACAGATAGTCAGTAAGTGTCGGGTATAATTGTTTTCCCTTATAAAAGAAGTCTCTAAAGATACAGCATGAAATGCCATCGAGAATTGTGTGATACTGGAACAGCTGGATCTTTACAACATAGAACACTGTGCATTTTGTGTTTTAAAGACTGTTCTATTATATTTTAAATATTATGACAAATAACTATCATTTCAGAGGCTAATTTGGTTTTGGCAACGAGAAGAACTAAAAGGAAGGTGTTCGCTGCATAACAGAATATTCCATACAATATTGCTCTCTACATGGATACACAGCTGTAGCAATACAGAGTTTCAACTGCAGCAGCGCAGTTACAATAAGAACTCTATTTGCATTGGAAACAATTTGTAAATTGTTATTGTGCCACCATAAAGTAAGTACTTATGATATTTCTAATCAAGATATAAGGCTGGTATCAAGGATAGATTAAAAAAATATTTAATAATAAGAGATCACATAGACAACTTTTTAGACTGTTTCTTCTGTATAATTACAAGTTTCTGTCCAAAACAACCATGTAGAAATATGTCTGCATAATTATTTGGGGTTAAGAAAAACGACAACATCATTTGCTTCTATTTTGTGGTGAAGTTTCTGAGATGATCTGATAAATTTACTGATACTATGTCAAAGCGGGGAATAAATTGTGGTGCCTGGGTTCACAATGAACTTTGAGTTTAGAATACCTTGTACATGTCACACATCACAGATAAAAATGCAGCTTAACTAGGAAAACAAGACACTGGTATGCTTTTCCTAGCATAATTCTCTAGAGAAATTCTGCACTGATCCATCATGAGTACTGGGTAACTCCAACGTTACCTTAGAACTACACTGTTAAATGCACCTCCAAATTAAGGAAATGCAGTAGCTGCAGATGGCGCTAAACCCTAAATTAACACAGGAGCAGTTGGTTACCAACTGAAAAGGAAAGAGGAAAGGTCTGCTCCCAGTATTTAAAAAGCACTATTTGGATGGGGGCAGCACACAAACTGATCGGTCACATTTATTAGTTGTTATGGTGTTTATAGACTAAGCTCTATTTAGTATGATTTTTGCTTATTTTTTCAATGTCTCTTGGTATTCACACAGTGCAACACTAAATTGTCAACATTACAGAAAAATTGCATCAGCTTAAGAAAATATCATCACTGAAATTGTAAAAAGTATTTGGCCCCATAAAGTACAAAATCTCACTACATTTTACAAAGGATTCCACACTGTTCTAACTATAGGTTTATACTCATATAATTAATACCCTACTTTTCTTCCTGATTTAAAAACCCAAAGCAACATGCCCCAACAAATGTCTTACTGAAAACCATGACAGTGGATGTATAGATTCTTTCTGAAGTAAATATATTTTGGAGCCTACATGATGTTGCCATTCTAAAACTGTATTAGTAGTCAATGTTTGAATGTGCTAACCTGATCCTACAGCCACTTAAGGCAGACAGAGGAAGTATAGAAAGGTATGGATGTATCATACTCCATAGTTTTCAGAAAGACTCCTTATAGAATTCCATTGCAAGGTTTATATTTAAAAAAAAATAGAATAAATTAGGTTGCTAATTCTAAGAAAATAAACAACAAAGCCAAAGCATCAGCAGTTCTACAGCTTTTGTTGAAAAAATGTGTCTCAGTCTTCAACAAGAAGGGATGTAGCCTTCTTACATAGGGGGATAAGCTTAACTTGATACTTACAACTCTGGATACCTAAAACATTTTTTAATTTTATTTAATTTTTTTAACAAATTGCAAGATTAAGTGAATTTATAAGGGTACAAAGAACATACTCAATGTCACACTCTGCTCCATTATAGACGTGAAGTGGAGAACATAACTTCCAAATCCACCGTTATCACCAAGGCTGATACAAGAATGATTCAGCTTTTATCAGGACATATTCTAAACTGTTTTCACACTAACTTTAGTAAGTACAACATGTATAATAAAGTGTACTTTACCTTTTTATCCCCCTGTTTTCGCCTCCGTAGCCCTGGTCTGTAATCATCTCCAAAGCGCAGAAAGTAATAATAAGAAACTAGTCGTTCTATAGGATCTCTTATGACATTTATGTAAATTGGTTTCTTTTTAACACCAAATCTAAAGTAAAAGAGGAAAAAAAAAATCTTTCAAAGGACAAATCAGAGCTTCTCATCTAATACTTAAAAGCCTGCCTCTATTGACACAACTGAAATCTCTACACAAAACAAATGATACTGAGAGGAAGTTTAGTGATCACTTCTTTTCATCTTCATATCCAGTGCATTACATGGATGTGAAAGTCAGTTCAATTTCAGTTTGCCTAAGATTTTAGAAGTTTTTTCTTATTAAAGAAACAAACAAAACTTACATATTTCCACACAAATAGATACTAAAAATGTTTACACAACCATCCTGACTCTAGAAATGCCTTAATTAGTTTAGCAGCCCCATATGTGTTTATAACAAGTACGAGGAAGTTTGATACTGAGTTCCTGCCCTTCTGAACTGGGCTTTGCAATGATGCAAGTGGTTTTCCTGGCAGGTCTCCAGTTGTCAGAAACATTAACAGCAGGAAGACAGAGCTCAGAGCCCATCAACCTGGGTTGAAGGTATATGGCTATGCTTATTAAATATAAGCATACAGACAATATCTGTAACCATATTAATTTCTCTATCTAAAAATATTAAATTTCTCCTTAGAGCAAATTTTTATCTACTGTAGTACAAACAGGAAGCCTCATGAAATCAGGTGGTAAGCTCATAGGACACATGACAAAGATTTAAAACACCAAAACTGTTTTGTGCAAATGCTACCTTTCAATGATCTATATTCAGGTCAGCTTTTACAATATATTTCTCAGTTTTACTTTTTCTTCCATTTGAGACATCATTGTGGCAAATAATTATGGCATCCAAACATTAAGGAGTTTATATCACAATGGAAATTGTAGGTGTGTCAAGTACCCTGAAGTAAAGCTAGAAGTTGGAAAAAAAGTTCTGTTCCCATGCAAACTGGGAAAGTGTTCTGCATTAACAGAGGGCCATTCAAGCCTCCTAGCTTAGCTAAAACAGAGAGCACTCATAGTTTCAAGATGCAGTACCACTACTGTTAGAGGGGTACTCTGTAAACTTTACTACCAGATACTGCGCATATGAGGAATCTTAAGTTTAAAAGCTGAAGAACAGAAACATAGAATAAGCAGCAGAAAGGAGGAAGTTAGAAAAAAAAAAACAAGTACCAGGCATTACTTTGGCAAAAGACCAGCACTAGAGACAGAGAAATTGTTAAAGGCTACAGAAAGAGCAATTGATTCTCCAATGTTGCCAGCAGAGTACCAATGAGTCAGACTGGAGCTTTCAAAGGCGGCACTGCTGACATCTGCCTGCATGCCAGCTCCTACTTCCCAAAGTCTGCAAAATAGAGTGTGTGAACATTTCAACCATTTTGATGCAAAGTCCAGACTTTGAACTGCACCCTCTTTGAGGTCCACTGAAGTGCGCGAGAATGCCCGTGTGTCTCCTTCCACAGACTCTACTGCAAATGCTGAGAAAGCTGTAACAGACCATTTGATGGAGCAGCAGCCTCAACAATAAATAATATGTATCCGTGGGTTAAATAAAGATGTTGAAGTCCTTAGAAATGCTTGTGCTGGACTGGACATTCATATGGATTTGCAGATGAGCTTACAGAACTAGCTACAGTTACAGTAACATAAGCCACTTACTACTGCAACTTTATTAATAATGATAATGAATTGGCAATTGCATTTTCAAAGAACCTTTTTTCCAACTATTTACCAGAGAAAATAGGAATAAGAGTGGATGAGAAATTAAAAAAAAAAGGGGGGGGGAATTTAAACTTTTGTTACTGTAATTTCTACGTGGATGGGTTATGATAACCTGTCCTCAACACTGCAAGTCATCCATGGAACCCAGTACTTTAAGATTCAGCATAATTTAAGAGGTACTTCTGATATTTGACAGAGGACCTAAGTCTGATGTTCATGTATGAGACATTGACTTTTCTGAAATATTTTACACTTCTTAACTACAAGAATGTTCATTACAAGAACATACCTCACAGCCTTAAAGGTGTGGGCCTTGCCAAGCACAACCAGCGTATTCAAGATATTATTTTAATAATGAAAACCCAAAGTATGAGAAAGCAAGCTGTTGTGGGAAAAAAATAAATCACTTAGGTGAAAGGATAACAAACAACAAAGACAAGGATAACACAGTCCTGAAGGGAAGATGCAGATGAAAGAAATCTGTGAAATTGCTTAGATGCTTTCTAGATGTAAAATAATTATTTTACTTTTAGAAATTCCGGTATCTGAACATGTTTCCAGCTTTATGAAGTAAGTAATGAATAAAATAACATTCAGCTTTGCTGCTCCAGAAAGCTATTACTCAGTTCAAGCATTTATTAATGTTGAAGCATTTTAACTTTAAAAAGGCAGAAAGGAAACTAATGAAATTCGATATATTTTATTTGATTGATTGATTTGCAAGTAAGACTTTTTGCCTGTTACTTTTTGTAAACTCCAAGCTTTTACTTGGTGCCATTGGTCATTTTCAGCTACTACTGTAGCTTTTAGCATTTTCTATTCTATAATACACTGTATAGGGAATCTATGAAGGTCTCACTTCCCCATCTCATTCTTTGTAATAAAAAGCTCAAATTAAAAATCAGTGTACATGACAGAATGAATAATTAAAACGAATGACTAAACAAAAGGAATTATTACATACAAAAAAAGAATTTCATTAAATAATTAATATGCACAGAAACATAACACTGAGGACTGACCGTCGGCAAGAGGTAAAAGTAGTGGGTTACTATCGTTTGTGCAGTTGAATATAATGAGATCTGAAAATTCCACTTTCAATTTTAAACCATTTGCCACATGCTCCAAATTCAAGATGAAGCACTGCCTAGTAAGCATCTTAAGCATAACTGACTTGTCAGTTCAAGGGGAGGTTTCATAAGACTGAGCTACGAAGGATCACTGCTTTAGATCCAGAAGCAAAAATAAGACAAGAAAAGAAACATATGAAAGTGGGAATACAGATACGATCCTGAACCTTTGAAGTCAGTGGGAGAACTTTTACCTCATTTTATTTTAAATTAATTTTAGAAGTAGCAAGATTTAACTCCACAAGAATTATTTCAGTGCTTTTTTACAGGAAATCAATTATTATAAGCCAGAAAACTACTTTAAAGTACAACTTTTCAGATTCCGATAAAGTGTAAAGGGATACTATGGTAGAGAAGAACTACATAACTTAAGAGGTAGGCGGTATTACCCTTTATTTACTCATAATTACCTACTATGAAACATTTCTGAGGATATGTTAAACTTCCCCAAAAGGGAAGACAATCCCAAGACAGAACTGCCAGCGTTTCAGAGAAAAGCCATGATTTTCAGCAAAACAAGCTTGCAATACAGACAAGGAATACTAATCCCAGTATATAAATATTTCTTAAATGAGACTCGGCAACATTTCGTCATGCAAGAAGACAAGAGCAAACGGCGAAAATCAACCCCGACTATCGCCCATCATGGGAATGTCAGTGTGTGGATTTTTACCAAACTGCAGTTCCCAGGCTTTCACCACTAGAGGGCACTGAGAGCCCGGTCGGAGCCTACTCTGCTCCACGGAAACCTCCAAGGGAACGTACTTGGCAAAGTCCAGGTAAGATATATGGCCATGGTAAAATCCTGGCTTCATTTCCTTCCAGGAAGTCACATTCTTCACAAATCGGACCTGTAAAAGTAGACAGCAGAAAGTGTTTCTGTACTGCTGGAACACATTATGCTTTCCCATACATGGTGTTTCCTGGTTTGTAAGTAAAATCTTATAATGCATTAGAAAAAAAAAAGACTATTTTGAATATTACAAAAAAAAAAAAAAAAAGTGCCAGCTGAAATAGACTTTTCTGCAGCATACAGATGACTGATTTTAGATCATCACAATTTAATGATCAGAAACTATAAACAAATGCAGAATAGAGCAATCAGAAGGGCAATTGAAGGAAAAGTATCACAAAAACATCAGCAAGACAAACATTTATATTTTTGTCAGTACATTTTATTTGTAATTTGAAAGGCATGTGGAATTCCTTCAGTAGAAATGCACATACATCTTTGATAGAATTGTCTGATCTGTATTTAATCCTTCAAATAAAAGTGTACCAGATTTACAAGCATGTCTTTAGACCTATTTCACTGAGACATAAGAAAAATCTGATGGTTCATTCGCTCCCCAACCCCACGATGCAACGCACAAGCAATCCAGACATTTTATAAATGCATGTGGTGTAAATAAGGTCTATAGTTTACTATTTTGAATAGACACCTTAAACCTAACATTCCAGTGAAACTTTCATGTTAAATCATGAAGTAGCCCTTGCACAAGGGCTGATAAAGCAGTTTTTGGCAAACTTCACAAAAATAGGAATAGCTTTACATTTCAAAGAACAAAGTCAGATACAAGCCCCAAAATAGAGAGTGTGATCAAATTAAGTGGGACATGCAAATCCTGATAGAGCTTGGCTTTATTAGATGAACAGAATATTTTAACATCAAAGCATTTAACTGAAAGTTGTTTCAAAACTAGTGAATTGGATAATAAAGAAAGGATGATAAATTTGTATTGCCTGAGCTGTCTGACAATGATATGCCATTTCTGAGGCTAAGAATTAGAAGATAGTGTTCCCTGCACATCTACAATATCTTTTCTGTTATACAGTGAAATAGATAACCATGGAGATACTGAGGTGAGACAAGAGAGTCAAAAAAGGAAAGGCTGAGAGCTCGAGAGAACACACTAACATTCTGTAAGGTCAAATGGGTTGAGAATGACCTGAAGCATTATATTTATTATTTATTATAACCTACCAATTGAGGATTTTAAGAGGCAAGACTAGCCTGCTGCTGTTTCTTCAAAGGTGCAAAACTCACAGTACAGGATTTAAGAGGTCAATAACCTGTACTTATTTCCTCAAACACTGGCTCTTAGAATCTCAGGTAAAAGAAATGTGTGTTACTTTTTAATAACAGGCAACATTAACCTTTCCAGTGTTCAAATTTCACAGTCTGCAGCATTGTGAAATTTAAACCATGTATTGCACATGAAAATTGTGGCAAATCTAGCTAAAAAGTACTGTACAATGTAATACAGTGGTGTTTCATAAACTGCACTGGCTTTCTGTCTGGTTATGTGCACAGCACAAACTGATAATATGGGACTTTGAATCCAGTTGAACCACCTTTACTGCTACTGAAACAAACCACACTTTCACTGACTGTACCTTTCAAAGATTAATGACAAGATAGTTTCAGTGGAGAGCCTCAGATATGAATATCTGTTTAGCTGGGAAAGAAGTTTCCTAAATGCGTCATCCTCCCTTCCTTCACCCACAAAGCCCAAAATGTCATGGTTGGTTGATACAACTCCACAAGTAAACCTATGGTGTCCAGTGCAGTGTGCATGTTAAGGCACACTTTTCAGTTTCTGAAATTTAACACCATCCAGATTTCAGTTTCTGATGGACTACGATTAGACACAAAGAAATGCTAAGTACAAAATTCCAAGGTTTTTGTCTTAGATCCCCATGCCATCATCTGGCATCTGTTCCAGAAACAGTTAAAAAATCCTTTATTGTCTTTGTCTTACAATGTTGTTGTCTGCTAAGGAAATAATTTTTACGAACACAGGATGAATGATCTAGCCTCTAACACCAGCTAAGAGAAGGCTAGGAAGGTTTTATATGACAGCTGTGACATTTACATCTGCCTTAAGATGGACCAGCAACACACTGAGCCTCTGAGAACAAAGCTTTTAACACCTATAACTAGCCTGCAGGCAAGAGATTTTTTTTCCTCCCACAGTTTGCAGCATTCCAAAAATCAGAATTGTTCCAGGTCACAGAGAGCCTAATGAGCCTGGATTCACACATTTTAGGTCAGAGACGAATATTGCTCACTGCTTCATACTGTTAAATATGATCAATTTTACCTTTTCAGGGCTTAGCAGATACTGGAGCTTTCAAGTGACAGAGCAAGCTTCTTCATCTGAACCCAACTGAATAAAATTTGAGGTGACTTTAAAAGTTCAGATAGACGTGAATGGAATTGCTGTGAAGTTGTTTCATGGTGCTTTTATATAATCAGCTATAAAGTTGCTTCACAGCCTTTTCTAAGGGGGAAATCAGCTGAGCTTCACTGAATTAAAAAGCCAGATCAAATGCACTCTGCGGGCATAAGATGTCCAGAAAGGTAAGTTAAATACATTCAGTTTCTAGAACGGTAAGAATTTAAAACAAGTCCCAAAGAGCCAAAGGATAAAAAAACCAACCAGCACACTTGGTCTGAGAAAAATCTGTGCGAGCAAACTAAAGTGACATTATAAGCTCTTACCTCCGTCCACTAACTGTAGCTATGATTCCCTCTTCTCTACAGTCTGACCACACACACCCCCCTTTTACCACGCCCAAAAGGTGGTCTGTCATTTCCCTGTGGCCTGGTATCATATGGGCTTTTTGGATACCAAAAAAGCCCCAGCTTTTCACATTATATCCTAGTTTTCTTTGTCAATTGCTGAATAACTGACTTAAAATTACAAAGGACTGGGGGGATGAATATCATAAGCCCAGACTGGTGAAGACACATGAGGATTTTCCATTTGAACTACAAGAAAAAGGGCTCTCAAGTAAGACTGAAAACCAATACAGTGTTCCCATTAAAGGAAATCTCAGATTCAGATTTCAAGATCAAGCATTACGGGATGATTGAATGAGAATACCTCTGCAGCAAGGCACTGATATCTTAGTTATCCCCAATTGTCACATCAACTAATAATTTAGAGTTAGCTCTAAATCAGAGGGTCAGGAATGCTGGAAACAGGCTATCAGCATACCTTTGGCTGCATGCCATGAGCAACCACAAGCAAGCTCAAGTCAAGAGCAGTTGAGAATCAGTTTTGTGAGATGGTGTAAAGATTCAGTTCACCAGTTCAGCCACAGTACAGCCAGGATACCCACCTGGCACGTACAGCTCTTTCTCAGAAGGAAAAATACAACTGGCACATGTGCAGCACTCACTAGACTACTCAACTCCCAAGAGAAAAATTCTTAAATGCTCAGGAGCACATGACAGTACTTCCACCTAACAGAGTTGCTGCAATCTTCTACTTGTTCCACTTCTGACAGCCATTGAAACCTTCATTAACAGAGGAAATAAGTACCCCTAAAGTCAGTATGAGTGCAATGTCCTCTTAGAAGCCACTGTTTTAGAATACACTTGGAAGCAAGATGATGTATTTTCAGGTTGCTCTTCTGAGAAAAATGGAGAGAGAAACTGTGGTAGAAAAAAAGAACAAGACACAGAAAACAGCAAGCTGAGGGAGTGAAACACTGGGTAATTATACCATTCACAATAGCACAGAGAATGTTCTTATACCCACTTTTCTAATAATATATCAATAATACATGCTGCAATGCAGAACAGTTATTTCATTTTAAATGTTTTGGGTGAGAATTTCACCGTGTAACAAAAATGATAACATTTGTGTGGTTGGTATGCCATCCTGATAGCCATAACACAGGCATACTTCTATGGACAGAAAGTATCAGTGCTGAAACATGCAAGCAACAAGTAAAATCCAACCAAACAACTACTCTGATTTAATGAAGAAAGCAAGTGCTTCTTTTATAGACCACACAGGTCAGAAATGAAACACAGGCAACATGGCACTCAGCTTGCTGCAGAGAAAAGGCCCAGCCTGGGGAAAGAGGGGTAGTTCCCAGGATCCTGCTGTCAGAGACGCTGCAAAAGAAAGGAGGGCTGCTGGGGCAAGTTCCATCTGAAACTAAAATGGGTGTTAGGACTCTTACCAGATTATCTTAAATCAGATACAGATTATATTTGGAGTGGATTCTCTGGCAGAGACCTTAAAATCTGTTACAGAATTACAGTGGTTTGGGAAAATTACAGCAGAAGTACTGCATAAAGGAAGGCTCACTATTTCACAAATTTCTGCCAGTCCCAAGGCAATCTTCACCTTGCTTACAGATATTTGCTTTAACAAATAGTATTGCTAATAGAACAATTTTGTCTCTGTGATGTGTTCATGTATTTTACTACTGGTGCATATAGACCTAATGCACTCAAACAAGCTATACTGATGAAGGCAGCACGTGAATATGTCATGCAAATCCAAGCCTACACAGAGTAAACCTCATCAGCTAACACTCAGCATGCCTGCCATCTCCAGAATTATGCACTATGACTTACAATGGCAAGTTGCTATCTCAATATATTAAAGATGAATAATTATTTCTTCATCTTTGAACAACTATGCAATATATGAAGTTTTTCATTGTCAGCATCTCCCAGTTAATGGCCATTGAAGAAGAGTAGTATCAACTGTATAATTAAACTACTTAATTTACTACCTTGGACAACAGCATAGTGTGAAATGAAGGTAGGACTGACAGTATCATATACATGCCCAGCACTGGTGGATTGTAATTTTTCAATCGATAATTATTAGAGGGAAGATGAAGAGGAGAGTTTCTCTTAGACAAAACTAAGCCAGTGAAAAACAAACTTTATTTGGATTAAGTCCAAACAGAAGTAGAAAATTAAGGTAAGGTAGCCTATGTTTAACTTACACCATCAACGACTGGCTCTCCTATCCTTCAGGACAGAGCACTACACTTCAAAGAGACACCTTGACAGAAGCAGAATTTGTGGTGGGAAGTACAGCACTATGACTGACTTGAGCATGATTTTTAAAAAAAACAGATATAGGCTTATTAAATCTTTTGAAAAAATCACTCTACTCTTAGTACAGAGGTCTTTTGTACTTGTTCTATGCAGTGGACAGGACTATAGGGATGGCTACCAGATTTACTTTTGGTAATCTCAGTAATCACGTATAACAATATCACCTTCATATTTAAGAAACGATTTCACAATCGCAAATACTCAACAATAACACACCCCCTTTATCACAAAACAGATTCCAGTCCCACCCAAGTACACTATGTCCTTTGCACTGATATTCCTACCCCAATCTTTCTCCTACATACAGAACTGGAAGTGGAGGGCTGTTAGCATCTGCTTCCCCTTGCCCCAGTCCAGGAGCTGTGCTGAGCTGCTTCTGCCTGTAGACATCCACCTAAAGGAGCTGGAAGGCTCAGTGCTGACATGCTGCAATGCAGAACAGCTCCTGCCTCTGCTGCATATCAGCTTAAGATAATCAGAATACAACTGGCAGTACAGACCCAAGAGTTTGGAAACATTTGTTTTACAGATAGGGATGATGACACAGTGACGTTTCAGATCTCCGACCTGGGTTCCCTGCAAGCACAGTCATGACAACAAAAAAAATACTAAAAAAAATAAATCAAAAAACCTACTTCCTCACCCCACTCCAAGAAAAACAGGGCATTGACCCTTCATCTTTTTTTAATATTCATCATCTGATGCAGTAGTAGCCATGATCCTTTCTAGCCTAGGATTATAGCGATTTTAGTGAAAGCTTTAAGTGGATGCAAAGTGACCCATCCCTTAGAGTGCAAGCTACTTACAACCACTTTTTTCTATCTGTTTTATAACACCTGGGAGACCTGACCAGATCCAGTACTAAAGACACAAGTACTGAAGACATAGCCCTGACAGCATGGCACAATGCCTGCACTACTCAGAGAGGAAATCACCTATGACTGCATTCACTGCAGATGGAGATGACAGGCAAGTACTATTACACAGCCAAAACAGTTATAACAACAAAGGTCATTTCTACCCCAGCTGTATGCCTTTTTAGCTTTGTTTTTATCCAATAAACAGATACTTGCCACCTCCAGTAGCCCTGAGAAAACCTAAACCTACTATTATGAAATAATATTAATTCTTTACAAAGAAAACACGAACACATTAAAATTCATTTATATGGGAAAACATGACATAAAAGCCAATTACAACACATCATCTAAGTCTGCAATAGCAAAGGTTTTTCTTGTGCTTTCCCATTGTTTCATAAAGACATCTCAAATACAGCAGCTTACCTGATCTTGCAGAGACATAACAGGATTATTTTTGGTTGTATTAATATGTAGAACATGATATTTGTTCTTTGCACAAAGATCATAGGCAATATTTGTGAAGGATGTGCTGGCAGTCTTGGGTACTCTGTTGTAAATAATCACCACATCATCTTCTTCATCCAGTATCACATCTTGTCGGGGACCATCTACCGTATGACGTTGTTCTATTTCTCTGACTTCATGCCTTGCAATAGCTCTTTCTGTTAAGGATGAAAAATACAAAATTTCTATGTAAATATCACCAATTCTGAAGTTCAAACCTTAGAACAAAAATAATCTGGTGAAAAGCAGTAACTCCTCAGCAATGAAGGCAACACTTGCTGTCATGTATTTCTGACACATCTGAAGCAAAACTTAATCTATAAAAATCTATGAAAGACAAAAGGGGAGTTAGTCCAACACAGAACACAAAGACTAGAAAGCAATCTGCTTAGGGAACACATACCATATTCTATGACTCACACTGATGTTACAGAAAGCCATCGCCTCTAAAGAAAAACATCTATAATGCACTATCAAAATGGCAACATCCCCAAAATATCCCAAATCATTTCTATAATAAAACTATTTAAAAATTATAATAGAAGGAATAACTCAAGCAATTTGAAGAACATGAATTTTCTGGAAACAGTAGAAATACTAACACCAGAGATTTAGTCCTTAACTGCATAGATGCACTGTCTTTCAGATGAAACTTTTGTTTTGTTATTTCAATTGATACTCTTTACGAAGAGTAAAGCATTACAATAAATGGGGTTGACTAAAATAAAAGCAAGAAGTGCTTATAAAACAGTTAACATTAAGGTGAAGAGTGATCTCTGAGTACTGAAATACTTAAATGCATCAAAAAGAAAGAAACATGGAAAAGCAAGCTATGAACAAGACATTTTGGCAAGGTGAGTACTTTGTAAATAAACCATCTTTCCTTTTATACAAAGGGCAATACTCTGAGTAATTGAACACTGCTTCAAGTGCTAAAAGCTTATTTGGAAAATAAAATTCACAGTATTACAACATTTTTTTTTTAATGCTGCTGAATATCAAATCCTGTGCTGATTCAGACAGAGCTTTGTTCTGTTCTAGCTAAGTATATACTTCAATACGATTTGCAATACAGATGTCAAAGCATCTTTTCTCATTCATTTATGGTGATATTGCCTTTAATAATATATTCAAAGAAATCTGCATTTGTCAACAGTACAAGCTGAAGTTGATAACACAAGAGTAACCCGTATTTTGTTCAAACGCAGGGTATAGCTCTTTCTGAATGACACACTTTTAACAGCAGCAGCTCTTGGCCTTTACTTCCCTTGCTTCTATAACCCAGCTCCTTCTATTCTTTTTCACTACATCTCTTTAATTATAACATAAAATCACTTTTAAAGCAGAATCATTAAGCTGTGAACACCACTAGCCTGTAATTCCACATAAATTGTCTTCAACCAGAAACTTCCATCTGTCTGAAATGTTTCAAAGCTTAAACTCACTCAGTCTCTCATATGCTCATATCTCACACCCCATAACTAAGTTACATCAGTATAAAAATGTTTGTAGAAAACGCTTATTGAGTATATCTCAATTTTCCACATGACATCTGTTGCTCCCCACTACATCAGTCACAGTTTTTGCTCCTTCCTTTCTCATTTACTACCTCTCTCATCACTGCTGGCAAATGTCCTATTTTGGAAAAAGATGAGGCAACAGATTCAGGTTTCATGTATCTGAAGATGGCTACAACAAAATGGGGCTGGCAACTTTCTGCCAGTAACAGATTAGAGGAAGCATTTGGTAGGGGACATAACCATGTGGCTGCCCAAGGCTACATAGATATTGAATACCATCTAGAGAGGCTGAAATGAAACAAATTTAATTGGTATTTTCCACACCAGAGTAGTAGATCTAAGCTAGATTTGAATCATAGCTGCACAGAACCCCAGCGCTGACGAGGCTGGCTGGCACAGAGGGAAGCTTCCCCTTCTACATGGAAGAAGGAAACATTCACAAGAAACAGACATGATTTGCAAGAGGATTGAGAGAAGTCTTCCTCTAATGAGGTATTTTAAACCATGATGATTCAAGAATTAGTATGATAAGTGCACTTTAAAGACCATGCATAAGATATAAAAGCTGTATGATTGGATGCAATTAGCAGAAAGGCTATTGCATCCTACCTCCTTCAACTTCCCATGGCGAGGGGGGAAAGCAAGAACTCATGCAAGGAACACAACCTTCACAAGCATGAAGTACACAGACAGTCCTATGATACAAGAATAAGGAGCCTTTAAATTTCAAACTAAAATGAAAACTAATCTTTATGATGAAGCACTGAAATTACCTTTCTGAAATAACTGCAATACTTAAAGAACAAAAGCTGAGATGAAGTGAATGGTATAAACTGCTGAAGTGCAAGGGAAGCTAAAGTTACTTGAGAAAGGGATGAAGTACCTGGAAGTGTCTAACCTGGACAGCCACCCTGAAGGCCTATTTCATTCTAGTCTATTAATAACAAAATAAAGAAAATTGCAAGTTCTGTACAAATTTTTTCCCAGTCACAAATAGTTAGCAGTTTTTCCTGTGAAGTCAGAAAGCTTTTTTGATACTTTCTGAGAAGTCAGTTTAACTCTTAAAATGACAAGTGATTTGATGCATATGGATTTTACTTATTTATTTGCTTATTTATTTATTTATTTATTTGGGGAGGGGGAAGAGGTCCAATCATGGTAACATGCATCTGAGAATAGTCTTTGGGATAATCAGTTAATTAGGAGTTAGAGAACTTGAGGATTTGATAGGCATTTAACTACTTCATTTCTATAAAATTTAAATAATCTTGGAAGTAAAAGTCTTGTAATGGTTGAAAAATGAATACTGCTTATGTGTCTTTAGAAGTATGATAGAAATGAAATGTATGCTTTAATAATGCAGAAGACAGGAAGAAAGAAGACACTAAGTATTTATTAAGTATATTTTTTTTACCAAACATCTTCTTAGATGACAGCCCTGCAAACTTAACTGTGATTACAGAACCTGTCTACATAAGGTTGGACTGGTTTCACCGAAATCAATTAAAAAAATAAATCAGGATAAGTGATTTGTTTCCTATCAGAGATCCTGTGGACAAATGCCCTATAAACTCACTGCTTTCAATGCATTCTATTTAAATTTCATTTTGTAAGAAAAACATCTCTGCAAAATTATTATGAGCTAAATGCTTAAACAGGGTTAAGACCCTCCACACTAAATTTGACACTATATAACTACATCCATTTAAACAGATAAGCAGCATTTAAGCAAGTGATATTTTGAGTACGAGACAGATTTTCATACAGGATAATTTTAAGGCATAAAATATTGTCTCACACTTTTTTATTACTGCTGGTTTGAGTTCACTGTAATAAACAATATAATTACTATACAGTTGGGAAAAACTCTGTTCTGTCATCTGCAGTTGTCCTACAAGCAAACATTCATCAACTGCAAGGACAGTTTACACACAGACAGTACCACATATGATCAGCGTAATAACAGTTGCTACACTGATTATTTATCAGCAGATGAATTACTTGCAGAAAGTCTTTAGCTGGCTGAAGTAGCTGCTTTGTAAACAGCAGAACAAGTTTGTTTTCCCACCTATTTGTCTATACGACCTGCTAAATCTTCCTTTATCCCATCTGTAACTTAGCATCTTCCTATGACTTACTTTTCTTGGGCCATCCTCTTGTAGCAATAAACCAGAAAATGTCATGGCTAGCAATAAAGTGGTTTGCCAGTCAGATACTACCGGATAATAACATATAATGGGCAAGTTATGTCTTCTCCTTCAACAGAAGCACTAATAGCAACATTCAATCTGTATACCACCACTTCGAGATTGCTGCCCTTTCAAGTCAAAGCAGTTTCTCAACAAGCTCAAAAGTTACTAAAAATACCTGGAAAGAAATGGACAGGCCAAGTTGGACCACTTAGTCCTATTTTGTTAGGATCTCAACTAGTAGAATCACCTGTGAAAATACATTGGACCCAAACATACCTACAAAAATATTTGAAAACCTAACTGAATAATGTTTACATAATTACAGAAACAAATCACCCAACTGAACAATATTTAAATAATTATAGAAACAAATGACTGTGATCATAAGCAGTTATTAGTCTACATTCCTTGCACATTCAAACAGATGAATGTCTCAGGTAAAACAAGCTTATTAGCATTTACTTCAAATCCAAGTGTTAACTGCATACAAAATATATTCTTCCCAAAGAAAATAGTGTGACATGGATTTTAACAGCTTAAAGATTAACAAAACCAAACATTTCAAATTCCTCACATTTTTCACATAAGCATAAAAATCTCCAGGGATTTCTGAACAAAGAAATCTATCAAAATCAGAAACTCTTCTTTACCCTGTAACTTAGCACTTACCACTCTTGATGAAAGATACATTTTGAGCCTCGCTGGCTGTCAAAGTCAAGTTCACTGAGTAACTGGAAGAATACTTCTAAGTATACTGCTCTACTTCCCCAAACTATGCTCTTTGTCCTCTACATCTATTTTCCTTCTGTATGTATCTACGGATATTATTTAGGCTCTCTTCAATGTGTCTTATGTGCCTGCCATAATTCCTTGTGAAACCTCCCACTCGGATGAGGAAAGACTCAGTTTTTAAATAAGTTTTAGCTCAGCAGCCTTCAAATATTGCCCAGCAAAAGAAGATGTGGACTCAAACTTCACTCACACTGACTTGATGTGAAGGAACTGGACAGCTCGTGTTGACAGCACCATCCCTGACCAAATTGTAGGGATGACCAATAGTAACACTGGATGCCACTTTAACCCGATAAGCAGGTTTCTTCCAGTTGGGAACAACACTGAAGCCAGCTGACTTGGTGTCTCAGATTTCTTTCCACTGTGCTCCCAGGCCAATTAGGCAAGCAGCTGGTAGCCTGAGGCAGTGAGCAGCCTCTCAAGCTGTTTCCTTGCCCAAAAGATGCATTAAACACATGATCGGCCTAAATACTGAACCCAGGCAGGACTGAAAACCTAGTCACTACTGACTCCATTCTCCTCTGATGAAGAATGAAAACTGAACAGCAGCTTAAAACTGAACCATAATTATGCAGCAAAGTTAATGTTCTGAATCATTTTCAAATGATATACACCCACCATATACACACAGCCTTCATCCCTCACTGAAATGTGGCCTCCTCTGGGAGCTGTTTAGCAGCACATGACTTACAAACCAGAGTGCTCCTGTATGTGGATATCAATACTTCAGGGATGGAGAGGAAAAGAGAAAGAATCAATGGTGCTATGACAATTTACGGCCATGGAGGATTTGTGTCATTATACTCCATTAAAACTGAAGGAAAAATATAGACTGAATTAATAAAAAGTTAAATTTGTGCAAGGTATCAGTATTACTCTTAACATTCTAACTCTGATTTCAAAGACCTTTACAAATAATAACTCTATACTGCTCTAGTTTGAAGTCTTACTAACAGCAGAACTACCACTGGTTCTTTAGCAGCTTCACTTAAAGACCAACACATATTTTTTGGCAAATATAAGAAAAGGATTTGTAAGAAACGAACCTGCAATTTCAGTTAATTTTTTTCAGGCATCAGTGAAACCTGATGGTAGCAAGAACACTTGGACAGAGGGTAGATGGTCCTATAGCATTCCCACCCCCTCCCCCAAACTACTCCAAATCACTTCACAGCTTCAGAAATTTTGGTTAAAAGATACTATTCAGGGAACCACACTTCTGGAAATCACTGCTAATGTCATATGCAATAGCCATAATTTATTCTGGTTAAAAGAATAACTTGGGTATTTTGCTTTCTTCTTTTCTTAGATACTTATCTTTGTAGCTCAGAACAACTTACCTAAATAAAAATGTCTTAACAATTAAGGGATTTTAGCTATTTGCATTTCTGACAAAAAAGACTGCTGGTCTCATTTGCACATCTAGCTGTCTTTAATCAGCTATGACTAAAAATCTGTTAAATGAAATATCTGCTAAAACCTTTAATTTAACATTGTCTTTAAAAACTCCTCAAATTCCAGGACAGCCTTAGCACATACTTGCTCTGAGCCCAGTTCTGACCCACAGCAAGTGAAGATCCTGTACAAAGCCCATAAAAGGATGAAAATGAAGTAAAAAACTTAAAATAATATCAGAAAAGTAATTTTAAGGTTTTCCAGTCAGGTCAAAAAAACCCATGTTTTTCTTCCCCCTCTAAGAATTCAATTGCCTTAGTTGCAGAAAATTCTAATGACTAATTTTAGAAATTGTATGCCAGCTTGGTTTTTTTCCAGTAATGCATGAAAAGATACAGGTATAAAAGATCTTCTGTAATAAAGCCCAGTAGTTTTGTGACCAATCAAAAGTCACTAACATTGCCAAATCATTTTCTTTAATAGTGGTTAATGCACTTTCAGGACAGAAGAGAACTGTTTTCAAACTCCAAACTTTAAACTTCGACAAATGCTCACTGGAACTAGTTAAAAGGAAAAACAAGCCCGCCCTGCCCCCCCCCCCCCCCAATACAGACCACCAAGGAAGCACTGAGATCATTAACTGAAAACTAATGCAGCAGCTGTCTGAAAATTAGAATTAGCGACACTAAAAAACCTGCTACAGTTCCACTACCATTTGATATTTGTCGCTTTATTTCAAGGCAGCATTTTTGCCAGGGTTTTATTTTGAACGTGTAAGTAGAAACATACTGATTAGTGAGTAATATCGTCAAGGGTTTGATTATAAACTAAGACAAAAAGGGTTTACTGAACAGTGAAATCACCATCCCACATAGACCTTCAACCTGTTTTTAAAATCAGAGCCTGCATTTCTCTTATTTCTGCAAATTTTTTTGTTGATCAACTGCATTTATGAAGAGAGTATTTAATGATTAGGCTCTTAGCAAGTATTTGCTTTTTTAATCTGTTTTCTTTCTTTTTTTCTTTTTAGACTACAGTTAACATACAGCCTTACATATTTTTCTCCCATCATACCATGCGTGTACTATAAAGTCAATCTGTCTTTCAGTTACATGATATATAAGACAGATAAGGGTCTACATCTCAAGTTGTCCCATAAAGGGCAAAACTAAACAAAATCCTATGGAAAGTCACAGATCAGATGAATTGCATATATAGATCAAAGCTCAGCTACCCCAATAAGCATGATTACTCCCAGAAATAATATGGTTTATAGCAGAAATTTTGGTATAACAACATCTAATAAAAGAGGGGGGGGGAAAAAAAGGTTTTAATTCCACCAAATATGAAATTTTTAAAAACTTGTAAATGCTTGAAAATAAAAGGTGCATACTTAAATCTTCAGCTCCAACTACAGTATCACTACTATGTCTCCTGAATACTGCATGTAATACTAATTATAAAGTTACATAAAAATTTACAAAAGCACTTAAAGCAACATGGTGTAGGAGTACATTTAAAAATAAGCATATGTTGAACAGTTCCATAAACTCTCCAACTTTGAACTTATCTGTTTTGCTTGACCCAAGTGTTGACTTCAAGTTGATGATTTAGCATGAGGGCAAACACAACAGTCACCATTCATCTTTTTTTCCTCCCAGTCACTTGCAATTTCATGTTTCTTTAGGACAAGTAAACTGGAATAACAGAAAGCTGTAAAGAGAAGGATGTAATCACACAAGGAAAAGGCTCGTGGCTTTTCAGAACCCCAAAACTGCCAGTAAACTGTTAAGAAGCACTGTGACTATGATAAACAATGAAAAATACTTGCAAATCAGGGATTTGTTCTCTAAATAATAAGTATACAACAGCAGGGTTTGCCCTTACTTATAGTGCCTTACTATCATAATGCAGGTCTTCAGTGTTTGCAGGAAAAGTTAATGGAACTGTTTTACACATGAATACAGTTGTCACAAGCATTCCACTACACAAATGTGCATGTCAGTCCTTCAAGCAAAATCCAATTCAAACAGTGAAAGAAAACAAGATCAATATAGAAGGTCTGACTCCATTTAGTAAGGCACTCTGGAAACTGGTTTGTTATTTATATATATGTTATTTATAGTATTATATAAGCTCTCTCCAGCCATACAATCACTTACATTTTTTAAAAGGGTACTGGCTAGCAAAATAGCAAAAAGTACCACTAAACTATCTGTTAAAATCATTGAAAGATCTGTATGTATGGCCAATGCTATATTACAGTAAGTCCCCGTCATGTTTAATAAAACTAATTGCTAAAATATACTGTTATTTGCAACATATTACACTTATACCCCCGCTTGTCTTCACACTTCTTGGCTAAACTAATCTAATCTGGAAAACAAGCTATTGCCATCTGGTCTAGTAGTCAAAAAAAGGAAGACAGCAAACAGCACTGCCTTCTGATCAGAACAGCAACCGAAGTGGTTAAGGTAGAAGAGCTAAATATTTTACTAGGAATCTTAGGAAGTTAAGAGTACCAAGAATAACCTTATGAGAACTCTGTGTAGTACCAACAGATACAGAGTGGTATTTGCTTAATTAACATTGGCTATGTACAGATTAAGCATTTACAGTGGTAAATATGATTTCTAACCCTCATGTAGCTACAGGAGTTTGTGTAAAGTCCTCTGAAAAAAATCAAAACAAGCCTGCATGCTAAATGAATCCCACTGTTGTTAAGTCATAACAGAATTAATTTTAATCACATTTTTTAAATACTGACTAGATAAGCTCTTGATTATATTTTTTGTTTTCTTTAAGAAAATTATTTATCTTGCTCTTAGCTTCATTTAAGAAGCATACCCTGGTTGCTTTAGGTATAAATCAAAGTATGTTTTATTCTTACCTCAAATATGAGAATTGTTAATCAAGATATTTGCTAGTTCATGTAGCTTAACTATCAACATACATAAAAAAATGCCATTTTATCTTTTATTCCAATCTAAGGCTTGCAGCCTAAAGATCTCATCTGAGATGGAGATGAAAAAGATAGGCATGAATAAAGATAATCTCTAAAAACATACAAACTATTTAAAAATTACATTTCAGGAACATCAAAGCCATTTTAAGTAAATGAAAGTACAACCCGCTCCTCTTTCTTAACTAAATGCTACAACAAACACTAAATTAAATAGTTTGTAAACAACCTCTGGAAAACTCTTCTTGGTATACCCTACACCTCTTCACACCTTGAGTCCAAGCTATTCTTAGGCAGAACTAGGAAAACAAATACAGGCATTATCAACCTGGTTTCTTTCTGAATAAAAGAATTACCTGCTTTAAAGGGACCTCTTCCCCTCTGATTTTCAGAGGATTCAAAGGAGCAGTGGTCCAGTGGACTAAAAGAGTCCACATAGGGAATATTACAGTGGAAAGCCTGCAAGTCCTCTCAACACATACTCTCCTCCCACGCTCTACCCTGGAAGTTCAGTTGAGCTTTCATGAGAGAAGCCCAGATGAAATCCTCAAGATGAGTTTGAAATCATGTATCATTGTGACACAACTAGCAGCTAATACAAACCTTCTGCCTTCTCCATGCTAAGGGACAATGGCAATCATTCCCTCTTCAAATACTTGCATACCAACAACACTACTGTAAATCTCTTTGCAGCAGACATTGATTAGCAAAATCAAAATTATACAAGCAAAAGCTTGATCTAGTTTCATGTCAGTGTGATATGGAGCTCCTTGTGCTGGTAAAACAAACAGTCCAGGGTTGGTGAGGTGTGTAGTGAGGTGGTTTGGCACAAAAAGATTCCCACTGGTAGGAGAGCCAGCTGCTCATTGAAAGCATTTTGGTGTTAATCCTGATTTACACTGGATTAATCTTTTTAATTAAAAAGAATTCCTTTCTTACATGCACGAGAAGTATTCCGGTCTTTCCGCAAATCAGCATTTTTTTCGATAAGGACTATTTGATGAAAATTTGATGAGAATAAACAGGCAAACATTTCCCTCACTGCATCTTAGGTAGCTGTTGTAAAAAGGTAAAAACAATTCCAGCCCCTTGCTCAGAACTTTGTTCCCACAGTAGTAAGGGATACAAGAGATCTGTATTCATCAATCTCTAACAATGCTTCCTGACTAAAAGACACCATAATTATTCATTATCAGAAGGTGTATCATCACTGAACTTTCTAAAAGTCAAAATTGTAGAATGTTATTCTGGGTAATGCAATGCCACTGAAATAAAAGTCAAAAAGAATTCCTAGAGATTCCCCCCAGTAAGCCCAGAGAAAGAAAGGAATCAAGATTCTCTTTTAGTATTTCAAATTCATTAAAAATGATAAGAAAGTTAATTTTGTTTTATGTACTGTTTTATTAGCGGTTGGTGTAGAACTGCACAGTATATAAAGAGTTGACTGGTTTTGAAAAAAAAAAACAAACAAAAGCAAACCACTCCAAATCAAACATTAGGAACACCCACATATTTGGTCAGATTATCTTTTGCAGACATTAAGACTTTAAATTGTCAGATTTTATTTTATACAAGCCAAGTAATCTGCTTCCAACAATAGTCAATAGTCTAAAATCTAGCATTAACCCATTTCTAATAAGGCTGAAACCAGTAGAGCTCTGTAAAGGAATAATCCTTTTGCTGCCATTCAGAGAAGTGTTTTCAACTGTCAATACTGAGCCAGTGATGATATTTTAACTTGATTTTAAACAATATATTACATGGTCAGCACAGACATGAGTAGCCATGCTAAAACTATGTTTTGAAGATTTGTGGAAACCTCATAGCCAATGTTTCCAAAGAAAGAAGGTCTGTGATACTGAGGACTCTGTGCCCTCACCAGAGGTGTAGGTATTGGTCTGAACTCAGCTTTCTCCAGGGAAGCTGTACAACTGTAACACTTCCTTTCTATGACAGTATTAAAACTACTGAATTAATCTAAAACAAATTTTTACTCTCTGTTCTTCACATCTCCATACATGAACGCAAATTCTCTTGAGCTGCCTTTGGTTTAAATCTCCAGTGACTACAGATGGTTTCCATATATACAATTTAAATTTCCCTTGCTGTTGCATTAAGTCTCCATCCTCAAATTCCATTAGTCTCAATTACTATTTTTGTGTACATGAATAGTAAGGTTCAAAAGTTCATTTTTATGTTAACAAGCTGTAACCATGTAAGATTATCTATTTTTTAATATCTGTTGGTAATTCAAATAAAGTATGCATGAAAAAACAAATAAGTCTTTCTTTTTGCTATATGAAATGGAAGTTACTACTTTAGAATGTTAAGTCTGAAAGATATTTTAATCCAAGTCATTAATGGGGGGAGGGGCTACAACAACAACAACTCTATTATAAACTTCTGTGGGAGGACATAACGACTGATACAGTTTTTTATAAGAAATAGATTATTTATCCTCGTTTTATAAGAAATAGCTTACTTATCCTGGATACTTCAAAGCAAAAGATACCACTGGTGAATTCTGTTTCCAGGGAGATGACACATTACCTTCCAGAAACATGTCACACACATGTTCCTCTTCAAAGTGAGTGAGCAGAGGAAACCATGAAAAGGACTTCTTTGTCATGAAACAGACTCTCTGAAACATTGTTTCATAAGGAATAAAATAAAGTAAAACAAAATAAACTTTGACTCATGACACTCAGCAAATTTATTTGCAGTGATTAGAGAGGGAACTACTCATCTACCAACATGGGTAGACTCGGAAGACAGCATATTTGGCAGGAACAATTCCGATAAAGTTTGGGAACAAAGGAGGGAGGAAAGCCAAGAGGCAATAGTTCTTTATAGTATCACGTGGTGCAAAGGAAGCTCCATGACAAGTAAACACTGAGAATGTGCATACTCTCACCCTTCATCTCCTCAGTCACTGCTCTAGATCCACTCCATCAATTTTTTTTTTCTTTTTGAAGTCACGGTTTATCCTTCAAAAGACAGAAACACTTTGGCTCCAACTTTGGTAAGTTGTAAACACATATCTCCCTTGCTCATATTAAAATAACATCTGAAGTCTTATTACTTTTATATTCCCAGATAAAAGTAACTTCTCTTAGTTTCTGAACAGCTACCTCAAAATATTTTCACACCTCTTTTGACACCTAGTTCATAACACGCTATCTTCTCAGGAAGGCGAGGATATCATGGGCTGACATCAATTTGCAGGATTAAAATTGACTAGGGTAAAAATTCTCACTATGTTTCAAACATCACACTATCAATGAGAAAATGGGTCACTTTTCATCAAAAGAAAATTCTGTATCGAAATCGTTGTAGATTAGGACTTCACATCTCTGAACACTACTCGCCTATGGCCAACTGAGAAGATAAAGAGAACCCTCAAGCAAGATACAGAGCTGTACTTCAGTAGATACATATTGCTATTTTTTCAGGAAAATTGTGTTAGATTTAAAAAAGGTTATTCTGTTCAAGTGGCCTACCCTCTGTCTTACCAAATGTGGACAAATTATCCTCATGATAATTTGGTTAAAATAAAAGCCAGTTCTTCCAGAGGCTACAGAAGAGGCCCCCCTTTGTAGTCAATGTTGGAAGCCTGCAAACTCATCAGGTAGTACAAATTTCACTTGATTTTACATGTGGTGTTTAAGAAGTATATGGAACTTCAATAATTTTGTATGCCTCATAAACTACTTTAACCTGTTCTTCAGCTGAGGTACAATTTCTGTAATATATTAACTTCTAAAAACTGTATTTACAATTGTATATAGTATGGTTTATTTCAAAATATAACATTTCCTGCTGAACAAAAAAGTGCTGAGCTGCCACAGCTCTATTCTGCTTTCGTGCCTTCCAACTGCTCAGAGAGTGGAAAAGGGCTGGTTTAGGTACTGTGGGGTTTTGTTTTCAAATCATGACTTTCAACATCTTTGAAGTAAAGGAGTTTCAGGCTGTTTCTCTCCGAGGAGGAAAAGATGACTGTGCATCAGAGCACAGCAGACGTCTCTCCTGCCATCAGAGGGAAGCTGTCACGGGCGCTGTGATGGGACTGGCAATGGGGTAATTGACACAAGTTTAATGGCGCTGTCTGGCCCAGCAGAGCCGTGGGAGTCAGACTAGCTGTCTCTGCACATCTGTTGTGGATATAAGCATTTGAGAACAATCCCTGCTTTCAGCCCAGATACTAACTCATCCAGTATATTCATTAAAAAAGCATCTGAATCCAACGGCTTTCATTTTCCAAAACGATAGATCCACGCTCCCTCATGACTACATACATGACTAGTTCCAACTTCTGAACTTCAGATGGACTACTACCACCTCCTCTGCAAAGGGTCATCTGTGCAAAGCACACAGCCGTGGGGAACAAACTATGGCAAATTAGCTTATCTATAGAGAGTATTTTGGAATTGATAACAACTGAGCTGCAAACCCCACAGAAGTTCACACTCATGACACTAAAACGTCTGTAACAAACTGTCTTGGTGAAAGGAAATTCAATATGGATGTGAAATACATTTCGTTTTAGGAAGTGAGAGCCCTTGATAATAATTATTTAGGCTATTATAAAGCTAAATCTCACCAGGGGAGCACAGTTCTCCCTCTCAGAGGCACTTTCAGCCCAATTTGTAAGTCACAAGCAGTATCCTGGCTCATTTGACACACAATATAGTTGTCCTTAAACTAGTTCTAAACTGATAAATATTAAAATTATTGTCATGTTAATTTTATTATTCAGATTATCATTATTTGTGAAAGCAGGATACTCTCAGGCAGTACAGATATTTAAAGGCAACTTGATTGCAAAGCTTATGAAGAAAAGCAATATTAATTTACCATTTATCATAGAATTATAAAACAGTCTGGTTTGGAAGGGGCCTTAAAGGTCATCTAGTCCAACTCCCCTGCAATGATTTACAGTCAGTTGTGCAAAAATCAAGACTGAGACGTGATGAAGAGCACGAATAACAGAGGTAAGGTTTTTTAATTTGGCTTCTTGTTTTCCCACCATACAGATACACCTGGTTCCCATTACCAAGTCTTTCTTCCCAGCTGGGAAAGACAGAAACCTTCACTGTAAAACATATGCTGACATACATCTTTCAAAAAGCTAATGTTTTAACAGTTTTACCAATTACTCTAAATACTTGAGGAAATAGTCTGAGTTGTTAAAATTAAAATTATATCTGTTACCACAAATGCTCTTTAATTTAGTCCTCGCTAGCTGGGAACCACACCGGAGAGATCACAGAAGTTTGCTACCAAGAAACATTTCAGCAACAGTTTTCTGTTTTCCTGAATCTAAGGGTGAATTTTATTTTCTTATTTTACCATGGTAGTAAACTATTCAAAACTTTCTTTTAAAAAATATTGGCAGTAGAAAAATGAGGTACTATCTTAGTTAATTAATGGGAATTTTTGCATCGAGGAAGCTGTCTTGAAAATGAGTTACATGTCTTCAAAATTAAATGAAGTACTCATTTAAAAAATAATTAGTATGTACAACAATCACTTGAAAGCCTATCTCCTGCTATAGGACATTTCTATTGGGCAGCAATCTGGACTGCATTATAAGACACTATTATACATGAACAGATGGAAATCATAAAATGATATTTAGCTACAGATTTCCTGTCAGAAACTTATATAAAAAGAAAAGGAGGAAATATGCTTAACATTTTCCATTAGCCAACATCAAATCACTGAAAAAAACAGAGGCATCCATGTAATGCCTATGACACAGCAATCTATTTTTAATTCATAATTTTTTCAAGTCCCTTATCTATAAGATAGGCATAAATAAGACTATGTTTTCACCTTTAAGCACACAATGCTGGATCAAAACCAATAAACTACCCAGCAAAGAATACACATCTTTCAGTTACAGTTAAAAATCAAGACTTCCTAGGTTTGAATTCTTATTTTTGGCTGAATATCAGTGGAAGGCATTGAAGCTCTATCAAGCTTCACAGATTTGTAAGAAGAACTGATTATAGTATCACGGGCCAAAAATGTATTAAGCTTTCCCATTATAAGCTGTAATGAACTGTCTTGGCTAGAATAGCAAACACATTGCTTATTCCATTCAGATATGAAAGTTACTCGACTTGCAAAGGTCAAGGTGCATAACATCAGAATAGTATGAAAATAAACTGTTCCCTTAGTTTAAGGGCAAAGTAGTATCAGCTGTTGCAACCAATACAATTAGTTTGAAACACACAGTATTGTCTTGGATTATACTTAATCAGAACCTTTTGCTTCATTGCTAGGACTTAAAAAGTGAATATTAATGCTATTAAAGCACAATACAGAGATCATTATAGAAAGTTATAGGAAAAATCCAGTGTCAGATTACAGCTGCTGAACATACCATCCAAAAGGAATGGGGCGTAAGGGAGGTAAGGTACAGATGTCATCTGAGTCATAATAATGAAGGGCCTTACTGTTAATTACTCCAAGCTACAACAGTTAGGGCTTCAAGTACAATCAAGACAACATTCTTAATTCCCCAGTTTATGTCATGAATTCAGGAGGTCAAAGTGCATTAAACATGGGGAGGAAGGAAAGGAATTGGAAAGAAGAAATAATGTACAAGTTGGCTATCAATTAGAGTATGTTGTATTATTCCACACTCTACTAAAGAGCCAACATCGAATCCAGAATTCCTTATTCATACATACAGACACATACAGTTGCAAAAAAAAGTCAAAAAGTCTATGTTATTTTGGTGAGAGCTGGGAATAGTCTACATAAAGTAAACCTGGCAGCTCACAGCTATCTTGAACTTACCCTTGGGAAGGGCATCAGAATTCTGCAATATATGTCTGGACACAGTTAATAAGGCTAGTCATTAAGAACTAACAACGTTCTACCTTTATTTTACATTATGCAGCTGAATAAGAACTTGCCTGTTAACCCAAACTGGAGAGAAGGAGTCTCAGGCTTTACTGAAAAGCACTATTAAAACACAACCATAATTCTAGCAAGTGAAGTTAAAATAAAAACAGCCAAAAAAACATTAAAAAAAAGGTGGAAAACCATCTTAGGGACTAGAAAAATATACCCCTGTACAGCACAATGAAAGAACACCAGGCACTCTTGATGGTTAACCAGGTGCACCGGAGGTAAAGAAGTAGTGCTAGTTCCACACACACAAAAAACCCCACCAGCAGTTTCAGAAGCTTTTCAAGTTTTTTTAGGTAGCTTTTAATAGACTCGAATGAGAACACTCTGAGGCCAGAAAGCAGTGAGAGGCCTGAGGAACTCATCTTCCAACCATTAAGGCTTATGCAATCAACTCCCTCAGCTATTTTTTCTGTGGTTGCTTTATCAAAGAACAAATGCAAATGCTTATTTATAAAGCCTCGGGAATTTGAGGGGGAATGGACATTTCACTTTCTCTATGCAGAAGAACGACAGTCTTCATCTATCTTTTTATATGTAAGGCAGTTGAGATAACATTAGGTCTTGTCTTAATGGATTTTGTTTTAGTATCTTCCAACTCAGGGGTAATATAAGGTGACATACAAAAGGCTCGTGAACAGGCTGCAAACACCGGGGACATCACTTAAGCTTCCCTTAAACTCCCTCCAACCACAAGCTTCTGCTCTACAGAACATACCTATTTCTATAAAAATGATCAAGATATTTCTTTGCCCATTTATTAGAGACTGAAAAAGGAACAAACCATACAGAGCCACTGATCTATTCAGAGAAAGTATACTAGCATGCAGTAATATATCCAAGTGAGGAACCAGAGGATCTTCAATACACTTGGTATTTGTGCTGGGGGATACAAATAACAGTAAATAAGTTTTTTGATTGCAGACCTGTGAACTAAAGGGGAGGAATATATCATCCAATGTCTTTCTTTTCAAAGCTCTGCCACTGGGAATTTAGTTTACTTTGAGGGGCATTTACTTCTTTGAGGGGAAAAAAGACCTAGTACTCTATTATAGTATAACCTAAACCAAATCCCAAACAAAAAAATAACTCCGTGCCACCAACATCAAAAACTGCTTATCAGTATACAATTATGCCAAGTATTACAATTATGTAATAAAGTCCATAATTGTGAATTTTCTGCTACAATGGCCCTACCTGTGTTCTGTTCACAGCTATCAGTGTCTTCTCAAACACGCAAACTCTCACTGGTGTCACTTTAAGCACCAAGACTTCAGTTGTTCAGCTTCCAGTGTCAATTCTCCCCAGTATTCCCTAAATCCTATGAAGCTCCTCTGTCTTAAACTCACCTAAATGTTAAGACAACATACAAGTTGCTGTTGCCTAGTTTCCATTTACAACTAAAAATAAAGCAACAGGAATAAAGAAACTAAACACATATGGATAGAAACACTATTATTCTGAACTAAGAAAATCCACACAATCTATTGACGCAGAAGCAATCCCCAGATAAGGGCAGCTTCAAGACAGCTCCCCCAGGTCAAACATACCTACAGAAAATAAACAAAAATTATGGTGGGGTTTTTTTTCAGTTAAAAGAAGAGTTTTGTTCTACTATGCATTTCACAAATTCTATCAACCTTAGCCAACATTTGCTACCTCAATTTTAATTTATTAATGTTTCACTAGATATTTATCTTTGGTAATATATGGATGTTTCCTGAAAAGATTTCACCTTCATTCTGAAGAAGCTATGAACAATAGACAAACAAAAATCACTTGGAAATGTTTATTCTTAAACTCTCTTATATACATCAAGATCTGGATAATTACTACACTGTGACAAATGAAACTATTTGTCTTTTTTCAGTTGTGTTTGTTTTCTGCTCCATGCTATATTTTTAGAGCTTTATCTCCCAATCCAAGTTAGCTATATGCATTTTTATGCCTACATTTTGCTAAATAAAAAACAAAACAAAAATTGTTACACAGAATTGATACAGCAAGCATGCTGATGACTAATATACAGACTAGATGCTTGAAACTGCTTCTACTTCAACTGTCGTTTCCCTGTTCAACTATTATGTAAAATGAAACCAACCCTTGATTGACAAAAAATACAAAAATGTCAAATTAAAAAAATTTTTCAAGTTCCAGACATGTAATATTCTGCTACTCATCTTGGTGGTCTATAATTATGCAACACAGATATAGCATACTTATGCAAATGAAACTCATGCTAAGGGATCCATTTCTCCATCCTTGAAGTGCAGAGACCCAGTGGAATATCTAATGGTACAAAATCAGAACTTCCTGAGTGGAAAAAATTTGGCCGGTAAAAAAAAATTAAGTATTGCTCATGTATGTTTGAAAGAATGAGTTAAAGACACTAGAATTCTGATTTCAAAGTGAAAATACTCAATCGCTCTTCTGTCTCTCAAAAGAAGAGCCCATTGTCAATATCTATTTTGGAAGCAGCTATTACACATCAGCTTGCAATGCTCTTCCCAGCACTGAATGAATGCAAAAGTTCACAATAACGAACTGTTAATTCATATCCTTTCGGAAGGAATCTGGACAACTAAAATATTGCAGTTCCTCCTCAAATCAAAATCTTCACATTACAGACCATTATATTCTCATTATACAACTTCCGCTACTACGTGCCTTCACAGGCCAGTCAAACTCTCTGTAAAATCAAAGGTACTAATTATCTTTACGAGGCTGGTCATTAAACTTGTGCTTTACCAGAGTCTCTTTTTCTATCAAAGTATTGTAGTGGAGGTGATAATGTCTCATGCTTTTGTTTAGTTTTCCTAAAATTCCAGATGCCGGTGCGATATTTGTCAGTTCCTTTGACCTCTCAATTATTGTACAGAAGAGCTCAGATAGATACAGCAAAGGCTGGGAAGTACCATTCCAAAGCAGGAACAAGAAATGGGCTATGTGTCTGCTCTCCTCAGCCCTACCTCCCATCTTAGCCTCTTACACAAACCTATCTCCATCAGTACCTTAAGCCAGTATGGCAACCTACAGACAAGTGACATAACTTTCAATGAAGACATAGCAAAGAGCTGAAGGAAACCCAGGACATTTTCAACAGCTGTATCAAAAGACAATAAAATTCACCTACCAGGGCCAAAGAATGATTCTCAGTTTAATCCTCTTATGATTTTTGCTTCATCGGGGAAGCAAAGCTAGGGGTGAAGAGGAGGTTCTGGGAGAAAGGCATTTTGTCAAAACTGCCTGGTGCTATGGAAAGGTCATAGTCACTCAAACTAAGAAAAAAAAGGTTGGGATGGTAAAGCCAGACCACTATTCATTTTGCATAAAGGCAATCAAAAGAAAAAATGGTATTTTTCTCCGTAACTTCATGGTCTCTAATAAAACAATTCTCAGGAATAAAGTCACCATATACAAATCAATATTATAAAGAAAAAGCAAGTCATCGTTGTTTTGCTGTTACCAGTATTAGTTCCTCTTTTTTCCTGCTGTTTCTTACAGCTGTACACATAGATATGCTATTTTTCCAAAAGAAAACAAGTTGTGCAAATTTACCTCAGAGCAAAAGGGGCAGTCTGATGGTTTATGGTTTAACATTAATAATAGATGGTTTATCTCAGTAAGAAGCTGATAAAAAACAGTGGTTTCTACCTGTATGAACCATGATCAGGGACAGAATTGCTTCATACAGTCTGCATATGATTTTTGTGACAATTAAACAATGGGAGAAGGCTGAGACTACTGCATTAGCTGATATCTCATTCTAGTTACACAGGAATGGCACTGAAATTTCAAAGCAGGCTCAGAAGTACCATTATGAGCACCGTTAGTGCTAAGGGATGAAAGATGCTGTCACAGAATCACTAACACTAGCCCTCATAATCTGATTCTTATGCCAGAAAGTACACAAGTTCCCTGTAGTCTTGCTCTGTCGGCCACTGAAAAATGAGAAAATCACATTTTAGCAGTTTGTGCAGCATGTGTCTGTGGAGGTGCACAGTACACTTCACTCCTCAAGCAAACAACAGTGCTGAAGAAAGTAAAGCAGCAAAGCAGCAAAGTGTTCCTTTCTTTTTTTTTTTTTTTCAGTCTCACTTCTTTTTCCTATATTCTCACCCTTTACATTTTCCACCTTTCCATTCTACTTCCCCACCACATCATCTTCTGGCCAAAAGATTCCATTCTCACAATGGGACCCAATACACATTTCTCTTACCTCAAAATCCCCCCCCCTCACCGACTGCGGATAGGTGAACATTAACTTCTGAGTAGCCAATTACTAAAACAAAGAACAGAAGCAGCAAGCAAATGAGATCGGGTATATCTTGTCTAAAATAACCTCTCTGTATATTTCTCTGTTTCTCTCAACTTTAAGTTGATTAGATTTCCACGTTAACATTGGAGAAAGGAAGCAAAAAAAAAAAAAAAGAAAAAAAGGCTACTTCCTTTACATTGCAAGACAAAGTCTTTAAAGATCTTTATAAGCACTTGTTACTTTCTTGTTCCAAAGAAGAAGTGGTACCAAACAAGCAGAAAATAATTATCTGTCCATGAATAGCTAAAAATGGAAAGTGATCATCTAAATTAAAAAGGTTGAGAAAGATAAGGGAAAGTTCAGATAAGATTTATGTTTAGAGAGCTAGCAATAGGAATGAGTTATAAAATAACAATCTATAAAACATCTTAAAAGAACATTTAATATAGCTTGTAGTAGGGATAGTTAATATCAGTTTTTCACTGTGATAGCAACTTGTAGTTTAAACTAGTTGCTAGATTTGTTAGAAACACAAAACACACTAAAAACTAAAGTCCTGCCCTTTTTCAAATGTTAAGAACAAGTGCTTGATTAACATTATGTAAATGTATTCCTATTTTGATCATGACCAAGCAGAAAATGTTCATTAAGATGCAAACACAATATGCTGAGAAAGTGTCAGTCCACCTCTTTTGCAAATTATTCATTAGGAGTCAGGCACTACATTAACACAATTTTCTATGACAATAAATACACATAGATCTGAAGCTTAATGTGGGATGAAATGATGGGAACACTCACATTTTGAGACCAACTTTAATATACTGCTACATAAAGTTTCATGACTAGTGATGGCCTGATCTACATTTTGTGAAACAGTATATTAGATAGATAAAATTTTTGGCTGTTTCCCAGGAACACCATTAATTTAGCCAAAAGTTTGTAAAACATTTTGATAAAACCTCCTGTATAACTACATTTTTGTACAATAAACAATAAAACCACTACTGCTACAGTTAGACAGAGTTTAGTCTGATGTTTACTTTGCACTGGAAAATAGAAATCAAAATTAGTAAATATGCTTATAAAGATTAAAGACAATGTGCTTTTTTCATAGCTTTAAAGGAACATTAAAAGAAGAGAATACCAGTTGCAGAACAGGTATTTCAAAGTATCAGAAAAATAAGTACAGGTTCCAGTTTGAAGTTTGTTCTTGGAAAAATCTCCATAGATGTGATCACAGAAGCCATTTACCACATCAAAGGAATCTACAAACATGCTTTTTAAAGCAGCTCCACAAGGATGGCACGAAGTTTTCATGTTTAACCAACAAAGTGGTGATTCCTTCCCTGCTCCTTCCTCCAGCTACCCCTCCAGATTCCAGAACTGGGAGGAAGGTACCAGAGGAAATGTATCTGGCTAGAACCTTACTCCTTGCAAAACAAATTCCCATTTGAGTTTCTGATGGCTCACAGTGCTTGATTAGGCCTTTGACCATCTTCACAGCCCTGCTTTGCACAGTTGGTAAAAACATCTTTCTTCTATTGAGGCACCCAACTGTGTTACTAAAAATATCTCTCTATTTTTTCCCCCTTTTGGAGCGCCACAAAAGGCTGGAATGCCACAAGAGAGCTGTTCTTTCCTCCCTAGAATCTGGTCTTGTTGCTTCTCTTTCACTTCTGTGGACTACACCACGGTGTAATTACCAAATGTAGAAATTAGTGTAACTACTTACTAAATGAATATTGGCCTCAAAGCTTGAATTCCTAGCAAGCAGAGTGTTTTTAATGTTGAACAGGGATTGTTTCATAGAAGTAGTGAGAAAGAGTAACATTGCTGATATCAAGAAAGCCTCACTCATTTACCTGTAGCTATTGGATTCCAAGATGGTACACTCCTAAAATGAAGTATTTTCTGCACGAAAAATTTTTAAAAGTAGAGAAAAAAAATTCTAAAAAGTACCTATACCGTGGTCCTCAATCTGACAATTGTAATGTTACCATCTTGGGCGTTTTAGTCCCCAGTGGCGCTTTCTCATATCTCTGGAGTTTCTGGAATTACCACAATGGCCACATCTGCCATGAAACCTGCATGCCTCCATGATTCACAGATTTAATGTATTTTTCCATTTTATAAACAAGGAAGCATAGCACAAAGAAGCCATTTGTGCATGCATGCACACCTAGTCCCCAGCCCAGAACTTAAAGTTACACTGCCTAAGTCCTGGGCTCAGACCTAATTGTAGTATCAGTTTGACTTGTCATAGTTCTCTGTAGCCCTGACTGATCCAAAAGAGCAGCTGATATTTCAAGAAGGGTATCCTGAAATCTTATTCAAGTTTGTTTCTCAGAAGAAAGACTTCAGCTGCACACCAGAACACACATTTTATTTTCTACTTCTTCACCAGAATGTTCTGTCAAATAGCTAGATAGGATTTATTTTGCTGCAGTATCACCTTATGCCCTACTTTGCAACTAATGCAGTTGTCTAATATGCATTAAATTACCTGTTTGGGTACTTGACACTGAAGTAGATGGATTAAAAGGACACACTGTGTAAGGTTTGAATCTTGCATACTGCAGAGAGTCAAGATAGCAAGGAAGCTGATACTCAGTGTAAATAATTCAATTATATTATTGCATGAAGTGCAATACCTTATCAAAATCTGTTAAGTCATAGGTGTCCTTTGAGGATGACAATAGACACACATCTATCAGGGGAAAAAAAATCAGCCATGAAAAGTTTATCTTTCCTTCCTCATTTCTCTGGTGCATTTCAAAATACACAAAACTATATACTTGTGGGAAAAAAACAGGTGAGCAAGTGTTCAGTCCCTGAAGTATCAAGTCTGACAAGAAAAGAACACTTTCCAAACTAATTACAGTTTTAGAGAATTGTGCTTAGTTAAACTTAACTGTAGTAATTAGGTCCTTTGAGAAAAAAAGGATAGCTGAATTTCAAGGAGTGTATTAGCATGGGACCAAGTTGCTACTACCTGTATAAAGACACAGAAAGATTGTTGCATACCTGTTTGTGAAGGGTACTCTATCAAGTACCAAGTTTATTCAACTAAATTTAAAATTGTAATTATCAGATTTATCTCACCTAGACATCTTGTAGTTTACCCTGAGAATAAGGCCCAAGACATCAGTGATACAATTAGGTGTTTATCCATCAATTATGCAAAAATTTGTCCTCATATTTTAATTCCACCAACACAGTTTCCATGTGGACAAATGGAGGATCAGAATACATAAAATACACAGTTGGGACTATACACACACCCAATTCATGTACTTTGATGTATTTTTCTGAGTGTCCCTTGAGACTTGCAAGCTCTGCAAGGTCTGGTACCACATGATGTTTCTTGCTTCGTCAGTAATGATTTAGTAGAGAGGGTGAAAGAAATTCTGGCAGATTCATTCAAGATATGCACTACCTCTTTCTCTCTCCAATACAAGTACTAATTATATAATGATTTTTATAAGGTATTTTAATTAGGGAGTATATGACTATTAGAGATGAATAGTCTTGGTTTTGATAGTAAATTTATTTAGCTTGTTAAAAGGAGGAGCTTTATTTCCCTGAAAGAAGTACTTCTTAAATGAAAGTCATGCCAAAATTGCAAAGGAAAACGTCAGCAGTGTTAGCCTCAAAAACAGATGCAATACTACATAAGAACCTGGCTATATTCCTCAGGTGGCTTCGTGGATGGCAGCTAGTTTTGCAGAGGTAGGTTTGCTGGCCTTTGTAAGCATCCATTTTGTTAGACCAAGCTCAATAATGAGCTTTGTTTTTCCACTTTGATATTCAATGTTGAAATTGATCTTAAAAATACTGCAATCACTTCTTTGTGCTTTTGGAGATGAAAACAATTCTCTGCATCTTGCAGTTTCCATGACTGATAATATAATCTGTCCTTTCTATCACATATATATTGTGATTTTTCTTTTCAGTCACCCTTCATAGAATTAAAAACTGAATTTAGAGCTTTAATAAAAATTTTAAAATGTCTAATACTGACCACAGTTTACCATCAGTCAGTAGGTTTTGCTTGCTGGTTAGAATAAGAAACCAACAATCCATAATCTAATCTACCTAATGAATTATATAACATTAACTAATCAGAGTTTTAAAAAATGAAATCACAGAAGTTTAAGGTTCTGGAAATACATACTCTCCCTCAAACTATGTATTTTATTATTCAAGATACTCCAATGTCTAGTGATAGGAAGATAGCCCATTCCTGTTCCCAGCTTCCACATTCTCTATAATGCCTTAGGAGCTGTATAACCCTTACAGTTCCCTCAAACAATTACTTGATAATCTAAATCACTGTTTTGAAACTACATGCCCTAAAAGTGGACTTTTCTCCTAATATCATAATATTTAGAGGAATACAGAAGTTTATGACAGGTTTCCCCATTTTCAGGTTTTTCTGCAATCCTGATAGGAAACATTTACAGATAGGAATCAACAGTCCCACAGCAGACCCAATCAGTGCGATCAAGAACTATAATTTATCTACCTGAGAATCACCTTCCATACCTGGCAGTCTGCATATAATTACTCATTTGTTGTTTAAAACAAGTACAACCTTACTGGAATGAATGCCATCAATCAGCAGGCAGCCTCTGCCTATGCAAATCAGCCCCACTTGACTTCTAAGTATTATAGACAAATTTTTTACATTGATTTTTTTATTAAGGATTTAATGGTATTTGTAATGCACAATACCAACAAATCAACACAACTAATATGGTTGGAAATATCTCTATAAACTGTACTGAATTTCTCTGGCAGCAAAAAGAAGCTGGGCTGATAATGTCAATGTAAAAACCAGGCCTTAATTCACAGCTATTCTCATGAGAAAATATTGTTATGGCTAATCTACTGTACATTTTAAAGTAACAGAAAATATTCCAAGGAAAACAGCAAACGTTTCAGTGCAGCCCTACTGATGCACTAAAGAGCCTGTCAATGTATTTTGGAATTTCATTAAAGTTTATAGTAAAACAAAAGGTCTCTCATCTCGTTTTCCACAAAAAAGATAGCCACCTAATTTAACCTTATAATCCAAAACTCTACTAAGAATTTTAGTGTTGCTCCACAGACTTTAGGATCTGAATGTCCCTATTCATCTCTTCTTCCCTCATGTCAATGGAAACAAGCGTATTTCCATTTATATTCTATAATATATTTTTAAAACTTTTTTCCCCTACTTTTTCTGGGGAGATCAATTGTGAGTATGGCAGCAGGAAAAGCTGACATTCCAGTCACAGAAAACAATGAGAGAAAGTTGCAATAGCAGTCAAGAGTAACAGGCCACTCATCTGTTGGCAGCAAACATGCAGAGTATCTCTTTCACAGATATGTTCAAACCCAATCACTTGGCACTGACCAAGCAGTTCCTTACCAGGGACTTCCTGTTCACCATTGCAATAAAACAGTATTTATAGCCATAAATTGGAGTTGCTTCTGTCTTCCTTATTTTCCATTATGTTTTGGGTTTTTTTCCCAGAAATAACTTCAGTGATTTCTTTCAAGAGTTGCTCTGTTTCCCTTGTGTCATGTTGTTCCTTACCAAGAGATGCATCAGAGATATTTCTGATCGGATGGGAGACTTTTTTCAAAATACTTTCTCTGGAGAGACTGAGGGAATCAGTTTGTATGATTTTAAAATCAACAGTCAGTAATGTGATATCTAAAGGAAATGCAGGGAAATAATGTTAAAAATGTAGCAAGCTTCCTCCAAGGGAAGGTGAAGTATCCTGAGGTCAAGGACATTCCCATTACCAATATATTAAGAAGGTTAAACCAAAAGCATTGTCCTGCAAATGCAGACACTATATGTATCAGGCTATTTCCAGAATTTTTGTATCGTCATTCTTGTAACCAAACGTTGAGGCCATTCTTTGCTATCGTTACTCTAAATCAGATGACAACCAAGCAACATTTGATTGAAAGCACAGAGCAAAACCTGACTTTAAGTAAAGTATCCATTAAAACATCTTCAGGATCACTAGTGCCAGTAATGAATAACAAAGTACATTTACAATCCAGATGAACATACAGCACTCAGCAGTACACTTTTACAGGCCAATGGGTTTTCTATAGAGCCAGTGCAGAGAAATATTTCTAAAGTACCTTCTGAAATACACGTGTCTAAATCTATATGTTCAACTGCAAAAGTAAGCTGTCAGGCCATAAATAAAGCAGACTATTTGGCAAGCTATTTATTTATTTCCTCAGACACTGTTTATACTGTTGCATTTCCTTTTAAACTGCTATAGCTGCATAGGTATTTCAGGTTATGTATATAAGTATCAACAGTTAAATTGGCTGTTTTCTGCTAATGGTAGTCACAGTATTCATAGACCTTACAAAGTTTTAAAGCCTGAAATAAGACTGATACTTGGTTTGAGGGTCTTGGGGGGCATGCATGTGGTGGTGAAAGCAAGTGTGCACAAAGAATCCATGAATATCATTTTAAGCAGATGCAATCAGAAGCAGATACAATCCCTATACTCTTCTATTTTTACTGCTGTAAAAATGAAGACTTATTTATTAATAACTTCAGAACTTCAAATATTTTCAGAGTCTTAAAAATAGTACAATTCTAATCCTAAGTAACTGCAAAAGACACTACCAGTCGCATGATGCAAAAAAACAAGATCTAAGGAAATTCTGTTCAAGCTAGAAAAATGTAAGCTGAAGAAACCTCAATAAGCAAGGAGGCTAAAAAAAGTATGAATTCACAGGGATAGCTCAGGTCAATCAAGACACATATAGTAAGATTTAGGTTTTCGTGAAAGCCAGAATGGTCTTAATTGAGTAGGCTGTTAGTGTGCCCAGATATATTTCAATATACGCCCCTGAAGTCAGTCTTTGGGTACACGAAATGTCAGATAATCAAATACTAAGCAATTCCAAGAGTAAACTTGTAAATAATGCAAAATACAGAGCATGTTAGTCTAGTAAGCCCAATTACAAGCAGTTTCACTTGAAAATGCTGATTAGAGCAAAATGTCAGGCATAAAGTACGTAAAGGAAAAGTGTGCTATAGTAATCAAGTCTAAAGATGACAAAGATGGATGCCTGCAGTTTTGTTCAACTCCTCAAAGAAAAGCTGCAATCACTCGGCCAGCTGGAGACAAATATATTTTCCTGGGTACGAAGGCTATCAAAAGAACAAGTAGTAAATCTCTTACAGCCCAGACTGCAGTTCACCTTCACAACTGAAGGCCTTATGCCTCCAATTTACCACACCAACTAGTTTCTAAAACCACTGTACCTTCTGCCCAAAACCATCCCCATCCTTAGTGAAGCTGAAGAGCATATCGGCTCGCCTTCTGGCTCCCTGTCTTTTTTAGATACTGTGAAGAGAAAGAATGGTCATCGAATAGATGAATAAGAAAGTATTAGAAGACCATCTCTGCTGACTTCCCACAGAACAGTTACCATGGGAGATGCAGATATCTGTGATAACGCAGAGAAATGCATGATGAAACAGAGGCTATGGAATAACCAACATCTAATGTTGAAGTGAAAACATAGTAGATCAATTAAGACTCTTTTCTGCAATCTTACAACTTTTATGAGGTCCTCATTCCAGTGACTTACAACATGGCAACTTCAGACAACAGAAAACTAGAATTAAGCATCATTTCTGTCCCCTTTACCTAGCATTATTTACTCTTCACCAGAGCTCATATACAATGGCATAAAACACACTTTCAACCATGCTTTCATTAATAGTTTAATTATACATGGTGAGGAGGAGGAATCTGATTTTACAGAGAATACATACTTAAGTTACTTTCAAGATGTATTTTTTCATCTTCTTCCTGCTACCCCTACAGTGACACCAACTTCATAATTTCCTATTCCAGTGTCTAGCAGCAATACTTCAGCAGCCAGCTTCTCTCTACGTCAAAGCATCTATTTTCAGAGAAATAAAGGAGTGAAACAGAAAAAACCACCACCAAGATACAGATATTTAAGCAATATCCACATTCTCCACTGCTCTTTTGGTGCTTATACCTCTATGTACCCTTTTGCTACATGGTTAAACAAGCCTCTGATTCAGTTTACCTTTGTATCCCTTAAAGATTATATGGAATTTGGAACATGTATGGAGGAAAGGAGGGGGGGGGTGTGCCTAAGTCAGCATTGCTGCCAGAAATAATGCATGTCAGAGTATATGCCTAAGACATCTAGAACACTGAAGGAATGAATAAATAATATGTCTGGATTCTAGGCTGCTTTTCAGAAAAGCAACATTCTTTTCAAAGCCTCTTCTCCTTCACGGTAATATTAAATATAACTTACTGGATACCTGAAAACAGAATATAACAACAGTTGTCTTAAAAAAACTATTAAAAAAATCCCGACCAAACAAACTAACAAACAAACAAAGAAACAACCCTAACCCCACAAAAACACAACTGCCCCACCTCCCCCAAAAACATCAAACAAAAAATCAAAAACATGATTTTCCAAAAAATTCTTGTGCATTTCTGTATAATATGACTCAGCTTTCCAAAACCTAACAGCTACTTCATTACATAAGCAACAACCATTTTAATGGAAAAATAAGCAAATTTAATTTCTGTATTTCAAGATATTTGTAGCATTACTTCATAAATTAGAAACTCTAAACCAGTAACACATACCTAAAGGAATTTTGCCAGCTACACTTACTTATCCTAATGGAAAAAAGCTCTGCTCAATGTTCCAGAAAGGGAGGACAGCCCAGTTAGACAGCACATTCACCAACAATATGCCCCAGGAGTTTCATTGTTGGACCTCTGTATCTAAGAGAGATAAAGATCTAATCCTGTACTAGTTGGAGATACTGCTAATGGCTCAGTTTCCAGTTCAACAAGATAATTAAGTATGTGAGTATTTCCACTCACTTGCACAGGACTAGTCATATTTTAAATTATTTGTAAACAGAAATCTTACATTTCTGGGGCTTTCTTTTTCATTTTTTTGGGGGGTATTATTTTTTTTTTTATTATTCTTGTATGATGGAGATATTCACATATCCTGTGCCTCAAATAATGTTCATACTAACATGAAAAAAATGTGTTAAGACATCTCTAGCTATACACTGTATCAAAGTTAAACAATTTGCTTCCAAAATCAGTATAATTTTGTCCATCAAAGCAGAGACTGATGTTTGATGTGTTTGTTCAAAACAACCAAAACCATGAATTTCCTGTCATAAATACTGCTTATGCAAAAAGAAAGGCCAAAATTCATAAACACAGACTGAAAAGTGCTATGCCTTTGTTAAACAGGTGGGTCAGCACCTACTGACTCACTGAAGATAAAAAGGTTTCTAGACTTGAGAAATTATGTAACTTAATTCCTTTCTAATGAAGGAAATAATCAAGTTGTATCTGCCCAATTCTAATTTGCAGCCACTTATTTCTACAGAAATTCTATAGGTTGTTTTCCTCAGGTCCTGGACTCATATTGACCTAAAGCCCCCCACACCTAGAGTTCTTGGCTGCTGACCTCTATCAGCTGTTCCTCACTTCCTTTCCTCTGGAAAAACCATGCTTAAGGATTACATGAGCTCTACTAAAAGAGGCTCAGGCAAGGTGAGTTAGCTCTTATCAGCCTTTATCACCTGTTTAAACTACCAGCCTAAAGCAGATGAGGAAGCATGTACATAATCTCTTTCTGTCATAGCAAAAGTGAGGGCAGCAACCTCTAGCTGGGCGGCAGCAGCAGCATCTATAAGCACAGCTAGATCCAGAGAGGGACCCCATCCCAGGCCTGGGGCATCTTCTCCATTAGCTACATAAGCATTCAAGACTGTTTGGTTTTACAGCGCAAAAAGTCCTGGCTTGGAGTCTCAGACATATAAAACAGTCAAAGGGCATGAAGAGAAGCAATGTGTGTCCTTGCTTAAAGAAGACTGCATCTTTTCAGTACTCATCCATTCCTTCTGAGCATGGCTATTGATCCTATGTATTTAGCTTTCCTAAGGGCAGAGCTTACATTCCACTTTTTCTAAATCAGAGCTATAAAGCTATGACTGTCTGGTTATTTACTCCATATTCCAGCAGACTTGGTATTCTACTTTTAACCGTAGAGCTTCTCAGCGACACCTACTGACATATACAAAGCCCTGGAATCTTCTTACCCTGTGTGAAAACAGTGAAAATTTAAAATAACAATACAGTTCAAAGTAAATACCATCTGGTTAAGTTATAAGGCACTTCTAAGGACCACATACCTACATATTTCCTATTACTTCCTCTCCTCTGCCTCCACATTACACCTCATTGAAATAGCAAAACCACTTTCATGACAGGGTTCTAGTTCTCTTGGCTAGTTGCCCAGATAAGAACATTATAGTAACTGCAACTAGAATATATGCTCTGTCCTATACAAACACACCATGAAATCCTAAATACAGTACAATGTGAATGAATCAATATTATAGCCAGTGATACTCCATATTTCTTACCACTGAGTCATATCATGCACAACTAAGAAAATTACACTAAGATTTAAACTAGACTTACAGAACCTACCTCACAAATGCCTTTTTGTTATACTAAGACTCCCAATATTTATGCTATTTTCTTGCATTTATTCTGTATCAAATAGGAAATAGTTTTTCCTCCACACACTAAAAGTAACTTTCAGATCTCCTTTTGTCACCTTTCTTTGCTCAAAGACTTGCTACATCCTCTGCTACTGAAGAGGAATGTTACAAATGTTATATAATCAAAGTAACACTAATGGAAAAAAGAGTTTTATGTTAAGGAGTTGTTTTTCATATTCTGCTAGCTACTCTCACCTGTAGCAATCTCCCACTCCATGCAGTACTCCCTACCTGGAGTACTGGCTTCAGCTCTGGGGGCCCCAGCACAGTAAGGACATCAACCTGTTTGAGCAAGTCCAGAGGAGGATCCCCAAGACAATTAGAGGGACAGAGCACCTCTCTTACAAGGAAAGGTTGAGAGAGTTGAGGTTGCTCAGCTGTAAAAGAGAAGGCTCCAGTGTGACTTAATTGAAGCCTTCCAGCACTTGAAGGGAGCCTACAAGAAAGATGGAGAAGCGACTTCTTACAAGGCTGTGTAGTGATAGGATGAGGGGAAACGGATTCACACTGAAAGAGGGCAGGTTTAGATCAGACATTAGAAAAAATTCTTTACTGAGAGGGTGGTGAGGCACTAGAACCGGTTGCCCAGAGATGCCCCATCCCCTGAAGTGTTCAAGGCCAGGCTGGATGGGGCTTTGAACGACCTGGTCTAGTTGAACCCATGGCAGAACCCCCCATGGCAGGGTGTTGGAACCAGATGATCTTCTAAGTCCCTTCCAACCAAAACCATTCTGTGTTTCTGTGATCCTATAATTCTATGAAATCTAGACAATAAAGAATCTAGACACTTAAACCATGAGAAACAGATCTAATCTTCATGAAAATACCCGCACAATCTGAAAAGGCCATTAAGGAAATACATTCTGAAGTGAATTAAGTTAAAAAGATACTTCTTACTATTTCTAAAGTCAAAAAGCCACCCAAAACTAACTGAACACATCACAGTAAGCAAGAAATTCTGTTTCATATTCATCCAAACTCCCATTTACTAAATTGCTTCGAGGGAGAAAATATAATCACAGTGAATTGATTATGCAATTATGATATGATTATGTTGCCTTTTCCCTCTTGGTACAATTTGGTAAATGTATGTTTATGCAAATGTTAAGCAAAACTCCACAGGTAATGTAAGTTACACATTTCTTATAGTTTAGTGGGAGTATTACTAAAAAAGCAGGAGTCATGAGTGCACATTTAATGCCTTACTGTAGAAGATTATTCCAAATGTACAAGACTGTGAGAAGGGAGACACTGTCTAGATCATTACCATTACATCGCAGTAAATTCGCGGTTATTTTAATTTATGTGCATGGTACATATTTTAAAAAGCTGAAATTCACAAGTCTGCTGTAAACTTTATAGTCAGAAATGTAACAACAAAGGAAGACCACAAAAGTCGAAGTGAGAGGATGAGTTGGGTTTGCGGTTTGGTTTTTTCAGTAGTAAGAAATACACAAAATTTGTTTTATTAGTAAGTCTGTCTGGTATACCAGAAGACTTAAATGTGTATTTTCCTCATCTCTTTGCTTCTAAAATCATAGATTTGTAAAGTCCTAAGACAGAAATAGAAAAGATATATGATATCAAGTCAGACACCATAGAACAGTATGAAATACAGTACATTCAAAAATCTGAAAAGCACACTTCACATTTTCAATTTCTGCTCTCAAAAGGAAGGGGGAAATAATCTGCCGGAGAGTTTTCAGGGTAACCATTTTGCACTATCCTCTTTTTCAAATACCATTTAATAAGTATTTGTTCTTTGCTCACGCATTTCTTTCCTGCACTAATTAAAACCGCTTTCTAGACTAGTCAAGGAATGCTTAAACACTCTTCAGATGAATTGTGATCATCTTCACCCCTTTCTCCTGTTTCTTCCTTGGACAATGCTTATTTAAACTGATATAACATAATACCAGAGCTACAAAGCTTGTTTTTTACAAAGAGGATCCTATGTCATGGCACAATGTGTTCTTATGTGATCCCAACATTACACAGAGCCATCAGTTTCAATGGTTTAACTCATATCATAGCATCACAGAATGCTTTGGGCTGGACGGGACCTCACAATCATTCAGGTACAACCCCTGCCATGGACAGGGACAGCTTCCACTAGACACGTTGCTCAAAGCTCCATCCAACCTGGCTTTGAAGCAGTAGCAGTTTGAGTCTTTGCCCAGAATGATGGAAGCTCCATTCAATGTCCTCCACCAGGACAAACTCAGAGAGGATAAGGGTATGGCCAAGTAGCGCATTATGTAGAAGGTGATCACCATTAAAAAACAACTCATAAAGCATAAAGTTGATCTTGATCGACCCAGACCACTGTTAAAAACCTCACAACCTGTCACTGCATTAAATGTTTCATTACTCAAGCTTAGCTAGAGGAAGCCCCAGGCTAATCTTGCCAAGATCAAATTGCTATTTAAAACTAGCATTAGACCATATAAGTATTCTAAGATATTTCAAAGTCTCTGTCCCATGCAGACAGCCAAATTCCAAAATACAACTGGAAAGCTTATACTGATTATACCAGACAACAACAAAGCAGTTAACCTACATCTGTATAAAGGCTTCTATTCACTAAAAAGCCAAAGATTATATCCATTTATTTTTTCGGCCAACTTACATCAACATGTAGCATTCGCTATTTAAATCTGTGTTTTATTAATTTATTTTTCAATTATTCACTTAACCTTTACTTACTTTAATGAATCAGATTATCACCAGATTTCTGCTCAGGACAGAAGCTTGGTGGACTTTACTGGAAGACCTCTTGTAAACAAAAAGTCCCACATCATAAAGAAAATTTCTGTTCCCAGTAGTAAAATATCAAGCACTGTGACCCCACTGTACAATGTGCTCCTAGGCAGAACTACATCAATACCAGCAACTTGCTGTGTAAATATCAGTTCTAAACAAAATTTTAAGTTGCAACTACTTGGCTTACTGACAAGTATGTTTCTACTACAATTTAAGGCTATGGAAGAGAAAGCTTTTGTATTTCATTTATCTTTCAGTTTATAATGTGGAATACAAGTTTAGAATCCAGTTGTCATGCACTTTTAAACCTCTAACAGGCAAAAATAAAGCTTGATTTTAAATATTTTGGCCAGATTTCACTAACACTGATTAAAAAGATACAGCTTCTGAATTGTAAAATGATTCCTCATGTGTTTAGTAACACCTTGAATGAGGATGTGCAAGGTTTAAGAGCTGTTCTCATTTACATTCTCCCCCAGGCAAAAATCACTCTTTAGGAACGTCTGGAAGCAATTGTAATTGAACACTGGAGTTGTTAAACAATTGCATTTCCATAATTTAAAAAAGAAAAAACAATATGAGGATATGGAAGTCTTAGAGGTACAAAGGGGCATGGGATACATAAAGAAAACTTTTCTCAAGGGAGAAAATATGTTATGCCAGAGTACTAGTTTGTATGTAAAGACCTCAGAAAAGGGAAAGTGCTGCATATACAGAACCTCAGGTATAGAACGTTGAACACAACACAATAACTCAAGCCCATTTATGCTTTCAGTACTTTAATGTAATGCTAACATTTTTGTCAACGGCAATAACTTCTCCCTTAGCAATCCCCCTCACTTGTGAATTAGGCTGGGTAAGATAAGATTTGTCTCTGGCTAATCAATGTTTAACCATTTAATGGAGACATTTCAATTCTATGTTTAAAGATTACTTTCAATGGATGTTTATCAATTATATATACTTTGCTAAAAGAAAAGATCATAAGCTATTCTCAAAAGACTTTTGATCTATAAAATGGAGCCTGGGAAACCAGTTATGAAAAGTCCATTTTGAAACCCAGCAAAAATGAAAACAAAGAACAGAAAAAATGATGCTCTTCTATACAGGCATCTGCAGAATTGTGACAGGTGACAGAGCCTGCACAATCTAAAACCCTACATTGCTCAGAAAATCTACCACTTTGGAGTCATGTGCTTTTATATACTTACAGAAATTAAGCAATTTCACCTGGGCTTGGAGGTAAAGAAAAATTGAAGTGAAAGGTCATATTTCCAAGTGTACTGATTCTAAAAACAGTATTTAAGAATTCAGCTTCGGTGACATTCATGTTCAATCTGTGATACATCTGTAGCACTTAAGGAACCAGAAGAAAAATGTTTAATTTGGGTGGCACTTTTTTCAAGAGTGCCATCTAAAAATTCAATTTCAAAACACGATGCATGAGCAAAGACTTCAATGACAGAAGTTAAAGCATATTTGGTTATTTCAAGTAATAACAAAAAATTTAACCATAAACCCATTTGTCAGGAAATACAGCTCCATTTCTAAATACATCCCCCAAAGCAACGCCACTTAAAAACTCAAAACTTCTATTGCAATCTTTATCTATGATGTATTAGATGAAGAGGGTGCACTCACTGCTACCACAAAGCACTGACTTAAGAAGAACAGGAATAAGTGGCACTGTCCACAAACCTTTTCCAAGTTGTGGAAAGCAGAAGAAAATCTGTTGCTAGGCATTTGCTAGTATTTGCTAGGGTTTTTATTAATAGAGTTTTATTTACAAATTCATATTGTGTTTGGAAATTCCTGACCAGTGAATCTAGTCAGACACTTTACAAGCCCATGCCCTGACTGAGTAGTCCTTCCCTACCCCCACCCATAATCCCCTCAAATAAGCAGTCAGTGATGAAATTGCCTCAGTGTATCCAAGCATCCAATCCAAAGCCCAATGATCGTGTACTGTGCTGTTTCCTCAGCCAAGAGACCCTGCTTTCAGTCTAGCCTTGAGTTCATGTCAAATCTTGAGGAATATCAGTGCAAATGGGTCCATGAGCTGGGGCAAAGCCCCTTCTACCATCTCAGCCAAAGAGCTCTACCTTTGGCAAATTGGAAGGTCAGGTCTACGAGGCAGAGAATCACTTAAACCAAGATAGCAAAATCCATCTGGGAATGGATTCAGAGCTCTTTTATGAAGGAGGGGGCACTAGATTTCTAAACACTTAGCTTCTATCTACTGTGCTAACACTGATTGCCAACCACCACTGGCTCAGCTCTCACATGGATTTATAACAGCACATTTGGAAAGGCTAAGTCGTATCACCAGGGGATTAAATTTTCTTGAATTAGTATTCCAGAAATATGATGATCAAACTAGATTACTGCCATTGAGATACATTAATATAGAGGAGCAAGAGCAGAAAAAAGGAACAGTTCTATAATTATACAGGCTGTCCCAGTAGAAAAGGTTTGAACTATTCAAATCAAAGTAATGCCAACCAGTTACAGTAATGGGGTTACTGAAAGTTCAATTACATTTTTAAGAGTTTTCATGAATTAAAAGTGTTACTTCTTAATGGGGGGAAGGGAAGAGGGCTGTGATACAGTATAGTAGTAGCATCATTATTTTCTCCCTTTTTAAGTAATAGAGGGTTTGTTCACCAAAATTAAAATGTCCAGCTTTAAATTATAAAAGGAGTAATCTAAAGATATTTAGATAAAATTGGAATCTAGCAAAAAAAAATTACTAGAAATATTTGCTTCAGTTGAGTAAAATAAAGCTTGTCTGCTGGGTAGCCTGGATGAAGGAAAATGACATAGACAGATTTCGTTAATCCAACCTTGATTTGTTTCTATCTCTGGATACTCAAAATAGGGTAAATAGTAACTAATCTCATAAAATTTCTGTTCTGGTATCAATTTAAAATCTGAATAAAACTGGAGTTAAGCACAATAAATACACCAATACAACCTTATGGTTACACAGAACTGGCCATAGTTCCAATATTGGTTCATTCACTTCTCTATCTTGACGGTCTGTGGCCAAGGTTCACTTTTCCTTTTTTGTGAAGACATGAACAATTAGCATCACAGAGAAGAAAAACTGAATTTCCACTTGATATGAGCAAAAAATAGAGCTGAAAAGTTGAATAGGCTAATTTTTCCTGTAGTCAAGATCAGACAGTCTTTGCACAGAAAGAGTCTGCTTATGGGTATTCATATAAACAATTCAAATAAGCAAAAGCTGCAGATCAAAGCCCTCATCCCCTGCCCCCAAAATTACAGATAGAAATCCTCCCATTTTCCATTTAAATCTTCTCTTTGCCAAGGTGGTGTTACTTCTTAGTTTGCTATCTGCAACATGTCAGAGAACTCAATTAGATACCATAAAAACACTCTACTCCCTTCAGTGCGTTTTGCAGGTAGTATCTGGGAAGAAGTGACACTCTTAAGTTACAAGTGGATACAAACATAAATAGCACCTCCCTGTAGATCTATATGTGGACCCCAAAGCATCCTAGGAGTCAGGTTCCCAGACTCTGAACTTTAGCTGTGCATGACTGCTGTCTTTATGAAAAGAACTCTTTGGCTCAGCTACAGTTGTCATGGAAACAGTAACTTTGATTTTTAGATCTTTAGTATACGTGATATTTCAGCCATATGTTGCATGCATTTAAGTTCTCAACGTATTCCTCCTCTTTAAAACTGAAAGAAGAGAAATAATGATTTCAATAATGAAGTAAAATACACACCATGTACTTCTCAATGTGGAGAAACATGCTTCCAAGCCAGAATAACCACAAATTTGAGATACTGTGGGCATACTTGATCCATGTTTTTTCCTCCATCCCAAACAGTTTCATTTGTGAAAAGACTTCACCTGAAAAAGTACAGCTCTATTTTTCTGATAAAGCCAGGAGATGGGCTTAATTTTGCTTATTAACACAGCAAACTGTGCATTACTCCTGCATTAACAATGTTTGAGAGAGGTTCCAATACCGATCACACAAAGGGTAGTGACACAAAGCTCTCCAATACCCCAACTGGTTTGCCTGCCTCTCTCCAAACTGGGACCAGCATGGTCCTTCACACCACCTTAGGAGTAAATATAAAATGGAGAGCACTCTGTAACAAGTTGGCAGTTATTTTCTCAGCTGCATGCAAGCTCTTAATTTCAAAGCCTGGAACATTGATACCTGACCAATAATTCTAAAATTTTACATCTGAAGCAAGAATAATTAATTTAGGTGAATACTAATGGTTACGGGTAAGTATGGGTAAGATCCTTTGCGACAGTTGACTGCAGCAAACTCACAGTTTCCTAGATTACACACAAATCCCACCCTCACAACATATCTATTTGAACTTTAAAGAGATGTCCTTGTTTTATTTTGCACGTATTCACTAATGAAGCTCAGTTCTAATTTAAACTATTTAAATAACCAGACCCAGAGAACTTTGGTCTTTTCAACTCAAATGCTGTTAGGAAGCATTCAGCATCTTCCTCCCACTCCTGGGCATAAGTAAGCAAATGAATCAATCAATGGTAAAGAAAAAGACAAGACAGCAACTTATATTGACATGGGAACAACTCTTAAAATTCAAAATAGATCACTTTCTCTTACATAATTATAAATGTGGTGTAAAGCAGTTGCTACAATGAATGACTTGTTTTCAACATAGAGATACTACCACAAGGGTTTCCAATCTCTAATGTGAGACAATACCAGCTATGGAACAGAAATACAAGCCACAAACCACTTTATCTCCAGCTTCAGCACATCACAAACAGAAATCAGAACACTGAGGCAGGAAAGTAACTGCTGCTCTCAAGAAGAAGAAATTACATTTCAAATATTTAAGGTAGTCAGCAGAACTATCGCTTGTCAATTATAGAATCAAAAAAGCCTAATTACTTTCTCAAGGAAAAAGTCAGGGAAGCAGTTTTCCCAAAGGAAATACATAAAAGAACAAAACAACCCTGAAAGATTAAAGTGTGAGCTGCTTTCTCTCCCACTGTATTACTAGTGCAATATTACGAGTAATAAAGAAACATGTTATCTTAACATGTTATTTATTCCACCAGCACACTCAGAATGTAATCTGTCACTCATCCTGAAACGTGTTCTCTCATATTTCATACTGTTGTAACACTGAAAATTATGCAGTATTTTAAAGATATACTAAATCCATACACATTTAAACACTCTCCAAATGCCACTTAGACCTTTTAAATTAATGTCTGGGGTTTTTCATGATTTGCCTTCTACAAAGAAATTCTTCTAAATCTCTGAGTATCACGTGGACGAACTTGAAAACGGCTCAAAAATAAAAGCAGCACGGTTGCACAAATATGGCTCCACGCCAGTTAAACTATAGTGGTTTGGGACTGAAACTAGAAACTCCACATTACATATATTCACAGTATTTGATATATAGTAGATGCTAGATTTTTTTAACAGTAAAATAAATCAGTAAAAACTGCAAGTATCAACTCTTCAAAAGAGTTTGGGGAAGTTTTAGCTATACTATCATACTATAAAAGCTCTGTATTTTTATTTACAAACTAAGTTGCTACTATCTAGCAAATAAATTCAAAGCAATTATTTGCTAGCATTTTTAGTTTGGAGATAATATGATAAATTCCCTGCTTTCAATTTCATATAGTGTTGCTGTTATCAAGAGTTCTAACTACTATTTGATTTCAGTAAAAATTGGGAAATGTCAGAACATGGCATCTTGTTAACACAACCAGCCACTTCAGCCATATCTGCAGCTGCATATTCAACCACAAAGGGCATCCACTGATGGGTCAGGAAGGCAAAACAGGGGAAAAACAATGGAGTGCATAGCAGGGAGGAGCCTGCTACTGAAACACTCCATGCTGGTTTTGTCCACATTTTAAAGTGGTTGGTAGAAAACCATGAGGGTGCAGAAGTGCCATGAAAACGATTCAAGAATCAGAAAAGTACCTTACAATGAGAGGCTTAGGGAATTCAATGCGTTAAGTTTTTCAGAGAGATGGAGAAGTGAGATGATTACAGGACGTAAGTACCTTCACAGGGCAAAAATACTGCAGGGTGGTGAGGAGGGAGCAGAGAGAACATAATAAGATCCAGTAGCTGTAGCATGAGACCAACTATGCCCAGATTTTAAGAAACTGTGGCTTTATTTTGGAACAATGAAAGGCTCCAAATGAACAAGGGAAATGCTCCATCTCTTGATGACATTTTCAAAGCAAGATTGCATTTGTTCCCTCCTGGAACAAAACTTTTGCTAGGCAGGGATTGAAATTTAAGTGACTAATGACAAACAAAAGTCTTTAATTGCCTTCTGAAGAGGCAAACACTATGAATCTACACAATGCTGAAGAGCTGTCAGGCATCCCCTGAAAAGGATGAATGAGGATGCATTAAGGGACACATGGCATTTAAGAGAAGTGGCCTGGTGCATACATTACCTAAGGGCTTTACTGGTTCAGACCAAAGTTCCAATATCCTGTTTCTGACAAAGGCCAAAAGACGTCTGGAGAAGATATAAAAACAGGTCAAGCAAACAGATATGTTCCTGATGTATTTAACATCATCCACGTACTTGCAATTTAGCAGATTAATGAATTTTCAGATCAATGAATTTTCCACCCCTAGTTTGTCTAAGCATTTCAATAATTGTTTCATGCTGTGGCATTATGTTCTACGGTTTGTTTCAGTATTTCTGAGGCTATCTACCAATAGTTTATTTTTGATTGTTTCCTACTACTTGTATAATAAGCATTCCTTGCTCACTTTATCCATACTACTTATGATTTTGCAGGCTCCTACTGTATTTCCTGATATGTTTTTCCCAAGTCTGGTGAGCCTTGGTCTACTTAATCATTCCCCATATGGGAGATGCTTTGTTTCTTTGATTATTCTCAGCAGTCATACATCTTTTCCAAGTCTGCTATAACCTTTTCCACAATGAAGGGCAAGAAAGGACAACACAGCAGAATTGCTGCATCCAACAGAAAACAAATATTCTCATGTTGTTCGCCATTTGTTTTTAATGGCTTCCAGTATGCTACATGTATTTTTGACCATTGTTGAGAATTGATCAGAAGTTTCCATAGAGCTGAATTCTGTAACTCCAAGAACTCCTGCCTCAGTGAAGACAGCCAATTCAGAATTTAACATATGTAAACCTGGGATTGTTTTTCTCCAAATATATTTAGATATGACAAAATTGAGTTTCACCCGCCATTACCCAGTGACCTGGTATTAAGAGATTCTTCCCCTGAATAACTCAGTATCATCAAACAGCGCACAATGATCTCTAAACAGAAAGTACATATCACAAGTTCAAACCATGAATTAATGCTCACTAAAAAATACAAGTTGAGAGCATACAGTTATTGCCAACAAAGAGGCAACACTATCCTCCCTCAAAGTGCTGTGAAACCATACAATAACAATTTCTCAAAGGATGAACACAGGAACAGCACAAAGACAATACGGAAGGGGGGAATATCCAATCCTCTGTCTAGTTCCTATCTCATTTCAGTAAATCTGTGCTAACTTGCCTTTATAATTTCTACACAACAATATATCTGCTTCATGTTTTATATTCTCTTGATAATACCACTTTCTGCAAGAATTTATAATACGTGAGAGTGCATCATACTGAACTCATTTTGTTCCCAACCATTTGTGAAATTATTAACCAACTGTTTTTCCTGTGCACTGGATAAGAACAACTGCTTTGGACATTCAAAGCTTTCAAAATTTCAAACTGAGTTTTTTATAATAGGTTTTCTGTTTGTTTGTTTGTTTCACCGGAGGCCCATTTTCCTGGCATAAATTTCACTATAGTAGAGTTTAAAAACACGGTTCATGCAGACATGTATACAGTTAAATTATTTGTTGATTTAATGTTAAATTTATATTGTGTGGTTTCCAAAACAGAAGAATCTGTTCAGAGACTGTAAATTTAACAGGCTCCATTTAAGCTACTTAGACCTAGTGAGTTCCTATTCTTCCCTAAAGCCAAGCTTGCACAGACTCTTGGCATCTTTCAGTTGTCTATCCTCACCCTGCAGATGGTTATATCTAAAAATACCATAATTGTATTACTGCATATATGGTGCCATAAGTTTGAATGGCCAGGCTAAATTAGCTTAAGATGATAATTGTTACTGAAACTTATTTCCACTGAGAGATTACAAACACACTGCCATGTTACAAAGCAACAGGTTTATGACAGTAAAAGGTAAAGGATAAGTGAGGCTGTAAAGCACCAAAAATTCTACACTGTCATTCTGACCTTCTGTTCTTCATTTTCAGAACTACACTTCGAAAAAAATCCCCACAAGCCTTTGTGTTTTCATATGAAATTTTTCACCCCCTCTTTTTCAGAGAGAGAAAAAGTTCTCTCATTAATGGTAAGTCCTGACTTTATTAAACTTACATTTTTAGATTAACAGTAAAACTTTGCAAAAACTCTAATGTATTTATCATGGGAAATAATTAATACACAGCAGCTTTTAGAATTCATCATCTTGCAAAGGGGGCAGGAGAGAAGGAAAAATGGTCTCTTGTTCTGATGAAGACAATAAGTTTTCTCATACTTATCATTAATTGGGAAACCCAGAGTTGCACTAACAAGAAGTGTGTTCATTAATTGGCCTGTGATAAGTGGAGCACCAGGCCAAAAAGAAACCAGAAAAATTTGAATTCATTCATACAAGGATTACTCCATATCTATTATCACCCATCACTTCATTCTGGAGCAAGTTGGCTGTATGCTTCCATGAAACATGTCCAGAAAGGCCTGCTATCCATTCACACAGCCATCAGTGGCATATTCCATCTGCAGGATCTCATAAGGGATTTTTAGCAAAGTCCCTCACGGACTGTTCCACAAATTCTAGTAACAGAAACACTGCAGCAAGTTTTCCATTTAAACAGCAGGGCCATATATTGACATTAGAGAAGGAACACTGTTAAAATATGACCAATTTCAATTCTGTGGTTTCAAATCAATATAGCAAGTCTTCAAGGAAGAAATAAGACTCCTTGAAAGACTACATTTCATACTTGCAGACAGGGGGGGATAAAAAAATAAGGTAAAAAAATCAATATGAGAGGTTGTTTTCAAGAATGTTATGAAATGTTATCATCTTACAAGCAATTTTACATGCCTTTTTTGTTACCAGCATCATTTACAATATGCTGTTCTCCTTAGCTGATTTTACTTAACTCATTGCTGAGTAAGTGGTATTCAAGCTGCTCACAGGAAGAAGCCATGGAAATGTCAAAGCAAGTTAAATTCTTGAAATAGCCAGTGAGCTCCTAAGGCTGTCAGACTACTGCCTATCTAAGGAACAGAATAATAAGCATAACGCAGTTGTCCTTACACATATTAAACATTGGAAAGTCTTTAATAGCATGATTTTATTCAGAGGTACTGTGCAGAAATTATATCCTGTCCCCAAAACTGTCATCAGTCTTCTCAACATATGCTCTCTCCTCTGAAATGTTAGTTTAATGACTTACTTCCAACTAATATAAAAAGTGCCTAACTCTATAAAGGTTTTATTTCAATGTGTACTGAACATAGTTTATTAAATAATTAACAATGCATATGGACTAATAACTAAAAATATTTAATTAAAATCCTTTAAGCCCAACTATAAAGATTCTCTCAGCACTAGGATGGCTGCAGGACTCCAAGTCAAGAAATTGCTCCATATTCTGTGTGATGTACAATGGAACAAATGGCATAGAAAGAAGACCTGTAAACTCCTTTTTGTAGTAACTTGAGGGCAACACACATCATGAACAGACTCAAGCTTAAATCTACATCACAAATACAGCACTTCAGAAACATGCAAGTGAGCTGTGGAAGAAATATCTGGGCAGAAACAGACTTAAAGAAGCCAAGTTCATATCTGCAAGAGAGGCTGCAGTAGCAGAATAAGCATACTGGCTCATTCAAACCTAATCCATGTAGCTTTAAGAGGGTAACAGGGATTAAGCAGTTTTCTGTCAGGTGACACAAGGATACCAATACGGTTTTCTATCCATAGCAATATTTATCAAATTTTTGTGAAGAAATACCAAGTTTAAACTTGAGTATAAATACAAACAGCGGCTTTTTGTACACATACAAGTTTATAATGTCACATACCTGCAAGATATCTGTGAAAAACATGGATCAAACAGATTGTATCATTTCTGTATTAGGGTGGTCCTTATAGATATTTTAAAAATTCCTGTCCATCTGAAATACAAAGACTTTGTCATTGCCCCCTCCCCAAATACACACATAAGCCAATCAGCTACATCCTTGTGACAGGGGTAGAAGAGTTACTGAAGGTTTCCATGCTTGATGGTCTATAGTGACCCATACCATTAGTACCAACCTTCTGCCATCATGTCATCTCTTGTATTGCTATGAATCATCACAAGGCCCTATAGCCCCAACCTTCCCCCTACTCCAAGTACAGACTCTTTAAAAGATGTGGGAAAATTACTTTGCCCAACAGACTCTATTTTATATGATTGTGACTCAGTGTTACAAGGCTGCCCTTTATAGTCTGTAAAAGTTGTTCTGTTCAGTCAGTGGTTCACAAATTAACCTGTAAAATGGAAAAAGCTCAATAAAAAATGTTCTTCATTCTAGCATCATAGCCAAGGCTCACAAAGCATAAAAAGGAAAATTTCCAAATAACACTCAAACATGGAATGCCATGTGTACTTTGTTGATCCCGTGGTTGTTAGACCACGCATGGTAAGAGATCTCAAATTTTCATTAGAAAATGCCACTCCAGCAGCTGGCATTAGTAAATGTTCTTCTTGGATGTTCACTTTAAAAAAACGGAAATAACATCCCTCACCCCTCCCCCCCAAAAACTCAACAGCCACTTCTACATCAAAACAAAGTTTAGTTCTTTAGCAACCAATCAGGAAAGACAGTGTCATTGCACAGTTTTATTCCAACTATTATAAAATAAAAACTGCTAGTCACAAGACTTCCACCACAATCAGTAATACGTGTATTTACCACACAAAATTCTCCAGTACAAGTTACACTGACATTTTCTGATTAGTTGGCAAAGCTTTATACTACCTGGTAGTTCTGCCTGTTACGTATTTGTAAGGACTAGTCTTTTTTCTATAGAGAAACAAATTTAGGTCCCTATTTAATTTTGGAACCTGACACAGCAAAGGTTGAAGGATCAACAAAATTTCTAGAGTTTGTAGAAAAGCAATTCCATCAAGGCCAGAAAACTCATTCAAATCAATTCATGGATATTTGAGAGGATTTTCATATAGGTTTCTCTTGCATAGTAGTTATCTCTAGAGCACCAACTCATGTTTACTTTTACATGCACATACTTAATATATATTAAGTAAAAGAGATGTAGGAACAATCACTGTATTTCACATTCCTGCTACTATATGAATACTTGACAGATTTTGTTGGTTAAGTGTCGTCAGACATTTAGCAGGTTTTTTTCATACTTAAAAAGCACATGATGTGTTATTTTTATTTCTATATTGTTTTAAGATGGTATAATGAGAGGAAGCAAGTCTAAAAAAACTTTACCATTTTCCAATATTCATTCTTGAAAACTATAATTTCAATCTCACTTAACATTTAAAACCTTTTCTCATAATTTCCAGCAAAACAACTACTTTGTATGAAAATTTTATAGCACCAGTTTAAGAAATTTATTACATCCCATTACTTAGCGAAAAACGATATGTGCGTTCAACTGCAACTTCGACTCAAGTTTCCACTCCCCAAAGTGTGCACATATTTAAAACTTACACATAATCACCACTAATGCTCCTTAGTCATTCAGTTTCTAAGGGCTTTTTATTATGGATTAGAACAAGAAAAAAAACACCCCAAACGTCTTTCAATAACTTCATTCCTCCTTCAAGTTTTTTTTTTCTTTAAACTTGATATGTGAATAATTTATCATCCATTTCCCTTTCCTAATTCTCATATTAAGACGACCTTGCCATCTGCACTATGCAATCACACTAAAGTAGGCACATAAAAATCAGCAGAAACAATGTTTTGGGTTGCTCCAACAACCACAAACATTTAGAAAAATGCCCCCACAAGCATGTCAGCAAGACCACGTTTTTCAGAGTATGGTTTGGAAAGCATAGACAGGAAAACCAGAAGAGGATACATTTAAATGTTTTGCTGTTTGATTTATCATTTCTTAGTGCTAAACCACCACCTCAGTTTTATGCTGCATTTTCACATCAGAAAGAAGACGAGGACTTAATGGCATTTTAGAGGGTAAATAAAAAAGCAGTGGGAATCAGAAGCAAGTACATTTTCAGTGTTAAACTAGAGTGAAGCCAGCCTTGAAAATAAGCATGTTCCCCAACAGTCACTGGCTTTTTGTTGGGATCAGACAGACCACATGTGGATAGCTCACAAACACCACTGATCTTCTCATACACATCCTTCCTACTCATTTACAGTCTTTAGAAGTTTGTCTTTAATATTTTCCTCTATGCTTGACCACCATGCACTTACAAGATAAATTTGCCTTTAGGCCAAATGCATTTAATATGCCTCAGGAATAACTAAGAGTCCTGACAAAAATCCTCTACCATTTTTTTTCTGCATTGGATGAAGGGGTGGCTGCCCTTTCCTGTCCAGAAGCAAACATATGCCATCTCTGCAGCTCAAAGCCCAAAGCACTAAACTCAGCTGAAATCAAGAGTGCTTTAACTTCATGCTCCAAGCTCCGATCTGCTGGTAGAGGAGCTGGGTACGGCTCTGGTTGTCACCCTAGCCATCAATGGAGTGATACTCTCCCACCAGAGTGCCAGACACACTGCTGGGAGAATAACATTTTATGCACCCTCTGCTAACTTCAACAGCTCATCTGTCGAGTCTTATGACTCTCCAGCCCTCTTATGCACCTCTATGACTGATAGCAATTTTACTTCATCAACCACTCCAAAATCTCTCCTCAAAATGCAAAATGTTGGAATAAAAGGAGCTCCAACTGAATTCTGTGCAGAAGGTTTTACATAACCCTAGCTGCTTTGGCCATGGAATAGTTTCAAAGATAAAATTCAAGACTGTACCAGACATGACAGGTTATGAACGCTACTATGTTTAAGTGTAAGCTTAGACAGGTATTTCTAGTCATTTAGTCTTTGCTTCTGGCTCAGAATTCAAGTCTGAGAGGCAGTTCAAGGACTATAATAAATATGACTAGCCCACTAGAAAATAAGGCTTTCTGGTACTTCTCATAGCAGAAAACACCTAGACTACTGCTTGCACATTCAACACACAGACTATTGACAAGCCTTAATAGACAAGCATAAATCAAGCAGCATGCCAGAAATTTTTTAGGGTATTTTTTATAGATTGATCAAAATATGAAGTACAGTCCTGTTGAAGAGAACATTAAACAAAAGAGGTCCTGCAAAAACAGCAGAGAAAGTTTTGTCTTCACTCAAACCAACAACAGTGGTACAATTAGTACATTAGGATTAACAATGTATAGAACAAAAGGAGGGATGCCCAGAAGTATTCAAAAATAAAATTTGTTTTGATAAAAGTAGAAGGATAGTAAAAATGCAAAATATTTCAATTCCATCTAAATATTCATACTCCAAAAGGTTGTTTTTTTGACAAGAACAGTCTTCAAAAAGCAAATATAAATCTACTCTTGAAATGCTATCTTCCTAAGTGAAATGGAGTTCAAAAACATACTCAGTCCAATCCCACCTCACACACTTTGAAGTCATCAAATTGGACAGCAAGATCTAATAACCGTAAAAGAGCAAACTATTTATTAGGTACTTACCTTCAAAAGCTTGCTTTGTTGGCAGCATCACCAAAGTTAAGACAAAATAGTTAATCTGCCTAAAAACCTATTAAAATAGACTAAATTATTCTCAGATAAGGAGGAAGGCTTTGTAAGGGTCTTTTGTTTGGTAAAAAAAAAAAATTAAAAAAAACAGGGGTAAAACACCAGACATTTAGTATTCCCAAAGGCGCTAATTTGATTAAGGGAAAACATTTTAGTGCTATGGTCATCTCAGTTCACAGGATAAGGTATCAAAAAAACTATGCCATGATAGGTATTTTGCCAGGAAAATATCTTTTCACACTTCTAGGAGTGCACACATTGCTGAAGGTTTACTGACAAATGAGATGCTGAAAAATCTCAGCTCTGAAGTTGTCATTGGGAGCGCGGTTGAAATAGGATTCTACCTATGAAATGTTTCATTCAACTCCAGGATACAAAAACCCTGACTTTGTTTCAAAAAATACAGATCCTCGCACAAGCTCTTTTGTGTGCCTGGTACAAAACCACATCTCCAGAAAGTGATTATATGCTTATGCTCAAGAATGCTTTGGTCAATAGACAAGGTGTAGTATTTTTGTCCTTCAGCATGGGAATATGGCTTTGTGAGACACTACTTTTAGCACAGACAATGGAAGGATATGGCTGTACTCAGGTTTTTGTAAAAATGAATCCCCATTTCTTGAAAGAATAAAAACTTCTAAATTAGAACTTCTGAAAAAACATTTTTCCTCAATTTACATCTGTCATTCAAATGCTAAAGGAGCCAGAATCTTAGACGGCTTTGTTTTGTCATGGAGACAATTTTTGGTCTATTTAATGTGTCCGAATAAGACTCTATCATTTCTACATTCTGTTTTTTGACTTCTACTCTAAATCTGCAAATCCCTCTTAGAATTAGAGAAATTCTTTGCCAGAAACGAACTATCAAAATCAACTCCAATATAATATAGTCAATTGTTGATTAATGTTTTGTATATTAAAATCCATTGCAAATGCTACATTTTGCAGAGACTTCTACTCCTCCACAGAATCAATGTAAAGAAATGCAAATATTTCAAAGAAAATACAGATATGCTATTGATGCAATCATTCTAGATATGTTCAACAATAAATGCAGAAGATAACAGGTATTTACAAAGGAAAGATACATGCGGAAGATTCAAGATGGAAAAAAACCTAAATTAACTGGATTTTCCTCTCCACTTTGCAGACTGTGAGAGGCACAAGCATAATCTTTGCTCAACTGCTCTCATTCCTCCAAGTTTCTTCACATTCCCAACAGCCTTTTGCACCTTTTTCAAAGTGAAATGAAATGCCATTGCCTTTAAATCTGTTGTCCAAGATGAGGGTGAGGAATATAGACATATATATTATTTATATTTCATAGGATCATATGCATCATAAATTTATATACTCCATACTCTCACCTATGTATTTTTAATATATATTTTTTTTAAAAAAAGAAGAACAAAATAAGATCTTCTGAGAGAAAAGCCACTACAGAAGTAAATGGAGAATATATGCATTTTAATTGAAGGAACCTAAGAACCCATCCCCACACTCTTTACAGTTTTACAGCAATTATGCACAAGGTTTGCATAAACACTTCAAAATCATCAAAAGCTGTTTTATCAAAACAGCACTTAAGTTTTACATATGTTTCAACACAAATTAGTATTCAGAATTAAACAGCAAGTTGATGACAAAAAAGGATGTCAGTTGTCATTTTAAACTCTAACCAGATATAGAAAATGGACACAAAGAATGAAGACAAAGACTGTGCCAAAGTGACAGATAGCTTCTTTCCAAATACTTTTTTAAATTTAATTATCTTATCAATTCTTTCACTGCCCTAGACTCCTAGCAACTCATGATGAATTTTATCACTACCAGAAAGCTTCAATAACAGTAATTATTACAGAAGTACTGTTATTGGAACCATGATGACATAAGAATATTGCAAAGTAAGGACAACAATAATATGTTCATACTGGAAACAATAAAAAGACATGTGGACATAGTTGGGTTTCCTGCAGACACATTTGCAAACAATACCTCTACAGTAAAAATATACTCTTAATTTAAAATAAAAAACTGAACTGTAGCAATGAATTCATTCCTTGATAACATACAGACAATATCAGCCAGTCAACACTCTAGGGCACATCCTGCAATAACACTGATGTCCTGAGAGTCAGCATATTCCTGACACAAAACCATACAAATCTGTGCAACATGTTTCTACAAGTATCAAGACTTGATGTGTTTAGTGAAGTGCCTGGGCACACCCAATTATAACCAGCACCAGCAGTTATTTGAATACAGGCAATTACCGATAGGAATGCCAAATGGAGGGACTTGAGTTCTCCAAAACTTAAAAGGTCAAGTGGCAAGGAGCTGGGGGTGAATAAAGAACCAGCTGAGCCAATTCCAGGAAGGAAAGAGGTTTGCTTTTCTCTCCTAAGTGAGTGGAGACTTCTCTGAATGCCACCCTTCTCAAGATGCTGGGCTTTGAACACAACAACTTCACAGGGTCACAGGTTTTTAGGGGAGTGGGCAAATCCCACAGAACTGATGGGCTTGAGCACCACATGAAGCAAAGGGTTTGAAAAAGATACCACCCGTCTCCCATCCTGACAGTGAGTAGGACAGATTGCAGCTAAAAGTCTGTACATATTTATGAAAGGCTGCAGCCAGCTGGCCAAATTTCAGATGTCTCTCTGTACACTGGAGTTCTTTCACTCAGTCTTTTAACTTTTATTTCCGGTTGAAAAAATAATGCAAATACATGTACTAGTTCAGCTATTCTTCTACAGCATGGAACTTTCATTATGCTTGCCAGGCTAGTATTTCAGATACATAAACAGATTTCAAGCAAAGCACTTACCACTATTTTAATACTGCTTTGACAAGGTTTAAATACACTTCAGATAAGTGACAAAAACTACAGATTGCACACAGTTACACAAAAAGGCTGTCTTTTGATCCACTGAAGTGATAATACATGGAGGATTCCATATGCAAAAGCCACCTAATTTCAAAAGAGGAGCAAGAATTTGAGGGAAGGCACTCAGAAGACAAGTCTGGCCAGAATAAGTCTAGCAGTGAGTGACTCATGGTTGCCAGTCAGTAGATATGGAAATTACTTGTTCATGAACTGCTTAAATGTCCCTAACTTCAACAGCCAGGGGCAATACAAAGCTATGCAAAGAAAAAAGAATTCAGCTGCAAATATGTCAGTTTTCTAAAATAAGGAAGAAAAAAGAATTCCTACAATTTATTTCACTTCCCATATACGCAGAATCATAGAATGGCTTGGGTTGGAGATCATTTAGTTCCCACCCTCCTGCCATGGGCAGGGGTACCTTCAACTAGACCAGGTTACTTGAAGCCCCAACTAGCTTGGCCTTGAATACTTCCAGGGATGGGGCAGCCACAGCTTCCCTGGGAAACAATGACAAACTGCAAAGCAATGATTTAATCTGTTATGCTAATTCCAAAGTTCATGTAGTTTAACAAGGACTGTTTTGGGCAGGTTTTTTTAATATATAAGGATTTTATGTGTTTACATAGATAAATACACAGAGATACACATATAAAATGCACGACTAGTCAATTTTAATTTGATGGAGTATTTGTGAGTTTCTGGTTTTGTTAGGGTTTTGCTGTTTTTTTAGTCTTTTAAACCAGTTCCTTCAGTAACCTCCAGTGAGAGCTAAAATAAAAAAAAAAAAAAGACATAGGAACTTCCAATCATTGCTCAGAAGCAGAAAGTAGACATAGAAAATACAAAGGGAGTATTGGCATGGTATTATGCCATAATGCCATTCTTTTGGTTGCTTCATCACAGAGTAAACAAAGGCATCAAAAGTAGCTTTTTCTCATTTCCAGTAGTACCACCACTTTTCCTTTTAGACTCCTAAGCCAAAACTTGCTAGGTTTGGCTATTTCATTATTGAAATAATCTCCCTTCCTATGTAGAAAAACAATAATATGGAAGAGCAGGATGTAGAACTCCTTTGAACACTTTCTTCTGAGATTCTCAGCCTCGAACTAATTCCATACCTCCTAGCTATCATTACCAATTTTGTAATATTGCCTTAATCCACAATGAAGAAGAGCACAGCACTCACATTTCTTTTGCTGCCCACAAAGGCTTTTCTGTCCTAAACAGTGACTGTAAATGTAGTTTTTTTCGAGGATTTCCCTGGAGGATGATATTGTAGTTCTATGTACTCTTCAACTTAAATTTGTGCCTTACAGAACAACATATGTAGATATGTACTGGCCCAAACCTCCTTTTTCAATGGAGAACCTAGAAAGACAAGAGTACTCACCTGGTGATTACCCCATCCACTGCCACCCAAGGCTGGAGGGACTGGAGGCATATGCTTTATCTGATTTCTCACGCCCTTCTCATCTCTCAGAACTGCCCTCAATATTATCTAACAAAAATATCCCCGTGCCAGATGACTCTTCAGTACAGCATCTGCTATTAGAAGTGAAGGCACAGCTCTCACATCACCAATTCTCAAAGCTATTTTACTAAAACCATGAGGCCTGAAAACTATAGTTTCTTGTGTGCAGCCTTTCAGAAGAGAAAGAAATTCTAAAAAGTTATGCCTCTTATTTCCACTGTTAGAACCAGCTGTCGGGATGCCAGTGAAAAGAGATAAGATCAAGTCACAGAGCACATCAGCAAGTCTGAGATGTCTTGGTATGTGCTCGGGAATGTGCACAGTTCTGTACTAGTCAAAATTCAGAGATTACCAATTTCACAGAAAATACAAAAGCAGCAGCTGCAATATTTATTCCCAAAAAAGTTATAAATAAATATAAAACCACAAACAGCAATATAATAATTTTTTTAAAAATTATACAATTGCTCTATATCACACTTTTCAATGGGAAGTACTTTAAAATTTAAAATAGTATGGGAGTACTTTAAAAGTTATTCTGAAATTCTTTAAAATTTATTCAGAGACATGGTCAAGGGAAATGGTAAAGGGGAACCAAGTGAAAAAGTATGATAGAACCAGCAAGACAAAGTAGAAGAAAGTTCCACTGGCTGGAGATATACTGAGGAAGCAGCATTACAACTCTTATTTCAGGAATCTCAGTATACAATAAAACAGCTTCTGAAAGAATGCCTTGGGCTACTCAGCAGCAAATAATAACTACTGGTCAACAGGGAGATATTTAAAAGAAATGCTGGAAATTATCTGCATAGCTGTGTGTGGCCAGAACTTCCAACAATCACAAACTCTTCTTTATAAATGAAGTTCAATTAGAAATAACAATATACTAAGGAACCATGCATGCTATAAGGGACAATTTAAGAAGTTTTCTGAAGCATTTTTCCAAGCACATGCAACTGACAGGCCTACTGACAGAAGATTTTTTTATTTCTAAATGAAGGAAACATGAGATGCTATCATTTCAACAACCCCAAAAAGCAGAAAACCTTATATTTCTATAGTGCATATGATTTAATCATTGGGAAGTTAAAGGTTTAACTTTAAAGCAACAGTGGTTTATTAGGGACTTGCACAGTGCTTTGAAAGACGCTACCCCAACAAGGGCCATAGGCACTAAGAAACTACCTCAAAAATTTTTTAAATCTGGCAATCAATCATCAATTAATTTTTTTTTGTGGGCTTAGGAGAAGAGCCTTAGCCTTTCAAATTATTTATGTATTTTTAAACAATAAAAAGCGCTGAAAAATAAAATATTAAGAATTTTTTTCAAATTACAATTCTATATGTTGAATTCAAGGTGCTGAATTAAGCAGATATGAGCTGTAAGTTTGTTTATCACTTAGCAGGAGAAATACTCCCACATTACAGCTAAGAAGTGTTTCAACATGATCTGAAGCAGGTTCAATCCTTGCTTTCCCTATACAGTACACAATGTTTCTCAGATATAGACTATTTCCAAAATGCAGTATGTAAGCATCACTAAGCTGCTATAAAGTAGTATTATTACTTCACTTCCACCCTATTAAAGAGTAATCCTTCCCCATCTACTGTCCTCACCTTTTATGATCAACCATACAGACTCAAATCCGTGAATGAGGCACTGTCTTCTCCCGCTTCTCTGGCCAAACCTGAAGTGCTACTAGTATTGTAAATACAACTATTTTAGCAGAAGAACTAGAACACATACAAACTTCCTTCTTGCTTCTCAACACCAATAAATTACACAATTTTGGGGAGGGAAGAGAAGATAGGGATGGGTTACTTCCAGCTGGATCATCTTTTTGATCCAACTCACCACAAATATTAATGGCAGTGCAGGACGTGGCATAGTACATGTTTAATGCTAGGTCAGTTTATACCAAAGGCAAAGCTGCAGCCACCAGGCTTCCAAAAACCAAAAGGGCCAGGCAGACATTATTTTGGTTCCAGGAGTAATAGTGAAACCTCAATATCTGCCTCCCATGGGCAATGTTCTCTATTAAGGCTGTCTATTCCTACAGTTAACACATGGGTACCTACACCAGGTTTAAATAAAAACATTAAGGTTCTCACTGGTAATTAGGGACAGCTTAGTCTGGAGAGAATGCTAATTTAGCTGCCCTTACATGTAAACTTGAAAATAATACAACGAATTAATAGCTGTATGCACAAATCTCACCAAAAAAAGTACTTCAATCTGTTATCACTGGGCTCTGCTTGTGATCTCGCCACTACAGAGTATTTGTGAGGAGCTGCAAAGAAGTTACAATGAATATTTTGATTATTTTTTTTAATTAGAGTTATCTTCCATATGATGATAAAGCCCACAGGTTTACAAATACCTTTTTAAATTATATTAGGATCATCATAATCTCACCACAGAGACAAAAAGCAGCAGCAGCATTTGTGATGGTCATTTGCTTTTATCTCCTATACTTCTCAACTTAAAAAAGAAAAGTTTGCCAGGGTGACTAAGTTTTACCTACATAAAGGAAAAAAAGAGGTTCCCATTCTTTTTTCACACAGAAACATACTCCAATTTCACACTATAGGCAAGATACTAAGTTGTTGAACTGAAATTAAGCTCCTCAGCTGTTCAGTACAGAATCTGGAGTTGCTCATACGTGAAGAAATTGGATAAAGCACTTTCTATCAGAAAGTATGGCTGAGTATTATTAGAACTGCTGATAAGACTGCACAATTATTTTATTTGCTATCAAATCTCAAGTCATTTGGTTTTTCTAGTCAACGTCTAGCTCTTACAAGGACTTTCCAATATGACAGTTTATCATATGATAAGGACTAGAGGGCACAATCTTAAGCTCTGCCAGGAGAGGTTTAGGTTGGATATTAGGAAGAAATTTTTTACGGAGAGAGTAATCAGGCATTGGAATGGGCTGCCCAGGGAGGTGGTGGATTCACCATCCCTAAAAGTTTTTAGGATGAGACTGGATGTGGCACTCAGTGCCATGGTCTGGTAACCACGGCGGTGCTGGATCAAGGGTCGGACTTGATGATCTGGGAGGTCTTTTCCAACCCGGCTGATTCTATGATTCTAAGTCAATTCAAACATGTGGCACAGCTCAAAACCCAGTACCCAAATGATGTGGAACAAGACTTCTGCCATAAAGCACCCACTGAAACACAACTGAAAGACCAAAAGAGCTACTTTGTCATTACCATGAAATCATAGTTCTACTGCCTCTTCACAGGCACGCACACACACACACACACACACACCTCCCTCAATCTTTTAGTGGGCAAGGAAAAAGATTGGAATTCAAGTGCATTAGGCCAACTAATTACTTTGATTTGGAGAAAACCACTCTCCATACTACAGATCAGTAAAAATATTACCAACCATGATGGTAAAAAAACCAGTCGTAATGAAACCTTAACATTTACTACTCATAAAGTACATGCCAAACATGTAAAAAAGGACATATTCAGAAAGCTAGAAGCTTTTAAACAAAGCATACTCTAACACTAAAAGAAATAGAACCTGAGTTCAAAGGTGCTGCAGAAAGCGCTTTTTCCCCTCCTTCCACAGGTTTTAGAGAATCACTAGTAAGCTTCTCACAAAACAAATCTTTCCATTTTACTTTTAATAAACCATACAATAGTTTTCCCTTGTCCTTAGGAAATAAAATCAGTGAAAAATAGTAATTAGATTCTTGTCCCAAAGCAGTATAAGCTGTAGGAGTATTTTAATCCTTTAAATAGGTAGCTTAAACATGCCCATTGCATATATATTAAGGAGGAAGCGGAAGTTTTACCAGTAAAATCCTTTATTCTCACAGGCATTATGTTATTCTTTTCATGCCAGGAGGTAGATTTCCCTAAAGTTACACACACTGTCAGCAACAGAGGCACTGAAGCCATGGGTAACAAACCCTTAAAAGCAGACAGATACAGAATTCCACTAAACCTTGAGCGCTATGTTAACACTTGCTTGAATTATCTTCCAATTTCATTTTCTTCTTCAAACGTCTGTTTACAGTTATTAAGACCCTGCAAAAATTATGCCTTGATTATAAATGGTACAATCTTTCAGTTGAAAAATATGCAGAATAAGGGCATCCCTCAGCTCAAGCAGTCAACCACTGCAATTTCCAGGGTCCTAATCTCTAATATCCAGATCAGAGAGAGCAAAGTGGAAAAGAAATGCTGTGAAGTAAAATCCCAATGGCATTCATACAGCCCAACATTAAGTTATGCTGACCCTGGCTCTCTTAAAAGCTCATTGTTAAACTTCCCATGTCACTCAAAGTCCATTTCTAGTTTTAACACCGAGAGGAACATGATGTGCGTTTTTCTTCCTAGAAGCTTAAAGTGTTCATAGTCTAAATATCTTAGTACAGTCAAATAATATGAGAAATCAAATCAACAATGTCTGCAAACCAGCACCTGCTCTTGTATAAACCAGAAGTCTCAGTGCTCTGTTTTTACAACTCCTAGGCACCATAAACTAGGTACAGAATGGTGTTTTTTCACATCCTTGAGACCCTTAATTATGTAAAATATTTACAAGTTCTGCAGCCTTGTGTACAACAGAAAGTTGCAAGATGTTACCTGCCAGGCAGATATTACTCTAAAAAGATCTATTTAAGGCAGGAAAAGTAAAAGAAATCTTACACAGGAGGTTTCAAGTTCATTACAATTCTGTTTAACTACAGCTCAGTCTAGATCACTAACTACACTCAGTAAATGCAGAAAACAGCATCTTACATTCAATAAAACAAATTTCCCATTTGTCATTAAGAGCAATGTCTTTAGCTTTCTTTTTTTTTTTACCCCGTGCTTTCCATTACAATGTTAAGCGTCAGTAAAACATCTGAAGTAGTAATTAAATGTGAAGAAGACGGTAATTCGCTGCAGCAGCAGACCTAGACTGTTTCGGCACCACGGTAGCTTCTCCTCTCCCTTGCCGGTGCCTGTCAGGAGGCACTCGCAGGCCGGGCGCTGCTCCCAAGGGCTCTGAACCGCTGCTCTTCTAACAAACCCCATCAACACACGCCACAGAAACATTTACCTTTCCAGCACCGACCCCTGCCAGCTCTCCTGACCTCGCAGAGCACACACAGATAAACTCAGGCCAAGGCTGCTGCAGACACAGCCGGCTGTGCGGAGCGCCGGGGCCGTGCCGCGGGGGCTCGGCACACATGGACCCGCCGGGGCTCCCCGGGCCCGGCCCGGCTCCCCCCGCACCTCGTCCCGGCCGCGCCCGCCGCTCACCCAGCTTGCCGCGGGACTCCTCCAGCTTCTGGATCTGGTTCTCCAGGAACAGCACGGCCACCCCGAACACCAGCACCGCCAGCAGCTGCAACTTGGGCGGCAGCATAATCCTGAGCAGCCCCATGAGCAGCAGCAGCAGCGCCGCCCGCCCGGGATCACGACATAACGCGGGACCCGGCCCGTGGGGGCCGGCGGGAGCCGCAGGGACGGCGCGGGCGAGGAGGGACGGAGGGAGCGCGGTCGGGGGCGCGGACAGGGCCCGGCGCCGCCGCTCTCACATCGCCGCGCTCACCCCGCCCGCAGAGCGCCCGCAGAGCGCCTGCAGAGCGCCCGCCGCCCCCCGCGCCCGGCACCGCCCGCCCGGCCCGGCCCCGCCGCCCTCCCGCCCCTGCGCGCGCTGCTCAGCAACCGAACGCCCGGCCGCGCGCCCGCCCCCCGCCCCGCGCCGCCATCGCCGGTGGGCCCCCCCCCCCGCCACCATTGGCTGGTGCCGTCCCCGCCCCGCCTCCCCCGCAACTCGATTGGCCCTGCGCATGCGATGCCCCGCCTCCAACGCCTTGGCCCCGCCTCCCCGGCGCTGAGCTGCCGGAGTGGGGCGATGTCCCGCCTACATGCGTCCCTTCCTGATTGGAGTGCAAGTCTTGACGTCCCGCCCACCTGCCCACGCTCATTGGGCACAGGTACCACGGCGCTTAGGAAAATCACAATGGTATTGGTCAGATTGGCTGTCAGTCACCGGGGCCGGGGGCAGAAGTGCCGGATGGCAGCGACTCCCCAGAAAGGAATAAGGGCCTTATTTGGGCCTGCGTCCGCAGTGCCCGACCAGGGTTGAGTAACGGCAGCTCCTCTAACCTCGCTGTGAAGCCCTGCTGTGAACATATATTTTCCGTAGAATTCCAGGTGATGTTCTGCGTTCGCTGTTCCTGCCGGCGGTGCCGGGGGTTGGGAGCGAGTCTGTGCTCTCCCGCATCAGGCAGTGTCCGGGTCAGCCGCGCTGGGCGGGGTTCTCGCGCGGTCCGGCGGCGCTGCGAAAGCCGCTCCAGCACCGCGATGGCGGCGGCCGAGCCGTGGGCGCGGCGCTGGCCCTGCTGGCCCTGCTGGCCCTTCTGGCTCCTGGGGCTGCAGGCGGTGAGAGCCGGGGCCGGCATGTGCGCGCGCGAGACCGAGAGCGACTGCGATTCCTGAAAGAGGGCGGGTGCGAGGGTGGGGTGGGGGCGGAGTGAGACGTGTCCCGGTGCGGGCGGCGGCCGCTCTCTGCCCATCCCGTTCCTCTCCTGCCTCCGCCACCGCTTCTTCTGCTCTCCTTGTTGGAGGCTGGTTTCTACTTCACAGTTTGTATCAGTGCTGCTTTTGCTTTAATGTATTAGATTATCTGGTGTGAAAGCAAAGCAATAGTGCAACGTGTATTTGTAGTCAAAGCTCTGAAGGAGAAAATGCTACTGAAATGAGGCGCATCACTGGCTAAGTATTGTTATCTTGTTCTGTTGAGAATTCAGCTTCTGAAGCGTGAGGGTTCTTTTTATTTACACTTACTATTTCAGGATAATATAAAAGTTAAGGTTCTAAAATTTGAGAGAAAATAATGAGGAGAGAGAACTTGTCCCTTCTATTTATTTTTCTTTCCTTCCCCTCCTTATGATTTTGTTCTCAAGCTGTTTTGAGCTTGTCGTGTAACCAAAACTTCTTCCCTGAGGGATTCGCTTGTAAGGGAGTCTTTACTTATTTTCATACCCGGTTTGGTTTTTGCTTGGTTCCCACTGCACCTCCCTAAAACACAGAGTATTGGCCTTATGTTTGCAGGTGCTTTGGGGGTCTGCTGGGGAAAGAAGTGGGAGGTGTGGCTGGTGGAAGCAAAGTGACAATGCCAGGAACACCATTTTTGCTCCAAGGTGAACAGATCCAAAAGTGAGGAAAAAATGACAGTAAAGCACGAAAGGGGTGAATGGCAAACAGCAAGGTGCAAGAAAACTGCTTTAGGTACTATCATCACAAATTTAATAAGTGAACAGTAATTAAAATGTATCTTTGGCAGGATTTATCGTTAAGTTGCACCAGAGTAGGTTTAGTTTAGATATTGGGAATAACGTCTTCACTGAAAGGGTGCTCAGGCATTGGAATGGGCTGTCCAGGGAAGTGGTGGAATCGCCATCCCTGAAAGTGTTCAAAAGGTGTGTGGATGTGGCACTTGGGTATGGTTTAGTGGTGGACACAGTGGTGCTGGATTAATGGTTGGACTCAATGATGACCTTAGAGGTCTTTCCCAACCTTAATGATTCTACGAAAACAAACTCCAAATGTCATTTAAGTGCTGTGACAGTTGGTGACATTATTTTTGCCGCCCATTAAAAGCAGAACTGGTGTTTTACATAGAAGCCATGGAATTGAATTGCCTATTTTAATGTATTACTAAAAAATCAGAATTGTAGGTTTTTACCTACACTTCCACTTTTCATATGTAATTTTCCTTTAACATTAATGTAAACATGAAGTTAAAATCCTACTTGTGTAGCAGTTGTTGAGCAGTTTGGTCTGTGTAGTCACTCCCTGGTTGTGTTTTTCCCATACTTACTTTAGAAGAGTGTTTTCAGTGATATGAAATTTATTGTAATTGCTTTAAAAGAGCAGGCTTTGGAAAGCTGTAGCGATGTGCATTTCAGCTGATTCATTATGTTTGGGGTTTTCTCTTAACTTGTGAATAGGAAAACAGTAGAGTTATCAGAAGTGTATATAAATTAATTTTGGCAGGTCTGATGTATGTATATGTACCTCAAAATGTACATATTATGACTGTCTGGAATTGACTCTTAGTTCAAGACTTCAAAATAAGGTGGTGTCTTGAACCTATGGGCTGACTGTTAGGCATTACTGTAAAACAGTCACAAGAGACTTAGTTGTTCTTTCTCATCATTAAAGCATGTAAAGTCTTCTTTAAAAAAAAATCAATGCTAAAAATATCATTGTCTTGACTTTCAGGTAAGTGTATATGGAGCACAGCTGTCATCAGAAGCTTGCAGAGAGCTGGGCTTCTCCAGTAACTTACTGTGCAGTTCTTGCAATCTTCTTGGACAGTTCAATCTGAATCAGTTGGATCCATTCTGCAGGGAGTGCTGCCAAGAAGAAGCTCAGTTGGAAACTAGAAAGGTGAGTTTTGGACCAAATCCTTTGTGGAATAATTCATCATGTTATGTTTATGAAACTTTGCATTTTAAAAATATATGAGAGTCTGCATTATACTTTCAAGAGGAAAATGCAACATTTTATTCATAGCCCAATGTACATATATAGGATCCAGACTTGCAGACTTGCCATAGTGCTCTAAAATAATGTCCCTGTACGAACAGGAGAATCTTTGGTTCTTTGGCAGCTCTTCTCTGGTGTGAAGTGACCATATTTAGGAACTGTGTCCAGCTTTTCTGAAGGGGAAGATGTATGGAATTTGAAGAGGGCAAAAGGAGAGGATAAGGAGACTGATGTTACTGATCATGGCCCTTGCTTGGTCATTGACTCATAATATCATGGCCAGGACAGCTTAGCTCAGTCCTGAGGAACAAAAGGCTGGTGCAGCTGCCAGGTGAGCTCCTGAAGTGGCACAAACCTGACAGAAGCAGGACTGCTCAACTCCATTCTGCAGCAGTGAGAACAGCTAGATATTTTGGGAATGATCTTGCTCAGAGCCCATGCTGTGCTTTAGTCAGTTAAATTAAGGTAAAAGCTTTCCTTTATCTGTAGTAAATAAATATCTGTGTTCCTTAAGGCATCAAGGAAGAATTTTTAGAGTTCTTGAAAAGAATACATATTTTCTAATATGTGGTAATTTCAGATTATAGCATTATTTTAAATATTCTTATGAATGCCATTTAAGAAAGTGGAAATTTTTTTATACTGTTACCGCTTCTTAGAAATGTGTTTTTCAGATTTGGTGATTGTTTTGTGGGTTTAATTTTTTTTTTAAGCTTGTAGTCAGTAACTTCTCTTGAAGTCTAGCCAGTGGAAAATTAGCGTTGGGAGAAATGACTGTTAATATTATCTTAACATATCGTATTGAGAATCATCACAGTTTGGATTGACTTGTGTTTTAACATAGTGCTGTTTGTAACAGTTGCCTGTAATTGACCTTAAGATTTTACTGTTACATAAAAATTAACAATATAATTTATAGTAGCTTCTTAATTTTCATGATATGCATGCAGAATAGAAAAACTGAATGCTGCCTTTAGCTATAGTTTTTCCCATTCCCTCTTTTTTTTTTTTTTCAGGTTACCATAGAAATCTTCTTTCTAATGAAAATTTGATAGTAAAGAGTAAATGGATGTCAAAAGTCTTAAAAGGGTTTTTTTCATACCCTCTTGCTTGTAGAACTTTTAATCTCACTCTGAAAACCTGCATATTGATGTAAGATGTTTGAATTGCTGATTTGCAGCCTTGTACGTTGCTGAGTTCCAGAGCAGTGATGCTCTGGGTTTTGCTAATGCTGTGACTACGTGCTTGAACATCCTCAAAGTACAGGAGTCTTTCTTTCTGAGCCGTGACTCCCGTACATGACGTAGCTTGTTCGTTATATGAGCAGGTATTTGCTCCCATGGTGTGGGACAGCATGTTCATAGTCTGTGCTACAACCGGATTTGCAAACTAAAGAATTCCAGGGCCAGCCTCAGGATTTGAATTTAATTCTCTTTGCAAGTGTGTGGCAAATATTAGAAACAGGGAAAGCAGGAGTTAATTTATGGCGTGACTTGTGCCTGAGTTTTAAATGAGAATGTAAAGTTTAAGGGGATAGCACATCTATCTGAGAATTTTTATGTAATTGCTACTTTTCACAAATGATCTGTGAAATATCCTCAGGGCTAAAAATACTTTGTGCTGCATGGTATCAGTGCAACCTCAAATGAGATGTTTACAGATTTGAACTGTTTCATAGCCTTGAAAGATGTTTATTAATCCTGGTTTTGTTATTGCTCCGGTAGTTTGTGAATTGAGATTGTGGAAAATAGCTGTGAGGTACTCTTGTTACCCAGAATTTGTCTTGCTCCAAACTTCTGCTGACACCTGTCCAGTGAAATATTTTAATTACTTCAGAATTGGACTGTGGGTAAAATGAAAAACATGTTTTGGTTATTTTCTCTTCCTCTAGAGATTTTGTATGCAGTTTCATACTAATTCAGAAGCTAGCTTAAACAGTATTGCTTTAGACAGCTGCAAGTTTTAAGCCTTAGTCTGTCAGATGCAGAATACTGCTGGTGTGTAAAATGTAGAAGGATGAAATGGAGGTGAAGCTAACTGTGCATGAAATTGTAGTAGCAGGAGAGATTGTCCATATTTTGCAGTAGCTGAAAATAGCTGCTCTCCATCTGCAGCTTCACTTTGTGTGATCATTTCAGACATAGCTATAAGCATATTCCATTAATTGTGTATTATAATCTTAGATTTATCTCAACAATATATGCGTGTCAAAATCCAAATTGATTTTAAAAATCAGCTCTGTGATAAAATGTGCAATACATTAAATTTCCCAGTTGCCCTGTGCAGGATTGCCACAACCCGCACAAGTTATCAGTATGTCTAAATGGAGCTTTGAAATATATTTTTGCTCACGGAGATGTGTTGAACTTCAGCATTTTAAATTTCTGCTGTCAAGTACTTGTCATGTTGTACTGTTATGGTGTTTGGTGACTTAGAAAACACAACATCAGGTGTAAGCAAAAGTTGAGTAATGAAAACGGATGGTTCAGATGGCAAGTTGTCATGGGTAACTTCACGCGTGTCTATCGTACACTATTTCTAAATAGTTTATGGTTCTGCTGTGAAACAAGGCAAACAGTGATACAGAAGTCTATATGCATAATTCTGAAGTTCCATGGAGATGGAGACTGCTCCATTCCACAAGTTTAAGCAAGAAGTCTAAAATCCTGAGATTTTTAGCAAGTTTCTTGCATGTATTCAGGGTTATCAAAATATACTAAACGGTCAAAGCATGGTTTAATCGTTTATTGAAATATCTAGCCTCTGCATTGCTAAGGTAATGAGAAGTTTAGGATTATTTCTCACCAAATTTGTAATAGGTGTAACAATATGAGTAACTAAAATATTTCAGAAACTTGAAATGGATTGTTGCGCTCTAAGAGGGGAGGAAGTTAATGCAAGGCTATAGACATAACCCCACTAGCAGTAGACAGACAGAGTGGATGAGACTTAGAAAACAGCGGTATTTAGAGACTTTAAATACTGTGTTTTCTCAACATCTTGAAAAATGCTGAAAAGGGAAAACCACCTGGGGAGACAATCCTGTGAATGCATACTATAACACTCTGGAAAATGGAGGGAAAAGTCAAATCACAACAGTGGAACGTTTCCTAGATTTTTGGTGTTGATTTCTGCTTACCATCTGGGTAGAGGTGTCTGCACTGCAGCTGCATTGATCACAAGGCGTGGCATAGGCATATTTGCACGCCTGTTCCCCAGTGTCACATTGTAACGAGTGCTGTACTTAATCAGGTACTTGGACATTTCTGCAGGAAGATGGTATCATGTTTTCACTGCATCAAGCCATTCTTTTCCTTGAAAGTCCTTGTTACTTGAAATTATGGGAAGTCGTTTTAAGGCATGAATGATTTGGTCTGTTTCAGGGCTGCAAAAACACAGAACTTCTGATCTGTCGAAAGTGCAGCCTGAACTCTGAACCCCTTTTTCATTATGATGAATATTACTTAGGTTCTCCTTATGATGTATTTTGGCCATAATTTAAAACCCTTTCTTTGCATAGAGTTAGCGTTGAATCTCTCTGTGAAATGAAATAAATATTTGCTGTAATATTAGTAATAAACATGACCATTGTCATCATGACTATGTACTACTTCTATGAAAAAAAAATCAAATGGAAAGCTTTCTTAAAATTCTACCCTTTTACATGTACAGACTTCTTAAGTGTGCTGTTATAAATTACAAGCAGAAATAAGGTGACATTCTTGTTGAGACTTACTTTTTAAAACTCAGAATAGTTTACAAAACTCACAGTAATTACTGGAAGTAGAATAACTTGAAGTGCTTTTAATGCTTCAGGCTACTCCTGTGTAACCCAATTTACATTCATTTTTCAGGGTTTTTTTTTCTTTTCATTTCACTAATTAAAGTGCTACACTCAAATTACTGTTGGCTGCCTGCTTGTTCTGCCAGAGGCTCTGAATATGAATAGTTCCAGTGAAGCAATCTCATCTCCTAGTTTTCAACTCGATGGTTAAAAACAGAGAACTCCTTAGAATGCATTGACATCTCAGTAGGGTAATGTAACTGTAAGTCATATCAATGCTTGTGGAAACAAATCAGAATTTTAGTTTACTTCTAGCTGTTTCTCAAAACCCACATCTTTTTCTGTCTTTTGATGTGTTTTGTAAAGTCTTTTGACTGCTTTGTTATAAAAACAAATTGTGCTTTTACATAACTGTACTCCTTATTTATAACATGGTACATAAAAATGGTTCACATTCGTTGTTTTTTTATCAAGTGTGACTTTCAAAATAGTGTAATTCAATGACAGCGTATTTTATTTAGCACCCGAGTAAATAATCAGAACTCTGTAATTAGGTCTAATATGTCATATGATCTCCCTTCAAAGTTTGCTTTTAACTAAGAAGTGTCCCATACAGGAATAATTTGATGAGAAGTATTGATAGGGAAATTAGGGGAATTGAGCTGACTGTGTTCCCTCTAATTGAGACAGTCTCTTAGGAGAGTACTGCTGCTTCAGAATATTATGCACAACCATTCCTTGTACTAAAAATGTGCTGCAGTGGATGTCCTTCTCAAGAACTTTACCATGTACAGTCTTTCCCTTCCTTCTGTACATGATGTTATCAGCAGTGAAAATTAATGTTGACAATCAGTAGTCCTAGATAAGGAAGGTGCAGATAGCTGGTCAGTGCCTAAGACAGAAATTTACCATCTTTTGTTTGTCTCAGATTCACCAAAGGTTCATCTCTGTCAGACAAACTGAGATAAAATACATTATCTGTCTGTAACAGGGCAAGCCTTACCTGTGGAAGACCTCTATCGAGTCTTATCAGTGAAAAAGAAAATGTTGGGGAAACTATAAATGTGAATTTGATAAATGTGAGTTTAAGTTGTTAATGTGCATCTATGCTGGTGAATGGATGAGGTTTAGCTAATTAAGGCTGACCTTCATCTAGATAAAGTACTGGCATTTGACTCTAAATTTGTTGAAAAAACTTCAAAAATTAAAGGTTTCAAAATTAATGAAATGCGTGAGGTCAGATGAATAGCTCATGAGATCTGTTCTCTTTTCAACTCTAAGGTCCTTTCTTTTTTTAATAAAAGCATATATTCTGGAGAATAAAAGAGATGTTCAGGGATTATACTTCTAGAGGTAAGTAGATGCTTAAATAGAATCAGATGGTATATTCCAAAATTGAAACTTGAACTATTAACTTTCTATTTCTACTTTTTTGCTTACCTAATTCTGCACATTAGGTCCAAGTGAGAGCCTGTACACAGGAGCCCTTTTTCTGCCCTTCTTTTCCCTTCCACCTCCGCTGAAATTGGGCATTCACACCACCAAAGTTGATGGTTGCTCAGCTTCTGCATTTTCTCTCTCACCCTTGTGCCATATCTCTTGCTCACATGACCTTATACCAAACCATTTCATAGAGCAAAGTTAACAAAGATAGTCTGCCAGAAATGGAAGTTGTTTTGGACTTTTTCAGTGGTTATTGGATGTAAACAGCAAAAATATTTAAATAATCCTGCAAGGAGGATATTGTTAAACACAAAAATAAAACACTTAAATGGATGACACGTTTCCTGTATTCTGGAGAATATAACACTAATACACCACTATGTTTTGTACGTACAGAATAAAAAAGTTGAGTCTGCTGCTCAAAGCAGAACTCAAAGTTCTGAGGATCTCCAAGAATGCAGATTCTACAACCTTTCTTAGTAAATTGTTTCAGTGCTTAAACATCCTCATTTTGATTTTTTTTTTCACCCTCATATTCAGTTGGAATTTCCTTCTCTGCAAATAAATGAGAGCTTAGTTCAGAGGAACTTGCCTGTAATACATACCACTGATCACAGGAATAGCACTGATTCACTTAAGTGGTTTTTGACTGTTAGACTCTGTTTCCAAACTCTTATTTGGAATTAGGCATCACCCTTCACAGGATAATGAGTTGTCAATGGGAGAAGTTGCTTTGTTGCTAAATTTACTGATGACATCAGTTTGGAATGATGTGTGTGTAGTAATAACTTTACTGGCTTTCTGTATCACAGAGCAGTAATTCATAATGTTCCTGGCAGTGAGGCTTTCTCTGTTAACTCACAGATTCTTACTCATGTTCTGCCTCCAGGAAAAAGAAAGACTAGAGTGATTTTGAAAACTTTGAACTGTCCATATAAATACCATGCATTGTCTCCCATAGAAGAAAAAATATTTTATAGTTTATATCTCAGTGTATATTTTTTTAAAGTAATTTAGTTTTCTACTAAGAGTCACAAATAAACTGGTAGTTAGAGGAGTTTAGGAAAACCCAGAAGAAACTTGCAACAAAATCTCTTTCTGTTATAACTTAATTTCTCAGAACAAATATTGATCAACATGTTGGTTTGCTTTCTGGGTGGATGGATGGAACACAGTAAAAATTTGCACACCTTTCAGAAAAAGAGATCATTCACCCTATCTTCCAACAGTACCAGTTTTTACATACCAAGCAACTTAGGCCATTAAGAATAATAATATCAATATTTTTCCTGACATTTTTTTAAATAAAACAATAGTTTGAGTTGATAGGATATAAGGAGGTCTCTTCATCAGATCTGGTTATAATATAAGATGAAATCAAAATTGACAGTGAATGTCATAAAAAAATTGTTTGCATTGGAAAGAAACTAGTTGTTGGTCAATATTTAGTGGAAGATTGTTTTGTACCTGAGGCAAGCAAAAATTCCAGAGTTTTAGCTGTGGTCATAAATTGTGCTTTACTGCTTATTCTCAGAGCTTAACTGTACTTTTTAAATAGTTTGATATTAGGAGAGAACAATACACAGATATCAGGGAGAATCCAGATACCATGGGGCAGCTATTGACCATCGTGTGGCTTTATCTTAACAGCCCCTTCCATTTGATTTCTTAAGACATGCTGATACTGTGTTTTTTTCAGCTGATTGCAAACATCTGCACAAATCCAGTTTGAGTGACACTTTGTAACCTGTGTTAGGCAGGGTCAAGCTTAGTCATTAGTTAGAAGAAATCGGTCTGCAAGACATTGGTGTCATAGAAGTAAAATTAGGTATAACTTTTTGTATTTTATGCAACTTTTTTGTCACCTTTGATCTAGCATAATTTTATTATGATCAAGGAGCGTTCTGTGTTAAGTGCCACTTTTTGCAGTTCAGTTTGATCTGTAAACGGTAATGGTTACATAGCAGGAATGCAATTTTTCTTCTGCAGTGTTCACCATGAGAAACTGTGATAACAATACCATATCTGTGCATAAATGAGACACCATTGGAATTGTCTTGCAGAAATTTTTCAATTCCCTTCCTAAGAGCAGGTGAAATGTTTCCTTTCATCCAAGTTAAAGTTCCTTGGTTTTACTTACTGGAACAATTATTTTTACAATGCCTATTTTTATTTAGCACAATTCTTATGTAAATGGTGGTATTCTGCTGTAATTGCCACTTTGCTTCTTCATTAAAGCAAATATGACCAATAGTGTGGTTTTCCTCTTCTCAGTTGTGCAGAGCCATCTTGATTACATCAGTACCAACTGTAACAAGAGGTTCAGGTGCTTTACTAAAGCTTTTGAATGAAATTGAACTCAAGTTGATGCTTTGGAAAAGGTGAGGGAAGAATTCAGATATTGTCACAATAGAAAGACAGAAAGCATGCTATTAGAGTGTTGTAAAAAAACCTAAGTTCTTTTTATAGATACAGGCATGAATTGGCCTGGAAATCATAACAGCATTTGCTTTGGATGTTAGCATGGACACTAGTAATAGTTTAGAGGGTCTTTATTTCATTCTTTATAGTGCTAAACTTCACTTAAACAGGTGAAGCGTTACTTTAAAATGAACTAACTGACGAGTTAAGCATTGTGTAATGGACTGACTCGAGATGTTTATATGCCTCCATACTGAGTGATACATGTCATTCTTAGTAATGCTTGAACACAGTGACTGCCTTCACAAGGAGTTTTGGAGAACATCTGCTCTGGACACAATGAGATGGTAGCAGCAGTAGATATTATTAACAAGTCTGCTTTTGTGGTGGGCTAAGTGATGCAAATAAACCTGTGCTTCTTGCAAAAGACACCTTTGTTTAGAGTTATAAATGAAGCCAATTGATTCTTCTTTTATTCTAGTCTAGCCATCGAGAGCAGCTGTTTGTCCCAGCATGAATCTAAACTTTTTTTGTACCAGCACAGTTGGGTTTCAATTATGGCAGAGTTACAAGCTCAAAATTTGGACATCAATAATTGAGCTGTTTTCTTTGTTAAACTTCTATCAGATATTGGCCAGGAGTTACAAACTGGGAGTAGTGAGTAATTACAAAATGTCTTACATATTTTGGATTCTTATAGTGATTTTGTTTCATAAAAATCCTTGTTTGAAAGGAAGAAAATAACTGTAAGAATTATGTGGAGTAATGAGAATTCAAAAATGCTCATTTGACCATTGTCCTAAATTTGAGTATGCTTAGTTATACACTTGCATAAAATAGTTAATTAACTAGATAGAAGGCTATTTATTCCTTTGTCCACTTCCTTATACTGACTTCTTGACAGAAAAGTGCAGATAACGGTCAGTATGAGAGAACCAGTATAAATGTTCATTGGATTAGTGAGTGTGCAAACTAATATCTAAATCTTGGATGGCTGATAGAATTGTTATTGAATGTTTTTTAAAGAATAACAAATAGAGACAAGGTAAGTGAAGCTTATCACTATTCTGTATTTCCTCCATGTTTGCAATTGCTTCGTGTTTTAATTCCAGAGGAACTTTAATTATGCAAGCTAGTATCTGAGCTGTTTATCACTGCCTTTTTTAATTAAAACCTTTATTTGAGTGGTGAAAAAGCTTTTAAAAAATCTGGTATTTTTGATCTCTTGAGTATTATTTCATAGTACTTCAGGGTTTTAATGGTCAAATCTTAGGATTTTATCTTACATTTTCAACTAGACATGCGATTTATTTGTAGTTGAACAAATTTCTGAGCTGCTGTTCTGAACAGATAATGCAGTGTAACATTTTCTGTTCAGTTTCCCATTTAAGTAATGATCATTGATTAGTTCACACCAAGGGAGAAGTTGTAATTTCCCTCCAAGTGATTAGAGTATTTCTTGTGTTCTAATTCACAGTATTTAGGCAAATATTGAGTTGGACCTGAATTCAGAATATTCATATTCTGAAGTGAAGATGTATTTCTGAGACTTTGTTAATATCTTAGGGAAAGAAGAAACAGTTTTCCAGTTCCTAGCCCATAATTCCCATTGTAACATGTCTGATTGCAATTTTTTTGTTAAATGAAGCTTTGTTTACAGCAACTGTGCATCTCAAATTATCTTTTTTTTTTTCTGGTTTTACATTTTTAGTGTAATGAATGAAAATTATCATGGATCTTGAGTGAACAGTCAGTTGTTGCATAAATCAGAGACAGGTCTGGAATTGTGATTCTGTTTAATATCTTATCTGTAATGGGCATCAATGCAATAGCATATTGTCTCCTCAAAGAGAAATAGTTCAACAGATAACACACCATATATAAACTAATAATTTAGATTATTTTTGTCATTAACAGCTTCTCTTTACTGTTACAGCTTTATGCAGGAGCTGTCCTAGAGGTATGTGGATGAAAATTGGGAAGGTTCCCTCAAGTCCAAGGTAAGTAAAGCCACTGCTATTCTTTCAAGTATGAAATACTGTCACAGCTGAATGACAAAATGTACTTTTAAGTACTATTGCAAGTAGTCATAAATTTAGTGTATCAGTAAAGTTACATTGTCCTGAGACTCATGAAACTGGTCTCCAATAATTGATAGATGAATTTATATTGTGCACTTGTGGAACTACTTTATTTTCATAGATCCTGCCATATAATTGTTTTATCAGTGGATAATGACAGTCAACTAAAGGGAATGGAATACAGTAGTGTAAAAGGAAAATCAGTACCATCAGTGCGTGGTGGGAGGAAGCAGCAGGAAAAGAATCTGTGAGAAATTTCAAACTGGACTTTTCTTATAAACTGGGGAAGAGCTTAGGTGATAGCAGTACTTTGGTTATTTGGGGAGTTTTTCCTGTGATGAAGACCCTAATACTGTACTTTGGACATCATTGGACATAAAGACTAATCTAGCTTTAGAATTAAAAATTGCACAAACAGCATGTTTCCATCTACCATGGGCAGTATTAATGCCTGCGTGTTTAAAGGTTGGCTGACAAACAAGTAAAAGAAAAAAAACAAAGAAAGGGGTTTAAAACAGGTTACAATTTACATAAGTTATGCAGCAGCCTGTCACATGTACCTACACATAGTTCAGTTCAATGACTGCAAGACTAGAGCAAAGTTATTTTCTCTTTTCCACTGTTTAAAATGTCAAAATAAGAATTGTTTAAATGACTTGTCCTTCTTCAGGGGCGTGAGGACATTAACTTTGTAAGCACGGGAGTCCCTATTATCTCCATGACCCTTCAAATTTAGCAAACATAAAAACGTTCTCAACTGTTGCCCATTCACTCAGCTGCTTTATGGTTGTGAATTTGTAACAGTTAAGTGTTCCTTTGAGCTATAGGTTTGAAGGAAAAGCTCAATCTGTTAGCCTGACTCCAGCCTGCAATATGTCCTCCATTATCTTCATGTGTAGGTCCTTAAAAGGGAACAGCCCTCACACCATGAAATGTGTTCCAAAGACTTGGAACGGTGCAAAAGGAAAAACTTGAAAATTTTGAATAGTTTTTTTTTTCCTTTCAATCCTTGGTTATCTGAACTTGCTCAAATATTTACAGTCCATTAATCATATAGCTTACTTTTTAAAAGTAAGTGGCTTTACTACAGCTGAATAAATTTCAGTGTTTCTTAAGTAGATATCTAGTTTGGCTACCCTTTTTCTTTGGTACAATAAGAATTATAAAAGGACTGAGTAGCACACTTAAATTTCTCTTTTGCCTTTTCATCACCGATTTCTGCAGTTTCTCAATCTAAGTTTTTCTTGACCAAATTTTCTGCTAGGATATTAGAACAGGTCAGAAGGTGGGATATATTTTAAGAGCATACTTAAAAATTTTAAAAAGTAGAATATATTCTTCCAGCTAGTATTTGTCTTCACGCTACTATTAGTCTCAGAATACTTTTACTTAGGTTTTCTCTTTGATTTTAACTTCTCTCAGAAACAGTATCTAATGTCTCCGTCTTAGGACATTAACATTCAAGAAGTGTTTCTTATTTCAGCTTTTCACTTGGATGTTTGCTGCAGAAGTTAGGTTGCCTGAAAGTCACGCTGCTGCTTTTGAAGCATTGTCTTGGTAGGCTTCATTGAACTGTGTAGCCTGTCATTGACAGGTCTCATCACAAATAATTGATTTCTTTTCCATAGCTTCTGTGAGGATTTTTTAAAGTTTGTTTGGGTGTGTTTGGGGTTTTTTCCAGAATATACACAAAATGATGCTGTTAATTGCAGGGCTGTGTATGTATTAGAATACATGGATTAGTGTATGTTACTCCTGTAACTGTGAAGTACCTTTAAGTACCTGTGTAAATTGTTTTGTCACTTGGCATAGTCCCACAGACTTTATGCGTCTCAGACTACTTCTGGATTGTATTTTATTTGACCAAAGAGTGAACAGTGTTATTTTGGTTTTGGTTTTGTTTGTTGTTTTTTTTTTTTTTAATTATGAGATTCACATTTTAAAATAATTAGGTATTAAAATCAGCCGAATTAATAAAGGTTTGTAAAAGTTACACAGTTGGGAAAAACTGTAGGTTGTTCATGGTTACTAAATGCAATATTCTGTGGTCCTTCTGTATCAAGGCTTCTTTCAGAATTACTGGTATATAATTTTTAGCTATAAACAGTTGCTGAATACACCTGTGTGCCTGGAATGTGAGAATCATTACATATGGAATATATTTGTAGATACTGGGAGAGCAAAGAAGTGAGAAGTGACGAAAAAAATCTAGTCCTCAGCTAGAGGATGAAAAAGTCTAGTCTTCAGCAAGATTATCTCAGTCTTAAACTGAATGTTATTCTTTGTAATGTCACAGCAAACTGCTAAATGCTTTTGTGAATGTGGCCAAGGATGTCTATTAGGGTTTTCAAATATAGCTTCTTGTGATAAGTCTGGTAACAAACCACATTTCTGTACATCTCTTTTAAGTTCAGTACTGAACTATTTTTCCTGATAAATTTCCCTTAAAAATAAATTGCTCCATTATAAATGCTGTACTCTAATTCCTATATTACATGTATTTTGAAGTTGTTCTCTGTAAAACTGTTCTTAAATATTTATTGTTTAAAAGCACTCCATCAAAGTGCTTCTGAAACATTGAAAACCTAAGTGACAAGTTTCACAGATGAAGCAATACCTTATTATACCAAGTAACACAAAATGTGACAGTTTTTGGCTGACACCCATAAAGCTAAGATTCTGGAATAGAATAGTAAATTATCAGGGTGAGTGATTAATCTAGCATATTTGTTTTAAGTTGAGTTTTCAGTGGCAACTGTGTTCTGTTCACAATGAGGTAGGAGATCAGTGCTTAGACTCTTACATTCTTTCTAGTTTGTTTGACAAAAACTGAATTAGGCTGGGTTTTTTCATTGAACATTTCATTTGTATTTCTCTGAATTCTTGTTTTACCAATAAAATAATTCTCACCTCTCCCTGTGTGACTCTAAGTTAAGAAATGGATGTGCTCCCAGCAAATCTGTTATGGAAACAGAGTCCTTAGTCCTTGAACTCATACAATAGCCAGCTACATTAGACCTTCTGAGTTCAGAGTCAGTCAGCACTATTATATTGCCCAAGTTCTGCAAGTGTGAGGGGAATTCTTTTAGCTACTAAAATGTAATTTCTTTTGGGACTGTATTGTATGAGGTAAGATCACTCATTTCCTAGTTATTTTAATCTGTAGTTCATAAATATTGATGAAAGAAAGTCAGAAAATTATATTAACCTTAAATCTTGCATTGATAGAAGCATTAGTAGAACACTTGCTAAGAAATGTGGATATTATAATGGGAGACATGCATCACTTTATCATAATCTTTTTTAAACAGATGATACACAAATTAAAACAATACTTCTCTTCAGATTCAGAAAAGTCTCTTACCCAACTGCTTATACAAAGTACCCTGTCTTTGGGGTTTTGTGAAGTTTGTTCTTCAGGCTTGATTGGAGCTCTGTCTTGGATTGGTTTCTGAAAGCATGTGGTGCTTTGTATAAACCATGAACAGCTGCATTGTAACTTGATTAACAGACTGCAAATAGTAGTTATTGATGTGCCATATGAATTCTTAAGTTTAAATTTTTATCTCAAACTGAGGTCCCTGGAAGGTAAAGAGCTATAGTCATTAAAATGTAACTGAGTGCTTGATGTGTGCTGTAGTTCAGTATTTTTGCAAGGCTCTCATGGTATCTTTAGAAGCAGGCTCATGCCATCTTCAAAACTGCAGAACATGTATTTGCCCCCAAAACAAATTTTTAAAGAGTCTGAAGAAAGACAGTAATGCTTTTGGTGTGCCTGTATTGCCACATTTTGAGCAAATATTGCTAGTTGTCTTAGCAATGCTTAGCTATTGGTGACATTATTAAATGTTGGGATTTCCTGTCTTCATAAAATATGCCTCTATTGCTCTTCCTTTTGTTTTGGTTGCATTTCTTTTTCATAGGTTTAACACTTGATAATTGGCAGTGTCTCAAAAAAACCCTTTTTTAATTCAAGTTCATTTCAGGTACAAAATGGTCAAGTTCTTTGTGCCTTTTCTATGTACAATTCTGTGACATTATGCACAAACTTCTGTTTCCAGTAAAATTATTTACTTTCAAACGGATTGTGGCTAATAATTCAGCACCAGATAAGCAGACTACCCTTTGTTTCAATAGCTTATCTGAAGTAATATTACATTTGCTTTCTGTTTATTGAAGTTAACTCAGAACAACTCTTCATTGTGCCTGGGGAGATGTGGTGTCATGCCCATGTTGGGTCAGACTCCTGCTGTATCCTGCTGTACCTAAGAGGATGGTGCAGGTGTGTGTGTGCATACACATAGACTTGCTGTTTGGGCCACAGTGGTGCTTAATGTCCTTAATAATCTCCACTTAGGACTCTAGGTTTTAGTCCCAACAGAACTAGTTTTCACAGACTTTCTTAAAACAAATAGGTGTTATATATCAAAACAAAGGGACATTATAACAATAGCAGTGAGTTCTCCATTCTACTATGTTCATAGGTAGAGGCTGCTTTTAGGTCTTTAGAAGCACTGTTCAGTATTACCTCTGTCTGCAAAACAGTTTGGTGTGGGGCAGGCATTAAAATGATCATACAGACCTGATCCTTCTCTGACCTTTTAGTTGTAGTTGATTGTGTGGCAATACAGTCTGCTCTGTAGGAGCACCTCAGGAGTGCCTTCCAACAGAAGGCGTGTGCTTTGGTATTGCACATGGTTTAAAAGAGCATAAGGTAAAGTGATTTTGCAAAGCTGTCAGTAGAACAGCTCTTGTAGTCTGGTGTTTAATTCACCAGAACACTGTGTCATGGCACCAAGCTCAGAGTTCATCTTACAGGAGTCAAATTGGAAAATGTCTCCCCTGCTCACCCGTGGATGGATTAGAGAAATGATTGTTTCTCTGTGGTGTGTAATTTCTAAAGCAGCTACAGAGAGAAGAAAATGGGGAAATAACTAGGATTTCAGTATTAGACATCAAAGTACTAAATAATGCTGTAAAGATGACGTGCAAGTACCCTTTAGACATAGGAAGCAACAACGTTGATGTCAGGGCATAGAGGAGAAACTGTTGGGGCAGGGCTGAAGGTGGAGCATATATACCACATCCCATGATGAGCAAGCACTTGTGTGTCCCAAACACACAGTGTGCACTGTAGCTGTATCTGACTTCCTAATCTCACCAAGTCATTTCAAAGGCTGTTAATTCAACTCAAGGACTGATTTGGTTGAAAGGGGAAAAAAGTATTTGATGGGATAATCTGTATTTTTAATGCATATCAGTATTTTAGTTTCCCATTTTAGCTTCTAAAATTCAGAATATACAAATTATTTGTACAGTGAGTGTTTTTCTTTGTTGCATTGCAAATTCAAGTGACTGATGCAGAAAGTCACTATGATCAGCATTAGAAATAAATATGCCATAACAGAAACTAATTTCGTTCCAGCTGTCTCAAATTTCAGGAAAAAGGTTCTGTAGCGCTTCAGCTTTCAGAAGATTTAGACATTCGACATCGATACAAATGTGTAATAGCTACTTTTAACGTGACAGAATGTAATGCTGCCTACAGAATACTTTCTTCTTCCACCTAATTCTGTTTCCATTTTATGTGAGCTTGTTCAGTCCAACACTGCAGCCAGAGAACAGCCGCTCATGTCCAAATGAGCTTTCATCTGTCGCTCAAGTAACAAATTCTCACACCTGTTACAAGCTTAAAGTGCTGTAACCTGAGGTAACTCCCAAAGGCTATTCTTTAATGCAACTGAGTTCTAGAGTTCAGAGTTGCTTTGGGAACTTTATCCATTTTACTGTGCTCTCTTACCATTTTTAAGTTTTGCAATTAAAGTTATTCACTATGCTGAGTGTTTCTTACCACTTCCAATTCATATAAAGCCCTAGAGACTGACTTCAGCTTTAGATTTAAATTGAAGAAAGATGTGGAAAAATTCCTCCAGAAATAATTCAATGTTCTGTGGACTTAACAAAACATAAGAAATATCTTTGCCACTTTTTATGCATGTTCCTGTTGATGACAGCCAAGATGACAGGTCACAAGGACATGGGGAACACTGAAGTTGCAAATATGTCTTTGAGTTTAAATCAGACAGTATGTGAGCAAGTACTGGTTATTTAGTGCTATTTGAAATTGTTATACAGTACAGGTTACAATATGGCATTCGCGTACAGTCCTGTAGAAAGAAAAAGAACAAGTTTTATTTTCTTCAGGGGCCTGGCAGCAACTTGAACCATTGGTATTCTTTATTTTTTTACCTTGTTTATACTGTGTAGTGGTTGGTGCAGCAGGCAGAATATATGATTTATCTGCACTGGGAGCACAGTGGAAAAGGGAAGAAAATAAGTGCCACTCTGTATAACCATGTTAGAAAGTGTTAAGGTAACTGCAGTAATATAAAGATAGGTATAAAGATGCCAGGAGACATCTCTGCAATTACTGAGGAAAGCACTGCACTTTGTGAGGCAGTATGAAACATTAGTCCTGAGGTTGAACTCATCTCCATGGACCAGTTGGATGCAGTGCCATTTGTGAGAGATTCATTGTGGTCTAACCTTGAAAAAGCAGCTTGAACATGCAGCCAGCACCTTTGTAAGAGTCAATCCATACTGACAGGGTTCATCCTTGGGGAGATGCTACTGACGTACTACAGGAGTGTCCTGAATCCACTTAATGTCAATACAGATACTAAACTCAGCCTTTAGCACAGCCTGACTGCAAAAGGGAGTAATGAGGACTGTATTTTCTAAATAAATTTTAAATACCTCTAGAACTCAGGCATTCATTAGAGTAAAGTATTGGAACGAGGGGATTATGCTCACAATTTATCCTGAAATAATTTATATTGTCTTTTCAAAGTTAAAGTTAAAGCCTGGGTTGTGCTGTAGGGATACAGAGACTGTGCTGCTGTTAATACCCACTGTTTGCTGACTAGTGCTTCAAGTGAGGAGTTGTGCAGCAGCAGCCCCACCTCAGATGGGTACTTCTCTCCATGTAAGCTGCCTGACAGGCCATGGAGTCCATCTTAGGAGATACCAGCTTCTCCTCTTGTTTTCTGGTCTTGTTTTCTTGCTGGTTTTCAACACATAATCTCAGAGATCTCTGCAAGACAAGATTGTCTGTCTTGTTTGCAAGAATAACACCTCTACCCACAATTTCCTCTGTGCCCTTTCCCCTGCACTGCTGCAGTGTGTGTGGAGTGTGCTGATGAGATGGGTGTCATACTCAGCCTCCCTCACAAAGCTTATCTGCAGCCAGATTTTGATCGCTCTAACGCTTCTCCTCACATTTGCGCATCACAGCAGCATATGGGCCAGTCTGCTGAAGGCTGTCAGTTGTACGTGCAGATAAACTGACTTACACAGTTGCACTAGTGTTTGAGGAAAACCCAAGCAGGTCTGAATCTTGTTCAGATTACCAACAAAAATAGGTGTTCCTCTGGTGTAATAAGTTTAGCAGTATTAATTTTGTGAAGATATTAAGGTTTTTAACGTTAAAATATCTTCTAAAGCATCATTCCAAAAGAAATAATTTGTCGAATACTAAGTTAATGTAAATCTACTTAATGCAAGTGGAGAAGAGTTTGATTTCCTTTCTTTCTTTTCTCCAACCATAGCTTTTGTCAGGAGTGATAAGCCAAAGCTCTTCAGGGGACTGCAAATCAAGGTGAGTAGTAGCCTAACTTTTTTTGCAGGATGTTAGGAAGAATTAAGTTTGGTGGAGATAGTCCTCCTGTGGATTGTTCTCTATTTGCTGATCAGGAAATCCTTTATTAGAGGACATATATTTGCACTGCCAGTATGAATCTTCACAAGTTTCTGCTAGTTATATCAGTTTGTTTATTGCTCAGTAACCGGTACCAATTCTTTGGTGGTGGTGGGGTTTTGGTTTATTTTATTGTTGTTTGGGTTTAAGCCAAGAAAAAAATTATACTGTAACCCGTAATAGCAGATGGGAAAAGAATATAAGGAACGCTTACATTCTGTCCTTACTTTGTGGATATCTTGCGTGTACTCAAGCTTATTCTGCCATAGTTTCCTTTTCTCCTGTTCTATTCTCCCCTCATTTTCTTATGGAGCTGCCATTTCCACACATTCAGTGATTCCTATATTTTTCTCCTCCCTCTCAGAATTTTCTTGCTGTGTTCTATTGTGCTGTTTTTATTTTATAGACTTCAAACATCCAGCTTTATAGAAATGCATATACTGAATGCTGTTTCTTATGACTTGCATATATGCAAAGCTGCATAAGCTGCACTGCCTTAAGTCCCAACAATTCTTTGGTTTCCAGATCTAGTGTAAGACTTCACCTTCCTCTTAAAATCCTATGTGAACTTTGAGTGTACTTCACAGATACACATCTTGATTCTCGCATCTTGTGCTCCCATCTCTATTCCCCAAATGGCACCATCTGGAATCACTTCATAGCTATGCATGGCTGCAATAAGTGATTTGTCTTCTCAGCAGCAGATTCCATCTAAAACAGATTTCCTCTGTCTGTCTCACACATTCATGTCTCTGTGTCCTCCAGTTTCTTTCAAAAGCTTTCTCTCCTTCTGCACGTCTGACTGTTTCTTTTTTTTTTTTAAACTTTGTAGATTTATTGAACATCAAAGCAGTCTGGACTACGATTGGTATAGAGCAGTACCAGAAAAAAAATGTCGTGCCAATTAATCTGTATTTATTTTACAAGACTTTTGGAAAACTGATTAGAGGTGCCGCTAGCTTCATTAAGTAAAACCAACTATGTTAGCTCAGTCAAGCAAAGTGAAATACTCCTGGGGAAATCTTTCCATAAACTGAAATGGTCAGAGCTTTTTAATACTGTTAAAAGCCTTTATCTGCGTTACATATTTGTGACTTAGTGAGTTTGCAGCAGCATTAAAGAATTGTGTTACCAGCAAAGTGTAGTAGGCACAGATACAACATGGCAGGAAAGAATGTGATTACCTTAGAAATTGATAGAACTTTGACATGTTAAAGTGGCCTGAAATTTCTAAAATGGTAAAAAGGCTATTGATCACATGAGAAAGATCATTCATCTGCTTGATTCAAAAATCCAACTTTGGTAGCTTAAAACAGTTGAAGTAAATACCATCTTTCAAAGCCAGGCTTATGGCATTGCCTCTCTGCACATGCATTAACTGGTGTGGTGCACCAAGGAGAACAAGTAGATGTTTCTGACACACACCCTCACTCCTCTTCATTTGACTTGTTCCTCCACTTTGCTCTCTTTGACATTAAATGCAGGTCAGAAGTCTGAACTGCTTTAAATCACTAGAGAGCAGGGGAGGTATTAATATGGAGAATGCATTTCCTGCCCAAGGTAACTGACTCTTCTTTTTTTTTCCCCACAGTATGTGCGTGGTTCTGACCCTGTACTAAAGCTGCTGGATGACAATGGGAACATTGCAGAAGAACTGAGCATCCTCAAGTGGAATACAGATAGTGTGGAAGAATTTCTAAGTGAAAAATTAGAACGTCTATAAATCATTGTTTTCCATCCTCTCTCTTTTTCATATTTTGTCATGGTAATCTTCTCAGATGAATTGTCCTACAATTGAAAACACATTCCAGCTTCCGTATTTGTTTTAAAATATCTGTTGTGCTGTACTAAACATCTTGTAATTAGAAGGGAAGCTTCAGCACACATATCTGACAAGTTGACAAACAATAGCCTGTCTTAACGTTATTATTTCGGCTCTTAATGCATTTATCACTAACAAAATGCCTCGTTTTAAAGTTAATTATGCAAATATCAGTTTGTTATAATTGGACCTGTTTTTACAAATGCTCTTAAAATCAAAGAGCTTCAAATAATTGAAATGATTGCCATGCTTTTTGTCTGCTGCTTTTTCTAAGGAAGTCAGAACCAAATGCAATCTTCTATCTCCCAAAGAAACTTGGCTACTAATGCCCTCTTCTTTTTTTTTGTATTTGAACTGTCCTTTTATAGAAACATTGTTTACAGTGAGTATCTAGTTCACAGGTTTTGAAGCTGATGAAGGAACTCATGCTCTGATACTGTGAAACATTTAGTAAGTACACTTTAGTGAAGACTACATAGAAAACCTCTGAGGTATATGGAAGTCAGATGTCAGGTGTGCTTTACATTAAGTGTTTTGCTTCAGAAAACATGAGCTATAAGTTTTGAAAAAGCTTTCCTTCTAACTTTCAGAAATTTATTGTAAGCCTGTTTATCAAATTAATTTAGAAGCTGTTCTTTTAAAATGTATATTTTTCTTTCTCAGTTGAAATTTATGTGAGCAGGGAATATAGACAGTACGTATGATAATGAGTCAAATCCATTAAGACTTGTCAGGTTTTTCCAGTTAGAATCAATAAATATGGTAATCAAGAATAATGTGGGTTTTTTTCTGAAGTCTAATTAGTAAATAAATTTTCCCTTTAACTACATAATGCTCACCAGTTTTTGGTTGGCTGGGTGTTATGCTATGACTTGAAGTGGTACTCAGGTTTTGTCTTCATATATAATTTTATATCCAAGATCTGGGAATATATCTCAAGGAATTTATATCGCTATAATTACAGATCTTATTCCCAGCTTTGGAGAAGAACTCATCAGCTTCATAGCAGAACAATAAACCTGGGACTTGAGACCACACTAAACTATCAGGAGCAATATTCAAAGGTGATTCTTTAGGCATAGCCTTTGGAGTTTTTATTCCTGAAATATTCTTATAAACTCGTAGAAGGTTCGTGCAGCTGGGTCACATGATGTCTCACTCTCATGCTATGTCTTTCACTCCTCTCCTTGTGAAACATGCTCCTGGCCTCCCAGATGACTCAGTGTGAGACAGCTACAACAGTGGTCACCACTGTCTTGGAGAAACATAATCTGTACATAAAAAGCGCAAATCTTTGCAGCTTGTGCTGACTTATTAGAGTCAAACATGGATTTGTTCCTGGGATATATGAAGTATTAGTCAGCAGAGGAGCTACAACCAAAGCGTGTGGCATGATGACCAGTATTTTGGTAGCAAAAACATGCTGCCATCCACTGGTCTTTTAATATACTGACTGTATTCCATACTTCCCATTCCTGTGTTTGCCAGCAAGGGATTTCAGTTTCTGTATGGATGATTAAGTGTGCTGTTTTAGCAGAATATTTTAACCTCATCTTTCTCTCCAGCTTTAGGTCCTCTTTATCATGCAACAGAGAGATTGTTTTCTTCATTTGATATTTACCTAATATTTTTCTCTGCTTCTTTGTGATTCCTTCCTTCTCCTTAACATGACAGCCAGTGCTTCTGACCTTCAGTCTCCCTTTTCTTTTCATGTCTTCCTACTGCCAGCCCAGTACTTCCCTACACAGACTTTGTCTTCCCACACCAGGTCTTTCACTGCTGCTCTTGCTTGTCTGTTACAGAAGCAAGAGACTCACTCTTGTATACTAGGAGATAACCATGCCAGAGTGGAGGAGGATGACAGGCCAAAGAATTTCTCCTCCAGCGTCACTGAGTTTTATGACTGCAGTCACAGTACTGTTTCTGCAACTTCTGACCTTTCCAAATACTAGTTCTCACATGTTTCCTCCTTTAAGGAGACTGGAAATGAGCTTTTCTCCCAGTTTCTCTCCTAGGTTCCTGATTTGCTGATTCCTATTCCACATACTAATCTGGCCTTGTAATAAAGATACTTATTTTCTTAGTTTAAAAGCATGCACAAGGTACATTCCTGTATTTCCCTATATATAGGAACATGTTTAGAGTCTTCCCTGATTCTGTTCCTGGGATGCTGAGCCCTGATCCTATTCAATCTGTAGCTTCTAGCAAAAGCTTAATTACCTACACTTCCTGACCTGTTGGCTGTGCTCCATGCTGTTCTTGAAGCATCAAATTCATACTGTCCTGGCTTTATTCTTTCTCATTCTGTCATTTAGATGATACTCAGGGTCTTGGCTCTAGCGACATGCGCTAGGAACATTTAACATTCTGGCACAAATGAGTTGGGCTTTGTGCTAAAAGAGGCAATTAGAGTGGGGAATAATTTCTTTTGGAAATTCTTAAGTTTCTATTTATCAGCATGAGGTTTTTTCTCCAGTCTGCAGCTGTGAAAATTCATAGAGCTCAAAAGGTTATTTTGGCTTGTGGCAATTAACCACACAGAATACAAGGTTGAAAGCTCCAGTTTAAAAAGGAAGTGATTCATTTTTACTTATAGCCATGATAAGCACCCAGTACTTCATGAAAGGCATTCACTCAGACTTATGTAAGAATTATTTAATCTTATATAATGCTCTTGTTGTGCCAAATCTTGAGAGAGTTAATGAAAGGACAAATAAAAGCAGCAGGCATGCATGACTGAGTTGGAACATGAACTGTCCATCTACTACTCCTGTCTTTTTAGAAGGAAAAAAGCAATCTTTTTGCAGAAAAGAGTATCTGTGCTTTTAAGAAAAAAATGTGTTGGACAATTCATTTTACACACAGATATGATGTGGAGGAACTTGAAGCATAGTGTACAAGCTGCTTGGAAGGGTTTCCTGGGTACTTGCTCAGTCATAGATTCCTGCAATGTGAATCTGAATACCATGATCGTAGCAGGCAAAAATTTGTTTCAGAGCTAAGGGAAACCTTCCAGTAGACATTAAATTCAAGGAAAGGAAGTATTCAACTCAATATTTGTTTTATTGTTCAGCCCTGAGATAGAACAAGAACAGATTGCCAACTTAATGAAGAGCACACATGAAAAAATTGTGTTCAGAAACCCAAACACCTATTGAGAGTGTCACTTTTTATTGAACCTGAGCTTTCAGAAGCAAAATAAATCTTCTTATGTTCAGCCAGGGAGATTAGACATCTCACCCCACAAAAAAAAAGAAAAAAAGAAAAGAAAAAGACAAAAAAATGCTTTATTGTCATTCTAATTTATCAGCATGGAAGGTGGATGGTAAGAGCTGCAGTAGAACTTCTTTACGTTGTACCCATAAAGGGTCAAATCTAATGACAGATTTCAAGAGTGTCGTGCAAGGAACACCATCATTTGCTGGTTCTTGCTGTGTGTAAGGAAGGTTTTTTTGCTAGGGATGCTTTGACCATGATGGACTTTGAAATTAGTCAAGTGTGCCTTAAGAAGGGTCCATTAAATGCTAAAATGCAGAGTATTTATCTCAAAAGCAGCTAAAGAAAACTTCTGAATTTGTGTGGTTTTCCTTAAATTATTAACTGTTAAGGCCCAACCCAATTACTTTGAAACAAATTTGCTCTCATGTCTAAGAGGAAGAGCCTAAGAGGCTCTAAGAGGGAGAAAATACCCAAGGAGACACAGAACAGACAGGCCTCTGATATGTTATTGAATGCTGTGGTTCAGAATGCCAGCTTCCCTCTCAAATGCACTGTCATAAGCAGAAGGTACCTGGAAAATATTATCAGTAATTTTTTCCTTATCACTTGTCATGAAGGATGGGCAGAAGGAAATGCATTATGCAATTAGTCACTAGTGAGCTCAGACAGGAGACAAACTACAGAATTGATCAGAGTATTCTTGCATTTATTGATCTAAATTGGAACCATGGCACCAAGTGAGCAAAGACTGTCTCAAAGAGTACCTGATTATCTGTTTAGAAATAGGCCTCGTTCATCATCAAGAATCCATCAGTTTTGTTGCTGTCCAAGAAACAAGGTATCTAACTACTTGTTTCAGCTGCACCTTGTACACTGAAAGCCTCACATAGAGCAGCCCTTGTGTCCACCAATGTGGAAGTGTCTAAACACTGAGAAATGGAAGAGGGCTCTCAGCACTTCCCACTACTGAGGCAACCATGATAAAAAGAATTCACCATGATTTACCCTTGCATCAAGGAAGCACTTCTTTTGAGTCATAGTTCATTTTGTCTGCTGTCATAGCTTAACCCCAGCTGACAGCTAAGTACCACATGGTTGCCTGCTCACTCCCCATTCTATGGTGGAAAGAGGGAGAGAATTGGAAGAGGTACTGAAAGATGTTCTCTTGACAATGATCTTTTGAGGTTGGATTTAACTTGGTTAGCTAGGAGCCTTTCTGACTCTGCCCTTAAGATAAAAGCAAGACTTGTAGGAAAAGCACATCATTTAGTATTTGCTCTTGCATACTTGGTGCCAAACTGTGATTGGAAGGACAATCCTGTTTTGGTATAGACAAATCCCTTTTAACCCAGTGTAATCTTCATGTAGTTATATCAGTGGAACAGTGGTTCAAACCATGGACTAATGCATTCCGTACCTTAAATATCGGCAGAGTAAAATTTCCTCTGTTTTCTATTGTGGGATGTATGTATTTCAAGGCAGAATGTCAGTCAAGCCTATCTCTAGGTTACAGTTCCTGTCTAGGCTAGAAATTCCATGGGCAAACAGATAGTGGAGGAGGATAAGCAGAAAATAAAATAGTTAAGACAATTTTTTTTGCTCTACCCCTTTCCCTGCATTCAGTGACCTCGTTTCTCAATGTTATTCTACATTTTAGGCCACCTGACCCAGTTTCTGGAAGGCTCGGATCTTTGCTAAGGAGAGGTCTTGAGAAAAGACACATCTTTAACCAGCAGGTTGAGGTGGCTCATGGTGAAACACCTCAGAGTCTCTGTACTCAGTGCAGCCAGGCTCCAACCCTCAGAGTTTCCAGTCAGACTATGACTCCTAATGCTGCCAGCTTGTCTTCTCCCCTCCTGGGTCTGACAGCAGAGCTGTAATAAGGTGACAAACTGCAGCTTCCCTCCACTCCCAGGGGTGCGGAAACACCCGCATCCATTCTCCAGCATTAGTCAGGCATGCCCCAACCGAAGCAGCCATGTCTCCAGAGTGGAGTCTTGCTAATACTTTTATTAGATTATCTGCATCATTCACAGAGTATCTGGTTTTATGATCTGTCACTTCTTAACTCCACCACCCCCCACACCACACACGTGCCTGGGAGCCCGGCCAGGCTTTCCCCATGCAGACACCTGGCCTTGCTGTGGAGGGGTACTGGAGGGGCCCGACACACAGCAAAGCCCTGAGGGCAACAGCCCCACCTTCAACCTTGCCAAAAGTTTGCTGAAGGGACTGTGACAAAGAGGATCCACAACCTGATTTTCCAGGTTGTGTGGAGTAGGCAGGTGTGTCACCAGCTCTGGGACAGCCTCCCTGTGACCTCCCAGCTTGGCCTGGACCTCTGCCTGCTGCAGCAGCAGCTCCCTCTATAGCTGGCACTGGCTCCTCAGTCCTGTCATGCCAGAGGCCATGGCCCATCAGAACAGCAAATCCAGAGAAACTAAATCAAAGCAGAGCTTTTACTACTTAATCCTGGCAGCAAAGATTCCGGTCTCCTGAAGAAAAGCATGGCAGCTGTCACCAGCCCTCAAACAGATTTGCCAGGCCAAGAAATAAGCCTCACAGACCATTTCTGCATCACTAGAACAAAAGGCAGTTCCTTCCATCAGGCAGTGAAACAAACATTAGGGGACATCTGACACCCACCCAAAGAGGTGTGTGTGGGTGTGAAGGGAGAGAGTGACTGTTCTCCAAACCCAGTAGCAGCCTGTGTGCCCCCCAGGCTTCCCAGAGACATCGTGGCTGCCCCTGTTCCTGCCTCAGCACCAACCACCGCAACAGGGACTGCTCTCCAGTGCAGCTGAGGATGGGGATCAGTGTCAGGCTGGCACTGATGCATTTTCCTAAGGGGATCTCAGACAGAATCACGTCAGGAAGTGCATACAAGAGTGGGCTTTTCTTTTTTTTCTTTTTTTTAATTGAAAAAGGTAAGTTTAAAGGGACATTGAGTTTGCTTGTCCTCAGTTCAGAGTTGTGCACAGCTCCAGCTCTATCCAGCTGCAGCCTCCCCCGCTCACCCTTTTCCTAGTTTACTGACAGATTCTTCACCGTGAAACTCTTTCATTTATTGTCATTTATCATTGTTACAGCTGGGGATTGCTATAAATTATTACCGTGTAAGTGAAACAGCCCTTGGCCTAACATGAGCAATGTTGCTCTTCACCATTCATGCAGGTACAAGTACTGGAAGGCCACAAAATTTAATAATACTAGGAGTATTTGTTCCCCCATTTCTCACCTTTTCTGGGACTGGGGCTCTGCCCCTCACAGGTTTTGTGAACCTTAACTGTGTTCGGTTTTACGTTAAGATACATATAGTCATATCTCACCTCCTTTTTAGCAGATTATTATTCCTTTAAAATGTACTCAAAAGGAATACCACTTACATGCTGTGAATCTCTATTCAGTGAGAAATTATCCCCCAGTTTAATTTTGCATCTTTGGTTACAAAATCAGAAGGACAGCATCACTTCATCATCAATTCACCCCTTGTTAAGCATTAACAGTGTAAACCTGAGATAGAGAAAAGGGTCATATGGACCATGAAGATCACACATGCATGACAGACACCATGTCTGCACCGGAGCAGCATCATTACAGACATCTCCCATGGGTTATTGTAATGACAGCATTGATGTATATAAACAGTGGTACTAAACAGGCTACTGAAACAGCCACTGAAACACTCTGGATGAATTTCTGTAGCAGACTCAAGAGTTTTCATGTGATCTGAAGTTCACCACCCAGGTAAGAATTGCTGTCATTAGCTGATAAATTGTACATGTAGAAAGGCACATAAGTGAGTGGCTGTGCAGTGAAGTATCTGAGCAACAAGTTCCCTATTACCAACCTCCTCGTCTTCAGGCACTGAGCAACACCCAGAAGTCTCACCTCTATGGACAGAGAGCCTTCCAAGGGTCTTCTGCTGGCATGGAGCACAGTATGAGGATGCTGGCAATTTAAGTGGGTTTTAAAGTGTGTTACTTGTGGTAATTGTCTTCGAGGAGAAGGGAGGCTTTTTGCCTAGGTGTTCAAAGCCAATGCTTGTGAGACAAGCAGAATTTGTGATTTTGCTTAAAGCAGTATCACTTCAAGAATGACTTAAAGACTCAGGTAAAAACCTTCAGCCAAGTTCATAAAACTGTGAGACTTTCTGGAGTTTTCACTGCTTTGGTGTCACTGACCTGTCTACACTAGTACAGCACAGAGGGAGAGGCCTGCAGAGCAAAAGAGCCAGTGCTGAGAATTCAACATTACATGATAGAGCACTCCAGGTGTGCTCCAGGAAACATCTCCCACTTTCATTTCACAATAAGGGAATCCAGACCACACATTCTAATCACATACCACAATGACATGAACCAAAGCACACAAGCAAGGACAACTGGGAGGTTCACATCAAAAGCACACTCCCGTTGTGTACCAAAACACTAATAAAGGCAATCAAACTGTCCCTTCCCAACTCCACAGTCCATGTCTTTCCCTAAGCACAGCCATTTGACAAAGAATTGTGCCTGATCCCTGCAGATATGCCAGACGTTCTCATAACTGGTGCTGAACAAAAGCAACAGAGCAAAATAAAAGTTTGGGAAAATTATAAAGTAGTATCAGGGTCTCCTTTCAGGACAACAAGTGAGAAATAATTCTATCTAAAGTAATTTTTTTCCTCTTGCTATCAATACAAAATGTGAACAGAGCCCTTGAGAGGCCATCTCTGAGCCAACCTTTACAGGACAATGTGACTAAGGTACAAATCACGAGGAAGCAGTAGCCTCAGTCACCATATCACTAAGATGATGTGGATGAATCATACCCCATTTATGTGCTGCAGATTCTCACAGCTTAACAGACAACAACATTCACCTTTGTAAAGGAAGTTTGTGATCAGCAATATGGAGGCATTACACTGAAAATAATGAATAGTTGCTCTGCACAGGGAACAGGATTAGAAACCTAGAAATTCTCCTAGAGGCTTAATATTCTCAATGGAGAAACATCAGTGCTTTTCCCATTGGATAGCATGTAAGGATTGATGTGGGAAATGTGAAATTAAGCCTCAGTGATATTTGCTTTTTCTTTTTCCAAAGATACATAAAACATAACTCCCTAAAATGTCCACAAAGGGGATTTCAGCATTTTCAAAAATTATAACACACAAAACCTCCCTGTTTTTGTGAGACTTCCGATGTATACCAACATTGCTGTTGAGTATCTAGAATTAAAAGCAATTTAACTGAGTAGTAAAGTTGGAAGATTTTTGTTTCAAGTGTTTGTCCTTTTGAATAAGCAATTTCCTATCTCATTATTCCATTTCCAGTACTTTTGCTTCTGCCTATAACCGTGTAAAGACATTTTAAAGCTTTAATTCATTTTCCAATTCCAAATAGCTTTCCTTAATCACTCATGTCAAACATCTATTTCACATTTTTAAAAAATTTATAAAACAATTCTGTGCTGTCAGTAGAAAAAATTTCAAATTATTAATTGCATGCAAGCTCCCCATGCTAATGTGTTTCCTGTTGTTCACTTCTGGCGGGAAACTATTTACGAAAGGCATAACATTCATTCAGTAGTTCAGTGTTTGCATCCATGGTACATTTTCTTGCCATTTCATCAGCTAAGGTACAGAATTCATCAAGTTACCCAACTTGGAGGTGTTTCTCACCACCAGATGCCTCACTGAATGCTCCCTGTCACAGAACAATGGTAAGGGCAGCAGCACAGAAGACAACTGAGTCTGTGTCTGTCAGTTTGACTGATGTCTTTGCATCTCCACCACCACAATTCACATGGCTAAGTGAAACTAACAGGCTTGCAATGTACTGCCTTGTACTTCCATTAATAGCTGTGTGATTAACTGCTTACAGCCCATTATATTAGAACATACCCAGGTAGGAATTCTGCTTAGAGAAAATTAATCAGGACTGGGCCGCAGGCCAAGTTTAGCAAAGATTTTCAGAAATTCATAAATTTTTAAGGTGAATGAAATGGAATAAAAAAAACTAAACCAGTTTCAAGTAGGTCTGAGAGATGGGGATTCAACTCTAGTCTCACAGGACTCAGTAGACTATGACCCTAAATTGGCAGTCCATGGAAAAGAAGACAGCCTAATTCTGCAGTCCTTGTTTAGACAGCACTTGTAGCCCTAGTGCCAGAGAGGCAATGACTAACTTCCTATCACCTCTTATAAGGTACAAACTCTCACGGGAGTTCTTGTTACACAAGATTCCAGGACTTAGTTCATTTATGGCTCACGGGGCCTTGACAACCCTACTCCCTTTCCCAGATGTATTTATTTCAGACCAGCTTTGAATTGGGATAGGAGAAGCCATGAATGTAACTACTGATTAGGCATTTAAACATTAAATCCTTTTGCTCTAAGTTTAATGTGGAGTTGCATGGCTAGGTGGAGACCCTCCACAAATTCTGAAAGAGGGATTAAAAGGACAGAATCACACACATCTTCACTACCTTCCACTGGCACTTTCAGTCTCCAATTCTGGGGAACTGAAAATCTGTTTCCTTTTATGCTCAAGTAGTTTGTACTGAATACAAATGGGAATATTTTTGCCTGTTCCTTCCATGTGGAAGCATAAAAATTACTACTGGGACTCCTGCCAGAAATTTGAGTCAGAGAAGTAATACGATGTCTTTTGAATAAAGAACATTTGTTTCATAAGCCTTTCATATTTATGGATTGTCATGAGTGCCTTTCTGTGTACAACACTGAAATGGTGAATTCTTGGGCCTTCTAAAAGGCAAATAGGAAGAAGCAGTCTGTTGCTGTTCTCCTATGATTTTACAGGACTGCAGTACCTGGCTAAATCCCAGAGCCATGATCTATTTCACAGTGACAGTTTTTAAGGTGGGATGAAGCACAGTTCAGCTATTCCAATCAATACTGATGGTATTATATGGACACCAGTACTAAAATACTTTACAGTGATTACTTTTAATTTTGAAATCCCAGACAAGGTGTGTGCACAGTACAGACATAGCCAGCACAAGTCCTAACAAGTTTTATATTTGTCCTTATGTCTTCTGCATTGCAATATATTCTTGGTATGTTCTAACATTCAGAAAGCCCTTGTCAGCTTCTTGTAAAATCTGAAGCACCCCCATCTTTACTGTACAAAATACAGATGAGGCCAATCCTGACCAATTTGCTTTCCTAAGTCATCATGTATAAATCCCTGGCTATGATGTTACATGCATGAGTAAATTCAGACTACCAGTAGGCTACCAGGCCTGCTCAAGCCTCACCAAAGCTGGCAGGAGTCCTTTAACATACGGCAAAGTCAGCCCGAAGTAGTTTCACTCCAGGTTTGACCTACAGATCTGTATACATATAGGGACTATATCCTGCACTAAAGGAACTTTTTGTACTATACACTGTGAGGAAGAAATTTATCATTCACATATATCTCTGATTGGTGCATGTGCCCTCTGTAAAAAAAACCACAACAGGCTGTACTCAGGCTGTCTTCCAATACCGTCGTCTTTAGGAATTAGCAATTCCTGCCTTCTTGAGCTGCTTATTTCCTCCTAAATACTTGAGTTCATTTTTGGGGGGAAGTATTCTGAAAGCCTTGATGGCCAGTTTCATAGCAACAGTCAGCCCTGGGAGTAAGCTAAAAAAAAGGAAGACAAGCAAAACAAAATATAAATTCAAGGCATATCTATATTCAGTACCACCAGATATACAAAAAATCAGAATTATTTTAAGACAAGTGAGGTAATGGGATCAGACCACTTCCTAGAAACCCAGACCTTGGGCACCACTAATCTAAAAGCATACCACTAATTTGGTTCTGTTCAATATATTATGTCTTAAGTATACCTTCCAGTGATTACTGGCATTATGCTACAAATGTTCTATACAGAGTTCTTGCCATATTAAACTTTAAATTTTAGCATGGTATCTTAATATTGGAAGGTATAATGACTTCTGAAGAACAAACAAAACCATTATGAAGCAACCCACATCCCCAGCAGGTTTTGCTGGGGTACCTTTACAGTACCTTGTATTTCATAGCACTGGCTAATTATCGGTACTTGCTGGAGTCAGCATGAATTCTCAAATGCCTGTGCTTGAAAAGGAACATCATTATAAGTCTTTGTGGTGTTGTCAAATCAAAAACCCAGATGGACAGACTGCTGACAGCAGAAAATTGTAGCTGGAACCAAGCAACAACAACCATAATTTCCTGGCAAAAGTAGCTACATATGTTGTACTTCTGATGCTTATTCTGTGGCATGACTAATTGAGACAATAGTAAAAAGCATTCTCATGGGATATTAAAGTGATATCTGGTGTTAAAAGTGGGTCTCTGGATGCACTGGTGCGATTATTAAGGATGGACAAAAAACATCTGTCAAACTCCCAGACTGAACTTCGATGAAGCTGCCTGGTAGAAAGCATTCTTTTAGGAGGAGACTGGAAAGCCTCGATGTAATACACAAAAACCCACATTCTGCACTGATGCACTGAAGTTGCCTATAGCTTTTGCCTATATTGAGCTTTTTAATTGTTAGTTATTTTGAAGCACTATAGAGGCAAATTAACTAATTTTCCATGTATTACCACACCTAGGCTCCTAGAATACACCTCAGGTCATTCCTGCACAATTTTCCAAAAAGAACTGAGTTGAGATCCAAGAGGCCATTATTCAGTGATGATAATCAAATTAATTGATTTCTTTTAATCTCATAATGTAACAATTTACAATTAATTCCCAGATTAAACTCTAAATGTATTATTGATAGCAGAACTAAACCAGTTTTAATGTTACCCTTTTCCCTGGGACAGATTTCAAGGTGGACTGCCACGTATGTTTCTTCTACTAAGAACAATACAGCAAAATGCAACTATGAAGCTGCTTCCTGTGGCCAAAATCAGGGCTCAATTGTACAGAAAGAAAAAAAAAATCAAGCAACAACTACCATATGTAAGTATTTAATTTGAATCACTCTTATCATTTACTCAGCTAATGTTTTGTTCCAGAACACACCTACACATTTTCAGTGGTTACTTAATGCAAGCCACTTACTGTAAGCATATACATAAGCTCCAATTACTTGCATGGTTTTGTCAAAATATCTTCAGCTTTTACATTTGGGCATTTCCTATTTTGCTTTTCTTCCCTCAAAACATCACAGCCATCTTTTGGTAGCTTCTGTTGGACATGGACTTGCTGGTCATTGCCTAAGAAACTTGTAAGCAATTCTCTCAAGTTCTATTTTAGCAGAGCACCCACAGTCATTAAACTTCATATTTTTCAATCTTCATACTACTGGCTTTAATCTACTGCTACACCATGTGCATTGGAACAAGAAAGACACTCTCCTTACAGTGTTTCTTAAAGGTATGGGATATTCTGACAATTAGAATATAGTAGCTTAACTCTATCCTTTTTTTCTACTTCCATAATGTTCAATAAATTGAACAATTATGGAGGTACCTGCGCTAGTGACACTGTAAGAACTGATACACCAGCACAACAATTCCCATACTGTACATGAGAGCCAGAGATGTCAGCTCCAATCCCAGCAGCAGCAGAGCTGTACTAACACACTGCTGTTTGTGGGTTAATTATGCTTGCATTTCAGAAGACTAATTAGTTTGGGCTAAGTTTGGGTTAGTTTATGCTAAGTTCAATATCTTTGCACAGTCACAGACTTCACAGATATACTTCTTCCCTTCCTCCACCTTCCCACACACATTTGTTTGAATTAAGACACTGCATACTGATGCTTTACCTATAGCCAAAATTTCCATATGGTAGAGAATTTTCTTCCAAGATACACTACTCTAGAAAAAAACAGAAGTAACATAAAACTTATAAAAATCTCATGGTTAGCAAAAAGTCCAAATCAAGATTTCTGTTAAGAATCAGTAGGAATTAATTTTCAAGCTTTGCCTGACTAAGAAAGCATTAAAACAAACGGTTATGGCAGAAACTATTTAAAACTAGTGTTTAGTTTTCTAAAGGCACTCATTTACTCGCACTAATGATGTCTTTTTACAACCTTAAAAATCTGCTGTTTATGAAACACTAAAGGGTACAATGTTTAGGAAAAAGTTATTTTATTTTCAAATAATACTACCTTTGATAAAGTCATTTTTAGATTCAAAACATTTTTTCCTTCCCGCATTGAGAGGACATTCTCTTGCAAAGCAAAACACATACCACTAATTGAATCCAATTAGAACCTGACAATAAACTGTTGCATAAGAATTGGGGATGCAGAATTTCATTACAACCTATAATCTGAAAAAAGGTATGCTCATCTATAGAACTACTTAAATGTAGGGAGACAGTGTGTATTTGTTCAGCAAAATGCAGCGCTTAATTTAACATAAAGGCTGATTTGCAGTTGAAAGAATCTGCATAATTACTAATCAAACTGAATTAGGCTCTTTTCTGGAAAGCAGTTAAAGGGAAAAAAAATACAAGGCAAGGTTCAAAACAAGTCAGAATATATGTCACTGGCTCGTGTCAATCCACCTAGGTGCAGTTTAAAATCTCAGCATACTGGGAACTTGCCTTAAGTTTTCAAAGGTGACTAAATGCACAAGACACTCAGCAGACAGCCATGAATGCCTCAGCACATGTGAACTTCAGAGAGAACCATATTGTTCATGTTTCACGTTTGGTTTTAGTTATTCAAATAATGTGCATTACACCTGCATCAGTTCACAATAAGTTTATTTTATGTGAAGAAAAGCTTTGCCATTAATGAAAAATTTCAGTAGAAAACAGTACCTCCTGCTTTCAATCTAGATTACTCAAAAGTAAAAGCTTGTATTAGTGAAAACTTCAGTAGAAACAAATCTGTAGGAAACATTCTTGGCACATGAAGTAAAAGATTTAAACACATTAAGTTTGAATAGAGTATTGACCATGCAACCATGCTGGCAGAAAAGCCAGTTTTTAATGGCTGGTATTTGTCCCTCAAGACAATAACATGGAAGACACATAAACCTGCTTACATAACGTTAATTGTATATAAATATGGTGTTGCCATAATTGACAGTCTCTATTCAGGCCAACCATTTAGTTTAGCAGTTCTAAATAAGTAATAGGCACTTTGCCTTTCTGATTTCCCCTTTCACCCATCAGCCAGTCTGAATCCATGCCAGGGATACTGTACACTGTTATCACCTAAAAAAAAAACCAAACAGAAACACATTCTTATAAACTTTCTTTGCATGGAAAATAGTTACAGTCTATCTTCATGTGATTTCCAGTGTCTTAGAATTGAGATTAACTAAGTTAAGCAGAGCATTTAATATAAGCATCCATAGAACATAATCTAATGCTCATAAAAATTATTTCACTGGTCCATGGAAAAGAACAGGCAAAGTAGCATATTTTAAAGCCCCATTTTTCTGATGAAATTCTATTCATTACTGCTTCTTTTCTATTATACTTTATCTATAAATCTTAAGTATCACCCTCAACTTTAACGGGCAATCTGAAAGAAAGTTCATTGGATCTCCAAGTGCATGACAGAAAAAGAGATGGTGTTGATGTGCTACCTCTTCACAGAAAATCTGAGGCCACAGCTTCTATCTAAGTCACTGTCTAGGTAAGAAAAAAGTCAAATAGAGATATTTCAGTAATGCACATTTAAAAACCCCAAAAGTCTGAAATTCTGGTTTTTGGATGCTCTTCTTCAGGCCTAAGCTACAGTTACATTACCAGGTGGAACTCTGTTCCAGCACTCTGCTTCACCATCTATCTCCCCCTGCTTTGTATAGACTCTCTGACTTAAGAGTGCAATTGAATTGGAACAGGAATAAACATAACACAACCTCCACCATTAAAACAAGAAGTAGTTGTATTTTCATATTCTTCCCAAATTACAATATTTAACATTTGAAAGTCTAATCATATTGATAACAGTGTTAAAGGTGTGGTGACAAGCAGACAGCAGAACAGCATCCTGATTGTCTAGCAAATGTTCTTGCAAGCTAACCTGGTGTAACTAATGTTAACTCTCACTATGGAATATTAGCATATATAGGTACAGGACAATGTTCCAAGAGTACTGCTGAAGTTTAACTTTAAAAAATCAACTCCACAAATTTTTTGATGTAGCACGTCTGAACTGGCTACTCATAAGCATTCCTATTTTACTTTCCAATGATCAAGGCACATAGAAAACTCTTACCTCATCTGCAAGTAGCGACAATTCACTGCTGTTTGCAGCATCATAATCATAGAGAACTCTTGCTTTCCTGCTGCCACTTGACGACTTCAGTTCACTGATGCCTGAAGTAACAACTGAGTTGCTTACTGAAGGCAATGAAGCAGAGGCTGAGGCCAAGACTGAGGGAGTAGAAAGACTCTGCACAGGAGTTGTGGAGGACTGATTGTTGTTAGAGAGGAAAGTAGATGGAAAGCTGTGAGAGAAAACAAAACAAAAAGAGTTCTGAGTGAATCTGTTTTACACAGGGCGTTACACGTGCCTCTATGCCTAAATTAGCATTCTGGCAATAAACGTAAGTGGACAGCAGTAATGGAATAGTACTGATATTTGTATAACCTAAATAAAGATATTTGTTCCTGATCTGCAGTATAAATCAAACCAGTATAATTTAAAATAAATACTGCAACCTTAAAAAAACTTGATATTTGCCTCTTAAAAAAAAGGGCAAAACCAACAAAGCACTGTTGGTCAAACTTAATTCAGACTGTATTTTAATAAACATTTCTTTTGACAGCTCTGCCAGTAAAAGTAGCCTCCACCCCCTCCTGCTCATTCCTCAATTACATGGTTACACAAAAGATTGTGCTGACGAACCAGGGATCAGGGAAATATAATGCAAGTTAAAAGCACAGCCTCTCTCTGAAAGCAAGAAAAACCACACAACTATTTTTGTAATGTAAATCAGTTCATTGATTCAGCTAACTGCATGCTGTAAAACAAAAATATTCGTTACACTAAAGATGAACTTATATCAAGTTAAGCTCCTCCTTTCTAGGTCAGGCTGCTACTTGCTCAGTGCCAGCTGTAGTACTTGCCAGACCCTTCCATGAAGTCAATTAAACTCATTAACCTGACAGAAAAAAAAAAGGGGGAAAAATGTGTATAATCTTCTACTTAGTTAATGAGTTGAATCACAAAAAACTGTGATAAGTGCCAGAGTGGATACAAGTGACAGGACAGAATAACACGGCTGAAAAGTGGAAAGAGCAGAAAGGAGAGCAAAGCAGCAAGAGATTTCAGGGCAGTGGGGTAGGAAGAATGGAACAGCCTAGGAGGTAATGAAGAACTCTGAGATTGTCTCATGTCACTCTGCCCTACATCCTGGGATGCAGTTCCACAGCAGACTAAACTTATTTATTTAGCAGCTGATACAGCAATTTCTTGTCCCTCTGCTGTCTTTGTTGTAACAGTCATCTGATTCTACCTGAAGAGTAGGTCAATGAAGGTTTTGAAGTTGGCAGAGCCAATGCACTGAAAAAAGGTCAGCTACTAGGAGTTAGACTGAGTCATGATGACATGGAACTGTAGCTGCATTTTCTTCCTTTCTTTTGCCCACTTAATTCCCACATGTAACTTCTCTTATGAGTCCTACATAGATGCTTGGACATGGACATATTACATCCCCCCCTTTTTTTTGCCTACTCTTTTGATATAATGGAGACCTATCCATATCATGCATATGAACCTGCCAGAAAGTCTCATCACTTCCCACCTATGCTCCCCAGTTAGGTTATTTCTGAAGATGCAGTTCAGTAGCAACTTTAGCCATATAAATCTGGAGCAGTACATTCCCATAACCACATCTGCAGCATTACTGGTGCTCATTTGCTCATAAGAGGAGCTGGTTTAGGGAGCTGATGCAGGTGAAAACTAAACCCATCAATAAAGTGACTAATCTTTGGCAAGGCAGCTCAAATCTGTAACAGCTGCAGCAGTCCTGCACACACGGTTACAGATTCACCCTATACCTAACCTGGTAAATGCACACTGCCACCAAACAGGGTGGCCCCACTCCTCTATCTCATTTTAGCACAAATGTTCATTCTCTGTCATTAGAGTCAGATCTGTTGCTTTTGATTCAATTGGATCTAACCAAAAATCAAGAAGATTGCTAACTTTTCATCAGAACATCTTTTTAAACATGTTCACCTTGCAGTCATGCAATTATTTGTATGTGAGCAAAGGGAAAGAGCAGCGTATCATGAAGGACAGCACTAGCCCCTTTACAGTCAGACTGAATTGCATATAAAAATTGGGAAGACTTCAGGAGACCATTCTGAGTTTAGTTAGCAGTTTACTACTGTGCAGAGGAGGAAGTACCACTTCCCTGTCTGGCTTACCTTGACCTCACTTGATCATAAAGACCTGGTTCAACTCACCAAAAGAGACTTCAACTCCACAAATTTATATTTTTTTCATTTGCTACATTAATTTTTCAAACTAGTTCACCAGGTACCCTGACAAACCAAATAAGCAGAACAAGGGGAGGCAAAACTAGACCCCACATTTTTGTAAGTATAACTCAGCTGTACTTCATGATGTATTTATTACTTGATTAGCTGGCATTCAAACAAAGGGATTTAATTTTAAATGACAATCAGCTGTTTCTCAATATAGCTAAATGACTGCTTAATATACTGCTAAACCTGTTCTCTGTTAACACAGTAATTGTAAGTCATTCTACTCAGTTCAAAGGGTCACTGGTTTGCACAGTCAGTGGAAGAGAAAACCAAAACTTTATAACCACTCTGTCAATCAGCAAAGCATTAAGTCTCACTCTTTGCAAAACCATATGTAGGCATGTTACTGGAAAGCTTCAGCTATACAGAGGTTGTCTGGAATTTTTTTTTTTTTGAATGCTTGAGTAACACAAGTTTCACAGCTTGTAGAGCAGGGGACTAGTAATGGGTAATCTGAAAAAATAATTATGCCAAAGGTTAGGTTTGTCTGTCAGGGAAGCTGAGAAACTTCAGAGCAAAAGCAGTTATCAGAAAGAAAAAAAGCAGTCAAAGTATCAGAATATTTGAAACAGATTTGTTTAGTTCATTCTGAGAAACTAAAAAAAAAGAGATTTGATTTAAAGAATCAATGCAGTCCCACAGGAGGGAGAGGCAGTACAGAGGTAAGCAGCTGGTGCCATCTCGAAGAGAAACATCCATAGAAACATTTCTATTTACATAAAGAGAACTGAGCACAAGTTTTCTCCCCACCTTCCCTATAGCTGGCTCTGGAGACTACCATCAGTGCTCACCTTCGGATCTTGAATAGTCTCAGTGTGAACTGGGACAGGGTTCATGCCCTAGATCCTGACCCAGGGAAAACATAATATGCATCGACTCTGAAAACGAGGTTTCTGTTTCAAGTAACAAACTACGTTGCTGAGAGGCTGAACACCTTTGGTCCATCAACCACCTCAAAACAAAGCTAAGCCCTTCACAGTTCTCAGCTTTCATATGAGAATATTGCACAATATCATTCTTAGATGTGTGAAAAGAACACGTGTAACTCAGCACTATGTGGCAACCACCAGAGCACTGGCAAATATAACCAAAATGTAGCTGAGCTGCCTAAGCTGTTTATTTGGTACTGCATCTGCCTACACACAACACAGGGAAGGGAGCACAGTACACAAACCCTGTTCATCTGCTTATTTAATGCAACTGCTACACACCACATACCTACAAATGGAGAAACTCTCCCAAAGCAAGGAGCACAACTTGAGACCCTGTCCCAGTGCTCTCTGTTACAGTTTAGTGGCACTCCCTTGCACAAGGAAGGAAAGACACACCCAAGATTTAATATCATAACTATTTTAATCCACATAGGCAGAGAAATTTCATTTGACTGTTTGAGGCATTTAGAATTTTGCAAAGCTTCCATGCTTTTGGTCTTCTAGCAGTCATACTAATTTTATTAAAAATACTAATCAGATCACAGCCACAAAAAGACATAGTCTTCTGTTTTTCTAAAGGCAGTATTTTCTTCAGATACACTTTTTTTATACCTGATAGCAGCTTACACAAATTTTAAACAAAGACAGCTGTTCTGGGACAAGCTATACTAAAGCAGATTTTAAATAGGAATATGTTCTTTCTTAGAATAAGGATATTATGTTTAAGGCTTTCTGCTTAGTAAATACACTAGGATAAGAGCACACATTTTAAAAATGTCATCTCAAAATAGTTGTGTAAATATATTTCACTTAATTTCTAATTTAAGAGTTGCTTTTTCTTAATACAGTATATCTTTATTTTTAAGCTTTCAATTCTACAACTTGTTTTTGTGTGTTGCCACATTTTATAGTTTAATACTTCTTTCCATGGAATGTAACTTTAAAAATGTAGCTTTTTTTAAGATTAAAGTTTTAAAAACTTTAAACTACAGCTTAGTAGTTTAAAGTCTTTTTCAAGGCTAAAAAAAAGTCTTTAAAATACACATTCAAACAAACTGAGGAAAGGAAATCAAATGCCACAGGAAGTTGCAACTCAGGAAAAGGATAAGACTCAAGAACACTTTTGTTTTTACTTCCTTGTCATGGAAAACATAAACAGCAATACCTTAGAGACAGTTATTTAGAACAAACACTACAGTAAACTTCTAAGTGCAGACAATCCTTCAATGCATACACTCACCTAAATAACATGATCTGTATAACCCTAAGAAAGGCTGATTTGTGAAGAATTAGAATAGGGAAACTTTATGAAAAGCAAGTATGTAGATCTCTCTACATCCCCACCAATCACACAGAAAGGATTATAAGCACAAACTAACATCAGGTTCTTCTCTTACTTTAAAAATGCTAAACTCATGAAACAGTCAAACTAGACCAATTTGCTCATTCCCCTGTGAGTGCTCTGGATTATGGATATTGTGAACTACATTTCTCCCCAGATACAATATCTGTGCTGGCAACTCACAATGGAGAACAGGGTTTCACTGAAAATCAGTGCCCCGTAGCAAATAAAGAGGCAACAAGAATTCATAGGCAGTATAAAAACTTTTCCCACGTTGCACAGCAGTTCAGTAGCATGAAGCATAAGACAACTGAATGATTACAAATAAATCTCTAGAAATTGCTTTTTGTGCCATTAAATGAGGTTACCAAGGACTCACCTTCCTCAATTACAAGATACACAAAATGTCAGTAAATCAACCCTCAAAAGGCATTAGTGCTGCGTGTATGCTTAGGGAAGTACTTGCACTTAGGTAATTACATATCCATTACCTGAGAACAGATATATTTCCTTTCAGTCCAGCATGCCTGTATGTTCACCACTGTTATATCAGTGTAAGTTTTCCTACTATTCATAACTTCAGGAAAAAAAAACCAATTTTTTCTAAGTGCTTTATACAGTGTTACTACCTTCCAAGCTGTTTCTGGAGATCCAACATATATTGGTAACATTGTGCATAATAGGTCATCTGAGCTTCAACAAAGTCATTCAGACAGCGGAGATGATGTGCCTGTAACACAGCAAAGAATTCAGGTTTTTAGTCTATAAGAGTACCATGCTGCATTATAAAGAGTAGCCACCTAGGTGCTAATGCCAATACTGGCACTTAGGGATTAACACCAGATAGGCATAGTGCCTGGATTCACCAGGTAACCAGGATAAAATTCCACAAAAATTAAAGTATCTGAGCACGTTTTTGTCATTTCAACACTCAATTGATCTGACGAATGGGAAGCTGAACATAAAGGATGAAAATGAAAGCTCCTGCATTCTGAAGGTTAATGGGAAACTAAAGTTCAATTCAGTAGATGCTAAATTAGAATTCAAAAAAATAAAAAAACCCCACAGTTTCATGGTTTAATGCACTGAAGTGAAATATCACAGCCCAAAGTTGCCAAGCAGTTTACTGTAGCTATTTTTAGAAAGTGCCCTGACGTTGACTTTCCCCCTTTTGGGTACTCACATGTGTGCTGCTGATTCCTTCCAGCAGAAGTCTGGTTATCTCTGCTTGACGGTCAAATTCACTCTGAGTAATCCGTACTTCCTGTTCAGACTAAAAGGAAGAACACACATTAGGTATTTGTACTGCGCTCTCTGCTACACCTTGCCACGGCAACAGTCCCATTTTATTCAGAACTGCTCATACAAATGCATTCAGCACAAGCTTAGGTGTTCGAAATGTGCTTTTTCTTTGCAGACCTTTACTAGGCAAAAAGAGTAATTGCATTATGGGTTCAAAAATGTTGAGGCCCTGTATACACAACAAGCACCTTTATTATCAGACACCTACTATATATGCAAAAGAAAGGCATTTTTCTGCCAGCAGTATTACTCCACCTCTCCCATAACAGACCAAGCATTCACTGGCATAACAGTCTGCACCAGGGGTTCTGTCAGCATACCAGTGGCAGCCATAAATAATGTCATTTTTTTCTATACGTTAACAGGTCTCTGATGAAATAATTTAGGGTAAATCTCATTATTTTTGCCAGGCAACTGCACAGCAATCAGCTGTACATAAATCTTTGATATTAAGTTTTATCAGGATATCTAATAATTTAATGTCTTATTCTAGCCACCAAATTACTACAACTATTTCTGAAGAGTCTTTGAAAATAAATAAATCTGAACTACATCAAATGTTCTAACTTCAATTAAAGTTCTACTAAAATTACTGAATATAAGTCTCATATTTCAACAATTCAAATTTATTCCTTGTTACATATCCTTCTCAGCAATTTTTAAATAACTTGTCAATGTTACAGTAGTTTTAAACAACTTCAGCCTAGTACAAGGCAAAGTTACTTCAGAGTACTTCTTTGGAGGCAAAGAGAAAAGGACGCTAAACACACAAATACATAATATGTATTCTAATATCTAAGATTCATTGTTCCAAGATAGAATGTCCTCAGCCTGGAATCTGGAATACCATGCTTCAATGTTCATATGCATTTAGTGCCTTCCTTCTAAAAACAAACTCAAGGGCTAAAATCTGCATTAAGTCCAAGATGCAGCAGTTACTATTTGCAACAAAACAGAGGAAATATATTTTCATGAAACTTAATGAGGTGATACCAATAAAACACTGGTTTCAAAATAATTTTATGTGCTTCCAAACATTCTGTTCTTGCATTCAGCTAATGTTAATCAATAGAAAAAGTCACGTGGAATCTCAGAAAAGAGCACAGAAGAACGATGCAGTTACCCAAGAAATGTTTTTCCATCTGAAGTCACTGCAGCTGGGAAGGCTTATGCATTAATTAAACAGTGAGGAAGCAACTAGAGAGAACTGTGTGCTTCTTACTGGAAACTGAGATAGCAGTGTTTGTATCAAGTTACAAACTAATTAGGTTTTCTAAGTTTGTTGAGGAAAGAATCTTAGAATTTTCCTATTAAATCTTTTACAGTTCAATTTCTAAATGCCTCCTTCCCCTTGAACTCACACTCATACTCCCCTGTTTGCACCATAACTCACAAGAAGTTGGAATAGAAAAAGTCTTCATTTATTTTCTCTCACAACTCCCAAAATTTCAAAGCTGCACATCCAGCTTCTAATGGCAATTCCTTACACCTCCCACAGCTACCCAGCTAGTCCCCCTCTAGAAACCATACTTCAGGGACCTTGCTGCCCTCCTATTGACCTAATTTTAATTACCCCTCCTCTACAAAACTCCACTAAGGAATCTCTTCTTCACTGTTAGCACACCCTCTTGCAAATTGTTCCCAATACTGGTTTGTCAGAGCCAGTGGGCCTAAGAACAGGCCTTCCCATGACACCAGAGCAGCTTTGACAAACATGCCATTAGATCCACTGAGTTTGTCCCTGTGCAAAGGATGAAAACAGAAGGCTACAACCCCCATCTCAAGGCTAATGCTAAGCTTATGAATGAGATTTCAGCGCAGGTGGAGTTTTCAGATGTGCCTACCCCCAGCTTCAGTTGCTGAAGGTCTAGTGACACTGGGGAGAAAGGTGGAGTGTTCCATGTTCTGGGGGAAAGCTGAAGATCAGTGTCTTTGTGACAGTTTCCATTACTAGACCTAAACCTTTTCAAAATTTTCGAATAAGCTCATTCTTAACAGATCATTTTTAATAGGATATTATACCAGTAAATTTTGAGGGACAGGTCCTGTAGTTCTTTTTCTGCTGTGTCTTGTCATGAGAATCATATAGTACTGGTACTAAGTGACAGCCAGAAACAGCTTCATATAAAACAAGCCCCAGGCATTGTTTTGCCACTGAAACCTGAAAGACCCTGAAGGGAACAGTGGATTCTGATGTAATGCACCAGGCTGCCAGCACTAGACTGAAATCAACAATATGTGATATCCTTTATTAAAGCAGACTAGCACAACTTATGGCTTCAGAATTCTGCAATTTTTAAATTGTTTACTTACTTTTGTCACTTCCTCAGCCCATATCTAGTCAGCATTAAGAGTGGGGGGAAAAAATAAAAACATACAAACTTAGATATTGGTTGTACTTTATTACAGCATGTAACCATATTTTGGCTTTTAACTACTTTCCTTTCCTCAGAACTTCACAGGGCTTTAAGGAGTGCTATAAATCAGTCGCCCAAAGTCCTTCATATACAATGAAGCTACAATGAGTATGGATAGCACTACATCTGTGAAATAAGTTAGATACTGAAGAGAGCATGACTTGTAGAAGTTACATATCACAAGAATCTATTTAAAACAAGCTATTACAACATAAGACATAACTACTTAGAAAATTACATGAATCAGACAAACTAAATTACTTTAGGATGAATTTAAGTTACATTTTTGTGTTATAATAATGGAAAACTATGGAAAGCTATTCTCATTTTTACACTGAAACAGATAAATGCTTTCTCTTGCTAATTTCATTACCAGTTTTCTATTTCACAAGCACTTTTATTGAAACCTAAATTTAATTAAAAATGCTACAGAGGTATCTCAAACTGAGTAATAAAGTAGTAGCAAGCTGTACAGTAATACCATAGAACTGCAAAGGATTTACTCTGAAAGTTAATTACTTCAGCTTGCTCTACCAATTCCCTCTTGCAATGTGGTTTTCCTTTAACCTTCATCTTCTGCAGTTTTAAGATGACGACACAATCAGGAGTTTGGTAGGAAGAAATGTGTATAGAGGTTGCACAAGCAAATTGTAACAAACAATTTTATTTGCTCTTTTATCTGATCACAACTGAGATATCTGGAATACTAATGGGAGATGAGACCCAATATGCTGTGCAGATCCAAGACCCAAACCAGGACAGGCTGGACAGCACAGTCTATGCTGTACATAATTAACACCTTTCTTTTCTGCTTTCACAATTATGGTACTAAAATCAGCTGCACTAATGAGTCCTCTCGACAAGTTTAGGATATATTGTACTCTAAGTTAAGCCATTAATTTCTGTGACCATTATTCAGTTGCAGTTATTTGTAACACATTGCTTGAAAGGAGTAATTTCTACATATTTCTGTCTATTTCACATAATCCACTTGTACTCACATTAAAAAGATAGGAAAATTAAATCATTCCTTTCCCTCCAATGGGTGAAAATAATTTCAGAAGTGAAAAATCACCTTTGTATCTTAAGTTTACTTTCATAGAAATTAGAAAATAATATACTGAATATTTCAGATTATCAGAAGTAATCTGATAAAAACAACACCCAATGCTGTACTGATTTAAGTGCATCTAGTGCACTGTACCAATCCACTTTAAAATGGAAAACAACTAAACAAGACCCAAAACAAGCTGGATAGCAAGAGGAAACATTTGACAGGGAAATGAATGAACACAGGAGGCCAACAAACCTTTAGCCATTTTACATGCAGCAAGTTGAGCACGTAAGAGACATTTACCATAATGTTATTCTCTTCAGGCTGAGAGGTGTTTAGTTGCTTAAATGTATAGATAAAAGACAAAAGCAAATTACAACACTGTGAATATAGCAGGTGAATAGATTATTCCAACAAAGCACTGCAAGTTTAAGCTAACCAAGACTGTGAACCTCATACGGATATATAAAATAGTTTAGATTTCTATTTTAAACACTGATCTAAGATATTTCAGTTGCACACTAAGCATGGGAGAAGTAATTTTCAAATATTATGTATTTTTAGAACAGGGAAAAAATAATAACATGTAAATGTAATTTATCACTTTATCCTATCTAAGAAAATAGTAAAACATAAGCTGTCATCATAACTCTATACACTTTGCTAACCTATCAGTCCAGACCTGTTTATTAGGTCTTCTCTTTACAAATAAGTGAGCCAGCAAAATAAGAACCATTTACCTCACATCCATATCCAGGTTAATTCTCATTTCTATATAGCAGCAGATAAAGCAGAGGTGCAATTTTGTTATTTCTCCTGGAATTCTACAATCTGATACTTATTAAACATGCATAGTGCTGTCAAAAGGTAATTAAAATTAAAAGCGTAGACAAAGTAGTGAAGAGGCTTAGACTTTCATGCTCTACCAGCACTAAATTATTTGTGCGTAAAACTGCAAATTACTTGTTATATGATACTTAGGAGTGGTCAAGTAGTAGCAGCAGCAAACTTTTACTAAGCTCTGGATGATTGCACTGGTGATAGAACTAAAACTCAAGTATAATATATATATTATTTTAATACAAAGCTCAAGAGGAACAATTTCCTTGTGGTCTTTTCATTGCTTTAGAAAGTAAGGCTTAGAGGCATTTTAAGAGTTTAAAAGAGTGTTTTTTCAATTTAATTTCCTTGAACGAGCATTTTTTGAGGGAATAAGAATGGTTAAGTGATGTGAGTTTAAGAGTCTCACCTCTGTTTGGTGGTGTGAAAGCAATATGTAAAGAGCAAAACCACAAATATTTTTCATATAGAAGTTAAGTACAGGTGGGTTCATCAGTTGAAAGTAGTTATACATATGCTCCAACATTTGCAGAGATTCAAGTATTTATATTTACAGCCATATTGACAGATTGAAGCAAGTCATTTTTGGCAGTATAGATTCATCTAGGATAGAAGTAGTAAGTTCAACCTGATGGAATATTCAAAAGTAGAAGACTTTTAAAGACCTTGATCAGTAATTCACTTTTATTTCCTTGGGTTCCACTGAGGCATTTCTTACAAAAGTGTCTAGAAAAATAATGAGGGTAAGAAGCTAGGACCGGAAACATAACCAAGAAGTCAAGTTGATAAATATAAATCAATAAGTTTCAAAGTTATGGACAAGCTTAAAAAAACCTCTACTTACTGCAGCTCGAGCTTCTGCAACTTTTGCCTTCTTCAGTCTGGTTTTTGCAGCATCCAAATCCAGTCTCTTATTTTGTAAGAGTTTACGTTCTTTCTGGAAGTCAGTTAGGTCAGTTTGTGAGAACAGGTACACATACTGACAAGCAAAAGCCTGTCTACTTTGAAATTTTTTTAATGAAGTATCACATACAAAAAGGTTCTTCAGCTGAAGAGAGAGAATTAGATCCTAACTATTCTCACATTATATACTAGATATACATACTTTCAATAGAATAATTACCAAATGCGAGTTTTCATAATTATTTTGATTTTACCTGGGCAAAAGCAAAGAAAATACACCAAAGGCACAAATTTTACTCAAGTTTTTCTACATTAGCTTGAGGAAAGCAATAAAACACCATTGTCAACTCCTACATTTTGAAGACTGACAGTTACAACTGGAGTGAAATGCTGAAGAATGTACAGTCAACTTACAGTAATAGTTTTGTAGTCCCCTTCAATAAAGTTTCTTAGGGGAGTGAGAAAGTTTATAGCAGAAGTTTGAATTAGTTCCCTGTCTGCTGTCCCAATTCGCTTTTGTGTTTCTCCACATTTAATGAGTGCATTTCCTGCAAAGGAAAAAAAAGAATATTTTAATTTCATAGTGATTCAGGCAGGTGGTTAATACAACAGGTTGATACAGTCAGGAAAGTTTAGGCCAGCACTTTGAAAGACAATCCAATGCCATGACAAGGGCTTTCAAAAGAAAACCAAATCAGCTACCAAAAAAAAACCCCCATAAAACCAACCAAACAAAACCCTAAACAACCACCCAAACACCAAGCCAAACCATTTTTACTAAGGACAATCACAGATCAAGGCAAGATTTCAATGAGAACAGATACAGCATTGTAGAGATACACCATGGTAACTCCGTACTGAACACTTATTTCAGAACTGGGTATCATACCTACTTATTTTAATCCAACAACTTCCTTCCCCCAGACAACATTTTTGTTTAAGTCAAGAGTAGCTGTTAGCAAGGAAAAAGTTTATATAGCTATTGTAAAATTATGTACTTTTGTCCTCATCTGCTCCACCTTCTATATATACATTTGTATAATAAGTGAACTATACTTTGAAGTTTGTCTGCAACTTAGGTATTGAAACTGAAGATGGTGTATCAGGAGTAATTTCAATAGGATGATAAGGCTTAGCTAGAAAGGACACTAAGTTTTCAGAGAACTAAAATACTTTGTGACATTGCATGAAACCCAACAGTGTATCTATCTTTATGCTAACAGATTATGTTATTTGCCTGAATTCAAGAAATTCTGCAACTTAAGGGACAGTGTGCCTCTAAGTACAACTCTATTTGATGTTAAAAAGCAAGACTTGAGGCTGATGGTCAGAAGGAAGGCCACATATACACAAAATCATGTGGAAGTAAGAGGAATAAAGCCTGCCATTATTGATTTTGTACCCATAAGACTTCTACAAAACATTTACTTTTTTTTTAATGGCACTTTCCTTCATTTCAAAAGGAAGATCATTATTTGCAGATAAAGGACTCATTCTTCGCAGAAGAAAAGTTTTCCCTCCCACTGTAATTTTGAAGAAAGTAACTGAAGAGAGTGAACTATCAAACTTTGCAGACTATTATATATACAGACACCTATGTTTTCCAGTTGCTTAAGTTAAATTAACAGCTACAGTTATCAGGAATTTTAAGAGTTGTAGAAAACACTAGAATTAGACTGTATAATTAGTGGCAATGTAAAAATATTAGATATAATACCTCCAACCCTCCTGTCATAGATATATAAGTTTACTGGAGAAGGAAAAAATTTAGATTGTGTTCTACACTCTTATCATATATTAAGAAAACGAGGAATCCTGCACACTTAAGAGAGGCTTCTTACTCCAGAAGTTAATGTCAGATAACATTTTCACTCCACAGCACAAGTAAAATGGATAAATATTGTCAGATGTGCAAATGTGTTCCTTTAACAAAGAAATTAAATTCCAGAATCATTTGTTCTGGTAAGAAAATTATCCATCCACAAAAATGGATACCATTCCAACAGCAGGCTCAATTTTTAGATTTGGATAGAAACATCATCATTGATCTCCTAATGCTCAAAGATACACAGCAAGTCATCTCAAACTGTTACAAATGTCATTGAACTGTTTTATCTAGAGGAAGACAAGAAATATCACTTTATATTGTTTAAAAACAATCTATATCTGTGCTTTTTCTGCTTCTACTTACCATAGGCTGTTCCTGGGCCAAATTCATTCCCAGCATCAATCATATACTGGCCTAGTAACTCTGGATTATTCATGCGACTTGGTGCTTTGCGATCCAGCTTCTCATAGACAAATTCTTCTATTCTGGCATCTAAAAAACATTTATTTTAAATAATTACTGCCATTTAAAGCACAAGTTAGAAAGAGAAACAAAAAAACAACAAAAAAAAGAAACACACAAAATAAATTTGAAAATCCAGCCATTAAACTCAACATTAAGTGAACAATGTTAAGCTGAAGATCGTTCACGGAAACCAACTGTGTTCCATGTTTGCCACACTACGTTCAAGTGTTTCCTAGAGCCATCTGTGAAAGTGAAAAATTATACTTTTCCTCTCCCTTTTCAGCTTTTTTTGATCAGAAGTCTTAATTGTGAGAGCATAACAGAATATTTCTCCTTAAAAAAAACAGTCTTTTGTTCCCCGTTCAGAAAAAAAAATTGCCAAAATTGTTCACTAGAATTAGCAGAGTAGGAATTAAGTTCAACAACTACTGCAGGTTCCCTATTAAGATGTTCTGAAAGTTTGATAGCCCTAGAAATTATAGACTCTTCCCCACTTCCCCTGCTCCCTTGAAACACTCTGGAAGAAACTCTCAAAGCTGCAAGAAAGTGTTTCATTCCTATCTTTTCTTAGTTTGAGCAATACAATTATCAGAAAAACTTGTTGAGACTATATGAACATGAATATCCATTTATCATAATATTAAGCCACTGTGCCCTTCTCAGGTGAAAAAAACCTCACACACATGAACAGGGATCCTGTTAATTACAAAATCAAACTCCTCAGATACAATACCTGATTTCTCTGACCAATTGCTTTGATTTCCCATCCAGCTGGCTTTATTTATACAGTTGGTATGAACTAATTTCAGCCTGCAATAGTACAGACAACCACAAAGAAGCTTTCCAATGAACAAACCTGCCATTCTGACGCAACCAAAATAATACTTGTTAGACAACTTTCAACAGCACTGGAATAAATAACTACTCTCTCGTGAAGGTCACAAAAATTAACCTGACACAGACAAACATGGGTACCAGTGCATTCTCTGGCACCAAGGGTGAACCAAAAATAATAAAAATTTATTTCTTTTCTTTACTCAAACCATGAAATTTATTTTTCCCTAAATCACAAAAGAACCGAAAAGTGATCTAAAATTATTGGAATATTACATGGGTCTGACTTAAAGGTACAATTAAAAATGGGATTGAAAGTGATTTTTCGTCCCCTAGACAGGGTCACTCCACTGAACAACCACCAAAAGCAGCTCTGTAGCATGTGATCCTTCTCCCCAGTAGGCCACCAAACAGCTGAAGTTACATTCACAGACGAAGACCATTGCTTAGCACTGAGTATTTTTAGCCATCAGAAAATGGACTGGTCAGCATAACTGAGATACTACCATATATTAGCCTTCTACTGAAACTTCTTCGCACAGTTCCACTAGCCACCAGTTAGTGCTTCAGTATTCTAAGCTTACAATTTTCTGAAAAAGTCCAATAGATATTGCAAGTACTGAATCGAATGAAAAAGACAACTATTTCCTCTGGCCTAGACAAAAGTAAAAATTTGAGTTAGAATATTCTGCAAGTTGTACCTGCATTCTTCCCACAGGATTAGTTGGTTTGTTTTTTAAATACTGTTTTTATGGAACTAAAAGATGCAACAGATTTCCAAAGTAATACTTCAAATATCAACATGACAAAGAATTTATCTACTTGGCATTAGACAAGTGCTAGCAGTGTATGATTTACCTTTACTAATAAATCCTAGCTCAGTATGTCACTATAAGAATATTTATGTTTTCAGTGCAGAGGCAGTAGCAGCATTATAATTTTATCATGCAATCAAACCTAAAGGAGGTTTAGATTTTTTCAGTACAGTAGTTCACCCAGTGACTAGAGACCAGGTCTTGACTTGAAATCTAGATCTACACACTAAGCAAATTCCTACAGCTCCCAACTCTAGCACAACTGCAGGATGAATCTAAAACAACCTCATCAACATTACTACACATAGCAGCAATTTTAGAAACAAAATTAACACACCACAAAACTACATTTCCTCTACCCAAGTTTTTTTCTGTTACTATTACAGTAAGAGATTCAACAGTGAAGAAATCATATTTGACATTTTTTTGTATTGCCTAAGCAGGGTGCATCAATCTAAACAATCTTTAGTAATGGAATTGTTAAAGACAGGTATTTCAGTTCGTGTTGCCTGCTTCAGGCTGAATCGTACTGTGTAGAGAGTTTAAAGCAATGAATTAGTAATGTAGTTTCTTGAGCCATCGTATCTACCCCATGAGGAACTTCAGAGTTCTTAGAGCTACCCAAGATATCTGGAATTAGAGTGGGAAATTCAATTAAACAGGAAACAATTAAAAAAACCTGTCAGCCTGAGACTGACCAGAGTATGGAACCAATGCTACAGTTTAAAGAGCTGTCTAAAGTTTTTCCCATTTGAAGGGTTAAGGACATACCATCAATTGGTACAGTGTCTCCGATTCTCAGTAGCTCTTCAAAATGTGCTTTCCATAATACCATAACACTTAAAAATTTAAAACTGTTACATTTAGTCATTACATTAGTCATAACTTCAGCAATAGTTATTGCAATAAACATTTACATCGGCAAATCTATTCGCTCAAAAGTTGAAAACAAAAACCCGAAGGTCTCCTTACTTGGATTTGGCTGCAATAATACTTCTGTTTGTTTCATTATTTTTTCTGTCCACAATTTAGTGCATTCTGCTTTGCTGAGAAGGTTCTCCAGGTGAGCATCCAGTTCAGTCTTCTCTGCCTGACCAAGCTTTTCTTCCGTGAACTGCAAGTTAGTGAGGTTGAATATACTGTTAGTTCATAGAAATAATTTTCCAGGACAAATTGAAAACAGTCACTTATATTAGTTTGAAGATCATGTTTTAAAAGATCTAACCATTCATTACCCAGTCATCAATAAAAATCTAACAGCAAATCTAACAGAAGTTGTTAAGTTCAACACACCTTCACTATGAGGAAAAAAAAAGGGTGGGAGAATGTTAGTCAAGATGAGGAAGGTAATTTACATTATGAAGAAATCCTCTGCTCAACATGGTACTGAGAGTTCTCATTTTGTCCAATTTTGCCATGTGCTTTAAAACATAAGCCAAAATGAAAGACCAGAGGTAATGAAGAAAATTAAAAGATTACTTCAGTCTTGTATATTTTGTAATTGTTTGGCAACTCTTCCACAGTAAAACCTGAAGACAAAACAGACTCCCACTGCAGCTACTTGGGTGTATTGAAAAAGATGTCCTGTCACAAAAATAGTGAGTTTAAACTTCAGCATCAAGATTTAAATTAAAATTAGACATTACAGAAAGCTTCTAAAGACAAGGATTAAAAGCTAAAAGAAACTTCCTTGGGAAGTTGCGAAATAAATATCTCTGAGTGGGAGGTGTTTTGCTTTTTAGAATAGGACAAACCAGTGTTTGATAAACTGTTTAGATATAACTGATCCTGTTACCTTACAGAAACAGTAAGATGACCTCTGCTGTTCTCATCCAAGCTGCGATTTCAGTGACAATGAAATACAATCTAACTCTGTTTAGCTAAATAAACACATCAGGCAATTCATTTCACTTCATACAAAATTCACGCCAAGTCTTATTAATCCATGAACAGTTTGGACTTCAATCAGTGTTCTCTGGGAGAGGGGGAAGCTCCATGTTTCACAGCAGGGAACCATGCAAAACCGGAACTGAGGGTTTAGCCTGCCTCCCTTCAGAGCAGGAGTTCCTCATGATGATGATGATCTCATCACTTGACAGCCTGTTGTTCAAAGTCAGGCATTTTCAGGAGAATTTGGCTTATGATTAAGTCTCTAACAAGCTTACCAATTAAGAACATAACAGGACTGGAAGCATTCTGACTGTCAAACTTCATTCTTAACAAGTTCTTTGGTGGGCAGGAAGAAACAATACAACACAAGTAAATTGCATTGCCTAAGTTCATTTGAATTTCCATCACATGTAGAATAAACCCAACTTCAACAGTATGTACATCTAAATTCTAGATAAATGCTGTGGCATTTGCAGTTCCACATAAAAGCAAACTGCATTTGTGAGAAAATTCAGCTGCAGTATAGGGAAGAATGGAATTTATTCATTAATGTATTACTACTACTGTTTAAAAGGCTTTCAAAAATATGTCAGGAACTGTAGGTTTTTCTCAAAAACTACATACAGATTCATTATAATACAGTAAAAATGGGTTTGGAATTAATTTTTACTACTTACAGAGAAGAATATTTGTATATAAAATGGGCTTTCCTATTAATATTTCCATAAATCTTCTCAGCAGTGTGAAGATTGCTTAGTGAAGACCACAATGTTAGATTTCACATATACCCTTCAAGGAAAAGCCTAATTTTGGCAATACCAAGCAGTGTGTTCAATAGTAGTTTGACAGAAGCATTGTTTCCAGCATCAGTGTAATGCAACAATGCTGCCACTCTGATTTCCCGTCTCACTCCAAAACCTAAATCTGAACTGGTCTTTCTGATTTATGTCCTTTTTCAAATATTACTGCATCTCTTGAGGATAAGAATGAGGAAGGTGGTCCTACAAATCAAGAATTTTTCTTCTGCTTAGAAAAATGGTCCCAAAACAGGCAAAGACTAATTATTTTCTACTTTGATTGGAGTTCTAATAGTTGTAATTTTCTTTTTACTAAAGCTTAAAACAGGTCACAAAGAGATACCTAATGTAAGCACTTGTTGGAACAAATCATATCAGTAAGCCATCTAGACCATATACATCTGTCTGTATTAAATTCAAAATATACACACAAGCTGCCTGACAGTGACAGTTCACGCACATGGAAATTGTACTGGTTTGTACACAACTGGGTTATCACAGCCCCACCACCACTTCAAGTCCACGTTGCAAAATCACTAGAAGGAGAAATTACATTAAGACAAGCCTCTAACTTTCACCTGAAGTCATGGACAATAAAAGTGTTTCTACTACCAAAGAGCAAAAGCCCAACTCACTCCCAACTGCTGCACATCATCATCATGGCTGGGCTTTGCAAACGAGGATTTGGGAAGGGCTCTACCCACGTTTGCTACAAGCGCGCTGGTGGCTAAAGAGGCCAATGCGACATAGACACGTCCGGTTGCAAAAGGCACAGCAGAAAAACTCCTTGGGTGGTATCGGCAAGACACGATTCTTTCTGCGTTGTCTTTTCTCCTCTAGAGTGATCCTGTGCGTTCTCAAGGGAAGCAGCAGCGTTATGGATTGTGTGTCTCCAGAGCTCCCGACTGGAGGCCAGAGTAGACCAGTGACGAAGATCAATATGGCCAAGGCTGAGATGTTGTTTCAGGGAGTCCTTGTATCTGCTGCACAGGCATCCTGTCAATTACCCAGCCTGGCATGAGGAAGAACTTGCATTCCTATTGCAACACTCAATGGCAGTACTTATTTCACCTCAAATACCACTAACTATAACCATTTGCTACTTTGTTCCACAAATTACAACTACTGCAAAACAGACTGAGAACAACTCCTTCAAGCATCATCTGCCTGCCAGAAGGAAGGGTAGGCTTTGATTGAAAATGGCCATTGAAAATGATTTTTCTGCAGATTACTAACTAGAATGTGGCAGTCTCTGAACACAGTATAATCTCATCCACAGAAGGAAGAGGTTTCTTGGAACATGAGTATCATTGATTGTGGGTAAAACAGTCCCAACCCCCTTGTAAAAGAGTCTGATACGCCCGTGAAACACTTGCAAGCCATTCCCTAAGTTGAAATGGAAATTTTAAGTGATTTTCCTATATGCCACTTTACGCTGCTGAACTGTTTCATGGGGTTTGGTGGGGGGTTGTTTCCAATATCCCAAAGTGACTAGTGTCAGGTCACGTCATCCAGCAATGCCTCAATGTAAGAGTTGCATTCAACACACAGAACTGTAATTTTTACTGGAGGATTCAAAATCTGGATCCATAGGATATTTTTTAAAATTTACGAAATTATTACCTGTTCATAATATCTATAGGCCTTACATAGTATTTTAAAAAAACAACCAACCAAACAAAAAACCCCACAAAACCCCCAAAACAATAGGGGAAGCAACAGTTGTGCACAGAACATGAGTTACTCAGACCGTAAGAACACCTTAGGGATTTGTTTCTCCCTCTCAAAAGCTTCGTTAAATTTCTTGGTTTAGGGAGAAGTGGCAGCTGGTAGAGCAAAATTATTGCTTCCACATATCCACTGAATTTTCATTTAGGTTACGCAGAAAACTAATATTCAGATGTAAACCAACAATGCTGACAGAGCATAATGGAGTATGCACCTTTAAACCATGACAGACTGCAAAAATCTACATTAAAGTAGTCGGTTGATTTGAACGGAAAAAGCCAAGATAAAATGATGAAATCACAAGGTCCCATCACAAGATCTTATAATGAAGGGTGAAACTCCATCTCCTTTATTTCCCTTGTCCAACAAGAAAAGGGAAAGTGGAGGCTGGAGAGAAAGTCGGTCTGGGATACATGTAAACCTGGAAGAAGCCGGGGTAGGGGGCAAGCATGGAAATACCTCTATCACAAAGAGAAGCTACAATGATTGCTTTAAGTTCATTTAAATTTGAACAACGTTTTTTTACGAGTTTGCATTTTCAGAGCTCTGCTGTGCTGCTGATCATTGGTTTTCCTTGAATATTGAGGTTTAGAGCAATACATCAGACCGATCAGACGAGATAACGTTAATCATGCTCCAAACCTGACTGTGACCCAGCGAGAACTCATGAGACACCAAAGTGGATTACTATACAGTGCTTGGATGTCCACCTCTCTACAGGAAATCTGTTCAAGTTTGATTATATAAAGAAAAGGGATTATGGCTCAAGACAAGCGCTGAGGAACAAAAGCCAATTATAGTGCCCTTACCGTGAAGAAAGGGGAAGACCGATCCGGAAACAATGCGCTATCAAACAAGCCTAAAAACGATACTAAAGCTCTAACAAAACAAAACGCCCAAGCAGACTCATACCAGGCTTTCACGTGCAGCATCAGAGCTCGACTTTTACGGATCAGGCAGCGGCATGGATACGTTTCTAGCAGATAGTAAAAGCCGCAGCTTATTTCAGGCGAGACACACCTTTGTCCTTTGCACGCACAAAGTCCGGCCGTGTCTCGCGGCAGCTGATGCCTGCGTACCCCGTCCTCCCAACCCAGACGCCTTCTCCCCTCTTGCCGGTCTGACCTTGGGCAGTTTCAGCCCCCCGAGGCTGCTGTTGTGCGGCCCGCCCGGAGAACCCCGGGCCTGCCCCGCCCGCGGCCGCAGGACCGGCCCGAGGAGGCCGCTCGGAGCCGCCCATCGCCGGCCGGCCCGGCCACAGCTCCGGCCTCGCCCCCTCCGGTGCAGCCGGGCCTGGCGCTGCCCCGAGCCGGGAGCCCGCGGCGGGCCCGGCAGCCAGCTCGGCCCCTCCCGGCCCCGGGGCGGAGCCCAGCGCCCCGCGCCGGAACAAGCGGCGGCGGCCCCGTGGAGACACCCGCGGCCTCGGCCTCGGCCCCGTCTCCGGCTGGGGCCGCCCGGCGGAGCCCCGTCCCGGCGAGGCCCCAGCAGGGCCAGGCGGTCCGTACCTGCACGGCGCGGCTCAGGAAGGTGCCCGCGTCGGCCGCCAGCTTCTTCACATTGAAGTCCATGATGTTCATCTTCGGCGGGGGCGGGGGCGCTGACTCAGCCCGGGCACCCGCGGCGGCGGCCGCTACGGCCCGTCCCTGTGGGCGCCGCCGGGGGCGGTGCCGGGCCCGGCCCGGTCACAGCGGATTGGCGAGGTCGCGGCGTCAGCCCAGGGCCCGGATCGGCCGGGGAGCGGCGGCAGCGCCGGCTCCGCCCCGGCCCCCGCTCCGCCTCAGGCCCGACCCCGCCCCGGCCCCGCTCCGCCCTGGCCGCCGCTCTGCCCCGGCTCCGACCCCGCCCCGGCCCCGCTCCGTTCCGCCCCGCGCTGCCGTGAGGGGACGGCGGGCGGGGCGTGATGGGGGGGGTGTCCTGCTGCTGTGTCCGGCTGCGGGGGGACCCCCCCCCCCTCGTGCCCTGGCAGTGTCCTCGGCCCGAGGAGTCCCAGGCGTTATCGGCGGCCCCGAGGCTGCTGCTGCTGCTCCGGGGCGAGTCCGGCTGCCCGCCAGCCCCGGGAGAGGGAGGCTCTCTGAGCCGGTCGCGGCCTTTACCGTAAGGACTCACTGGCGGGGCGGGCGGCACAGGCAGGGTCCCCTCGTGCAGGCGGAGGTGACCACCCGGGCACGTCTGTCCCCGACCCCAGGCGGGGAAGCCCAGCCGCTCCCGCGGGCTGCGGCCCGACCTGTCCCAGGGACTGGCACCCCCGAACCCGGCCCGGGAGGGCTAAGTCTCGCCCCCGCTCCCGTTTTTTGAGTCCTGGTTTTTGTAAGTGAAACCTTGTCTTCACGAAAAAGTAGTTTTCAGATAGAGCGTGAAAATGTAAGCTGGGGATGAATTTTTTAGGAAGCCGTCTAGGAAAAAAAAAAAAAAAAAAGGCTGTTTATTAAAAGAGCTAGTTTGTATAAAGAAATACTGAGATGCAACTATGCGATAGCACCAAAGCATCACAAAGGGAGTATTTGAAAACCTTGAGTAGAGTAGCATAACTTAATAGCAGTAATCAAGCAAATCAGGACAAAACGGTCTCTACTTTTAGTAATTTCCATTATTTTAACATCTCTCATCATGATTTTTGAATGTCCACGAAGAAAAGAAAGTACCTTTGACATGAGCTAGAACTTAGAAAACAGATTTACATTGTCGCATCATTGGCAGCAACTTAATATACCCAGTTTAAAAATTATCCTGGTCATTCAAAAAAGTAATTTACTTCATAATCCAAATAGAAGTAGTGTTTGGCTGAATTTGATAAAGTCAGAGGAAATCCTATGGCATTAGGACAAGAAGTGAATTCCAGAAAAGGGAAATAACTGTAACAATCAGAGCAATCTTGCTTACATGCCGGTCAAATTCCAGGAATTAAAACCAAAACAAAACCCAGGCTGTGCAAAGTTCCCATTGTACCTTTTATCCTGATAAGAACAGGGCTTGAAAGCTATTGTGTGTATATGTTTCCTTTTATTCAATCATTTTACCTCTTTCAGCTTTTATTGTCTCACACATGGATATAAGCGTTTGCATATAAAACCTATATGGCAAATATTTTCCATTTCTTAAAATTAGTGTTACTGGTATATAGAAGTCACACAAGTCTCTCTTTCAATGCTCAGTACCAAATGGTCTGATGAGAGCTGATTACAGTCATATAAGAACTGATTATGATTCCTTGTGGTATCAATTTAGCATATGTGAAAAGACAGCAACATCAAAGATTTTAAATTTGGATGTACAGATGCAATTATTTCAGTTCATAGCTTCCATTGGCATTAAGTTTCAGCAGTTCCCATGGGTGGAGTTCCACAAAAACAGATGCCAAAATACTGAAAGTAGTGGTGCTTGACCGTAAGGCAAAAGAACCACCTCAGATGAGATGCACCCCAATAATGCCTTGGGAGAGTGGTATATTCAAGCTGAAATGGTCAGTCACCAACATGGTCTAGCTCTTCCCAAATCAAAATACTGCTAATTCGTCCCTGAAACTTGCAGCCTGTTGCTACCCATGACATGTGAGCCTCACATGCCAGGGAGGAAGGTGCTGCTTTCTGTGTTAAATTGACTGACATCCTTGACACTCTGCTTTTCCTCCAGAAAATGATTAAATACCTCTTTTTTTTAACCCAACCTGGATGGAAGAGGAAGGAGACTCCCATCCTTTAAGCCCCCATGGGTTAGAGTGCTGTTGCAGGATTTGGAATACCTACTTTTAATTGCTGCTTTCTTGAGGAGCCCCAAACAGAATGGTACTACTCCTTAGGAAAATGCCTTAGTAGCCAGTACTTCCACCATTAGCAGATGGGCTGCTTGGCATATGTGGGGCGCTGGATCTGGTTTTTCAGTTCTCACTTTTAACATCCTTCCTCTTTTCATGAATGCTAAGCAGTCAGAATGTGAGTGAGAGGGATAAAATTACTCTTCAGACTAATGACTGCTGCACTTATTCAAGAGGAAGATCTATTCTACTGCATGTTTACATATTTCATATAAAACTCTAGCTTGGATAACTTTTTCCCCATTTTATTCTTTCATGTAAAAATAAATTCAGTTATTGGATCACAACCTCTATGCTTCCTGAATTCCGTGGTATTCTACTGAATTACTCTCTTTCTTGACATTCTCTACATGCTGTAGGCCTATTACATACTGTTCAGGACAAACTCTGGAATTTCTTTTTGGCATCCTAGAAGGAACAGACATTCAGGTATTAACAACTGAATCTTGGAGATTGCTGTTACTATTTTAGGATATTACCAAATGTGGGCTGTCTGCCCTGCCTTTATTGGAAGCTTCAATGCCTGGTTCTAGTAGGAAATGCAACACCTCTCTACAACTGCTTTTCAGAGCCGAAAACATGACTGTCAGGGATTTGGGTGAGGGATAAACTGATATATCTGGCTCAGGTAAGGAAAGCCATACCTAGCACACAGGCTTAATTACAAGCCAGATACTGACATGGAGAGTGCTGAAGGTATATTCAAAGAATGCCCAGTGTGTAGAGATACCCAAACTCACTGTGATAAGCTGCAAGGACTGAGGAGCTGTGCTGCAGGAACACTATCAAATGGTAGCTGCCTTCAGAAGTGCAGGGTAGACAGCAGTGATGGTTACTTGTAAAAGTACCAGACCCATAAGATTGTCAGGCTGAAAAATTGTCTCAGGCCGAAAAAGAAATTAAAGGATGTCATGTCCCTGATCTCTGACAAGAAGAGACCAATACACCAGCAGGTGTGGTGAACACCATATTTTGCTTACTATCTGATCTTCAGCCTTGCTTATAACATGTCCAAAAAGACCTTTTACAGCATTGTACTGTTGGATACAAACAGACCCTGAAACATTCCTTCCTATGACTAGAAATAGAATTCATATAGAAAACCCCAACCAACCAACCAACCAACCAAAATTATATTAATATAAAGATTTATAGTATAATTAAAATAAAAAAATTTTATATAAAGAATAATAGCTTATAACTGAAATGATTCTCGGGTGAATCCCAGTACTGTTTGCTGACTGTATGGGAAGGTGGTGTTTGAACCAAAGGCTTTGGAGTGAAAGATTTGAAAAAGGCAATCCCAGAAATGCCTTCTTAAGCCAGTTTATATCCTGTGAAAACACTGTAAATGAAACAAAGACATTTTGGTAGCCCATCTAATGTCAATAATGTAGTGCCCATGTTGGAATTCATACTTATTTAGTTCTATAATATACTGAGGTTTATGGCTCATGTGTATATACACTACTTCTCTTCCCACTCATGAATATGTAACTGCAGCATATATTTGCATAAAACATGTTTTATTAACATTTATGTATTTATATAACCTTTTAATGCAGTATAACAGTGGGAAGTTAAGAGTTCTGGCAATGTATTGCCAGTCACAATTCTGCAGAACTCCACCTAATACTTTGTAGAATATTAGGAATCCTGGAACCAGATTTTCAAGATAAATTTGTGTAAATTTGATTTAACATTTATTAATGTACAGAAAAGACATATAAAAATAAAAGGAGTAGAATACACAATTTTAAACAAACTTATTAAATTTTACCTCTATTTAATAAGCAAAATTTGTTTTACTAGAATAGATAAGGACATTTATTTGTGTGTGTCTATAGATTCTTTGCCAACATTAACAACTGTGATCTTAGCTTGATAATAAGCAGGCAAAGATTATATAAAAAAAAAAAATCAGTTGTTCCAGCTGCCTGGCCTGTGTACAATCAGGCTTTCATGAAAAATCTGGGGACTGGTTTGGCAGAACCAGAAAGCAGCTGTTCTCAACAGCACACTTCCGCTCAGAAACTACAACTGAGTGAGAATTAATGCTTCTTTTCACATTAGTGCACTCTTTCAGTGGTCCTCGTGGCAGCTGTTGCTGTGCTTCCCCTAACACTCAAACTGGAGTTGTACTAGGACTGCACACAACAACTGGCAAAACATTCAGTACGCAAAAGCCCTAAAATTTCAGGGAACTGGTCTAGGTAAATCATGTGTTGTTTTTATGGTCCTTGTCCTTTCAATATCATACTTCCTGGAGCAGGAAGATAATAATTTGGTCCTACATCCCAGCTGTCTATCTCAGAAGAAGTTGTCTATCTTATACTTGGAGGAACTGGCCTCTGTGGAAATAGAAATAAACTTTTGGAGTTTCTTCCTTTACTGTGCAATAATAGAGATTAATGACTGGAAGTATATTTGCAGCTTTACCACTTCGCTAATAATTACTGTGAGAAAGTAATTTTATACATGGCACTACAATTTCTCCACATGTGGCATAGGAATAATTAAACTTACCTTCTTCATGGAACATCATGAAGTCTGTGTAGGAAGCTGGAAGCTGAAATTATTTTAAGAATATTGGGAAGATGTTGAGGAACATAGCTTATATGGTTTTGACATGAACTACCACATCTTTTATATCTAGTTTGAACTGGCATGTGGCAGTTGTATCAGCCACTGAGATTACAGCCCACACAGCTTTTCAACATATATACTGTTTATATATACAGTCATGGAAATCCAACAGTCTTACCCTGTCATTTTCCACATGCTTTTCAGGAAGCACGACAGAGCAAAGTTTTTCTGTTTTTTGCAGAGGTGTTTGGGGGAGTGCTGAATCCTGCATTACTTTAACTGACTTCTTCAGAGCATATACTATCAAGAGAGCTCCATAAACCGCAGCTCCTAATTAAAATAAATCTTCCATATGCTCCTAAAGTAAAAGTCATCCTTCATTACTAAATTCAACCTCTGACTATTCATATTTGATTGTACTTTCAAAAATGCTTTTATAACAAGGTCAGACCATCCTAAAAAGAGATGCTTTGACCTATTTTTGGAACATTTGGGAAAGCTGGAAGTGTTGTTGGAGCCCACTAGATGTCACTGCCACCACACACAAGACTACTGCAGAAATGTTGCCGTCACTGTCTTTGCAGGATACATACTTCTGTGTAAGGCAGCAAGTGTCTAAGAATTGCTGGGAGAAATAAGTTGTGGTCAGTATTGCACCAAGAAGTGCATACAGGGATGAGGAAGGAACAGTGTATTAAAAGGGTCACAGCAAATCTGCAGCTTTTGTGATAGCAGGCTATTGCCAAAATTAACCAAGGAACAAGGAAAGACATTAGAGTCTTGAATTTCTGACATGGAAATGAAAGGTTCAGTTATACCTTTAGAGCAGATGAAGTCATGAGCTGTGACAAACACTGAATAGAGTTCTTGGAGTATCTAAAGAAGCTTCTCTCCACCATATCTCTTTTAGTAAGGCCTGTAATTATGTCATTGTGGAAGTGTGTGTCATATTTACTCTAAAAATTTTCCACTCTGTGGATTATTCCACTGTCATTAAAATGTGGGTTTGAGGACTGAAACTTGTAATTCGTTCTTTGTTTGCCATATACAGAGTGCAATGCTACTTATCATGCTAATTAGCCCTCACCGATGGATAGTTCATGCTTTATATTTTATAAGCAATCACCAAATTTTTAGAAAATTGCAACAATTTATTATTTTCTTTTAAAAATAAGTCAGTCTTATATTATGTTCTGCCTGAGGTGACTAAAAGATACCAAAGCCACAGCTCATAACTGCAGTGCCAAAGCAGAGGTGTATTGGAGATGGTGAATTCTCAGTTCCAGGCTCTGAGTCCTATAGAGAACAAAGTGTTAGGCCTTTTGCGCGACCAAAGACAAAATCTCCCTTCGAATTCAGGTACAACTCTAGAATGGATGATGGAGTGATTTCATGTCTGCTGGTATTACAGAGGTTGACATTTAGCATTTTATTTTTATTACTGGGCACACATGACTAGATAATATTCTCCAAAGAATGTATAAAGTAAATAACTGCTCTCTGAAATTCCATTACCAGAAATAGAAGAAAATACAAACACACTGGCACGTTTAAAAATTATGCCAAACGATATGTTTTATTTTGATTTTGATTATTTGTCTCAAGCTTTCTTTTAATATAAGTTGCTAATGCTGATATTTACTTGGCACATTAAAGAGTAACATTTCTCTCAGTACGACTTTTTCTAAAAAAAACTTGCAAATTATAATTACATATGGTCATATGTGTCTACATACATGTCTGTATGTATGTACATATGCATCTGTACAAGTGATCATATTTATATTACATGATCATTCTGTTTTGCACACTTCATTATCTGAAAGTGATCTTTCCATATGTCTATAGCAGTGTCTCAGATATTCACTGAAGTGCCACCTCAAGTGTCAATAGTGCTTTCCCCTGTGATGTGATGCAAGAGTAATTGGTTCATTCTTCAGCAGAATGTGTTATTTAAAAATACGTGGCTTTTTTATGATATTTGACAATGTATTGGCAAAGAAACCAGCTTCATATACAGTCAGGTTACATGGATAATTGGTGTTTAGCCTCCGACAAAAAAGGGTAAAAATTAATGTAGAAAGAAATGAACTAGAGGCTCGAAAGCTCCCCAGAGGTCTCCACGTTTCTTCTCCATCTGGATCTGACAGTCACCTGCTGTGTGCGCGCGGACACCGCCAGCAGCCGGTGACGGCACAGCCGCTTCCCGAGGCACCTGTGAATCCCGACCGCACGCACCGCTTCTCTCGGGGAAGGGGCTATGCCGCCTCCCCAGGCCCGCGGAGATCGCCGTCCCTAAGCGGGAGCGGTGGGTGTTTTCGGGGAGCGTCGGGCAAGGCCGGCTCGGGGAGGGCGCCGCCGCCTCCCGCCCGAGAGGGGCCGGCCCGGCAACGGCAACGGCCACGGCCATGGCAACGGCAACGGCAACGGCAACGGCAACGGCCACGGCAACGGCAACGGCTGCGGCGCGTTACTGCGGCAACAGCTCCCGGCGGGCGACCGCGGTGAGGGGCGGCGGGCGCAGGTGGGGACGTCGGGGACGGGGAGTGACCCGCGGGAGGGGCGCTGAGGGAGCACTGCCCCACAGGAGCCGTGCTGAGGGGCACTGTCCCGCGGGAGAGGTGCTGCGGGAGCGCTGCTCAGCGGGAGGGGTGCTGAAGGAGGGGTCACCCTGGGACACCCCAGGAGCAGGAGCCGCAGGCGATGGGTACAGGGGCGTTTGACGAGGAGAGAGAGCCTGATGCTGGGCTCGGGGCGGGGGCCGGTGTTGGGTGTCCTGTGCCCCTGCGCCTCACCTTCTGTGCCGGGATCCGTGCAGGTGGGAACTCGCAGCTGCGAGTTTTACTACCTCCTTCTTGTGATCAGTTTTCTGCCATGGAGGGATTTGATTTCTGTGTACCAAGTATGTGAATTCAGTGCTGCCTAAGTGATTGCAAATTATGAACAGCAATATGTGCAAGATTTCATTTGCATTGGCTGTGTTACATCTCTAATGTGTCTGGGGTTTACTTGGTCTGGTACGCTGGTCCCACTGCAGTGGGATCAACCTGAAATGCCAATAATGTTTTAGTTACTGATTCACAGAACACGAATATATGTTAACATATACTGTCTTGTTATACAGCAATAAAACAAAATGTCATCATCGTCACAATCATCCTCGTCTGTACCTGTACATGACTGTACTTCTCCTTTAGCGGACTTTGATCCTCAGGAAAAGTTTATTCTTCCTCATGCTACTGAGGCAAGTTCGTTCTGTTCCTATTAGGCTTGATATTTTAAATTCTATTTACTTTGTTAACAATATTCAAAATATTCTTCCTGGCTTTAGATGAGAAGTAAGTGATATTTCAAAAAATGGGTGACACTGCTGGACACAGCAACAGTATACTGAAACCATGTAAAAAATGTATTTGTTCTTTTCTGCTTACACAGATAACATATGATAAATGAAGCACGATGTTTAATCTTCCAAGATGCTGTTTTCACAGGAAGTAATTAAATTCAAGAACTTAGTTTTGTTCATATATCCAAGAAAAAGCTACAGAGTTGCACTGTGTTACACAGGTTGAGGTCTGCTGGGAAATGTAAGCCTGTAATAAAACAAGACACGTGCGCGCGCACACACACACGTATATATATAAAATAAAAAACATTAGGTGTTTGGAATGTACTTATTTGCCTTAAGACAACAGGTGGAAGCAGAGCAGTCTGCATTTTGATTCTGTGAGAAGTGATCATTTTAGTTGGGAACTCCCCAAATTCTGTTATTCACTTTCTCAACTATGTGAAGGAAAATATGGAGGTAAGAATATAAACCTTTAGTCTGACAAATTGCTTTGATGGAGATGCACCTGGCACAGGCTCAGCACAGGAGAAATGGTGGGTGGAGAAGGCAATGCAATCCACTTCTGAAAAAATAATGAGTAGTCAGTGGAGCACTGAGTACACAGACAACTTTGTGCTTAGTGAGAGCATCAGTCGTGCTGGTGTGTGAGGGGAGAGGCAAAAGAGAGGCGTTTGGAGAAGGAGTGAGGGTCCTTCAGAAGGGGAGGAGGGAATGGGATGCATTTAGGTGGTAGGCCTGATACATGGCTCAGGACTTGCCATGACACGGACAGCATCATTTTCCTGAGCAGCCCTGCCTGGTGAAGAGCTTTGCCAAACTGTGAAAAGAGGAAAGCCATTGCCACCTCCAAACTGGAAGAAGTCTGCTGTGAAAAATAACACTGATATCTGAGCAGGTCTTGGCCTTCACCTTCATTGGAGGTAAACTGTTTGCCTTTGCCTTGTAGATGAGGTGTGTTCTGTGAGCAAACAGTTTGAGGGTACATCCTGTGATATCACAGGCTTTTACCCTTCTTGGAAGTCCTAAATCATTCTTTGACCTTTAAAATTTCTCCTGAAAGATTCTCCTGAAGAACTGACTTGTTTTATGTTGATATGCTTGAATTAACAAGATCAGTGACCTAACTGTAAGTAAACTAAATGTTACGTAATTATGAGGGCCATTTTAGGGAAAAACATGTACAACTGGGAAAAACAGGAAAGCTCTGTTCACTGCTTCAGCTGTATAAAAAAGGTTATCATAGAATTACAAAAGCCATCCAAGACAAAAAATATTTTACTGATCAAAGCGAAGAATCTGACAGTCTAGAACATCACCTAGGAAAATACGTAAGGCATAAACATAGAATCAGTGCAAAGGTATGTTTTTTACACAAGCGTGAAATAAATATTTAATCTTGTCATTTTCTTTAATAGATGTATTGGGAAGATTTTTTGTTGTTGTTGTTATGTCCTGGGCACCAAGAAAGTTCCTAAAAATTTGGAAGGAATTTGGCAAACTATGTATGTTAAAACAGGAGGTGGATCAGACTGATTTTCTGTATAACAGTAGTCATATGGAACTCAGTAGAGTGAAGAATGTAGATTTCTTTTAAAATTAAATGTGATTTGTCATTGCTGACTTTCTTAACTCTCTTTCAGAAGCTAATGAAAATGGATGATTATTCTGAACATTATTTTTTAATTTTGAAGAAAATATTCTTGATTTTCAGGTTTTCATAGACAGTACTAGTTTTCTTACAGTATGAGGCTTTTTGTTGATCATTCAACAAAAAGACAGAAAATTCATAAAGAACAAACTGTGGGGAAGACAATTTCCTAAGAATGGAAAGATGGTATGAGTGATTTAGGTTTCTGGTCACTTCGCAATTCTGGGAAGTCTTCTAAGCACTTCCTTTTTTGCTGATAAATTACTATGCTGTCACAAAACAGCATTTCTGTTTATATATTTTTTTTTTTTTGCTGATAGCAAATCTGACTCACTTTAGTCAGGAAAGGTTAGGACTGCTACTGAATACAATATTTATAAGTTTGCAGTGAATACAGAGGTTGAAATCCGGATGCAGAATTGAGGTCCATGGACTGACTTTACAGACAGGCATGGGATTGAGATTACAGAACATTATGAGGAATTACATGCAGGACAGGACAAAATGAAGGAGTTGTAGTAAAACTTTTGATTCTGAGGCTTCCAGTCTGAGTCAGTTTTTATCCTCCCATTAGTGAAATTGAAATGGAATTTACAATCTGAAAGTCACACAAGTCTATTTCTTTTAAATGGGAAATTACACAACACACACACACAGTTGGACAACTTAAAACAGCAAGTTTAGTTGACAATATCACAGGCACATAAATTCTTTTGAATTTCTAGTAAGAGCTAATGTAGATAGATTTTTGTGATCTTCCATCCTGTACTCTCTAGTTCAATCTTCAAATTCTCCTATCTAACTGAGGTTCCTGAAAGGCTTTAGTACTTATTATTACTCCTTGAAATACTGCAAGTTCTACAAATACTTTTACCATTTGACTATGTGCTTAAATAAACTTATTTATGACATTTAAAGCACTTTTAGTTAAAATTAAGAAAGAAGTAGGTGTATGGAATAAACATAATTTGTTTGCTTCAGCCACAAATTTCTATGCACAAAATAAATTGAATTTTAAAGGTTTAAGCTTGTGAATATTCAAGCTTTTATATTCATGTGTACCAGATTTGAAAATGTAACAAATGATATGTAACCAATTTAAAACTACTGAAAAAATGCTAAATCAGTTATAGTCAGAGGTAATTTTTAATGTTTCCTGTGTTGCAGTTAAACAGTGAAATCATTGACACTTTGATACAGAAGCTAAGTGAAAATGAAACTCAAAATAAAGTAAGTAAATTAAAATTTTATTTTTTTATTCTATCCCATACATCTGAAATGGGCTACTTCACAGGGTCATACTATTTCCACTAACAGGGCAAAATGGGAATATTTGTGGTTTATTGTCACAAAATGGAATCTTAGTTTTACAGCTGAAATGTTCATCAGTATGCTTTATTGCTGCATTATTGTGTACAGACATTAAAATACTTTTTTTGTTATTTTTTTTTCCATGAAGAATCTCAGGAAAAAAATACTTGAAAGGGAGAAACAGATTAAAGAACTTTCATCCATGCTTCAGTGTGAAAAAGTGAGTGATCAGTTCTGTTGGAATGTTTTCTTCCAAAGTACTAGATTCTTAATTAAAAATTTAAATTTTGAGAAAAGTAATTATTTCAAAGATTTATGAAAAAGGTAAAATACTGAAAGATGTTTCCTACAGAAATATCTTAAGACTATCAAGACTGCATCCAATCCTAGCAAGGATACAGGTTATCCTTAACACTAATGTCCCAAGGTTCAGGGAAGGGCACACATCCGGACTAGTGGGGCTTTTGACCTCTCATATACTGATTTGCAATCATTCTGTAAAAAAAGTGCTTACAAGGAAGTATTATGGAGTAAACTACACAGATGTTGTTCACAGTCAGGCATGTCCTTGTCTTTATCTTGAAGTGAAGGAGCACATTTTCATAGAAACATCCTTTTGCTTGAAAATAGAAATGCTGAACAGAAAAGCCTACAAAGATACTGAAGACCACAATTCCAGCAGACCTCAGTGTTGGTGGGATCTGTGTAGCATGCCTTGGTCTGACTAGAGATCTATCTAATGTTGAACAATTTGGGATACCCAGCATCTGAAGGGATAAAAGATTTTCTACGCTCCTTCTTATGTTATCTTCAATGAATGGTATTTTCATCAATATTTGATTGAGTCTGAGTCTGTCTTTCTTACTGGTATCTATAATGAACACTTTCATGGGAACATTCAATGCTTTTTTGGTCTATACTGATAATATGACAATTTTCTACCTGATTACTTCTTATTTAGAATGAGCCAAAGGAATCAAGTTGAAAGAAATTTCATAGAATCATCTGACCCGAGTTCTGATGATGAAAGTTGCCTCTTCCATTATGATATATGTATTCCCCTAAAATACAGTTTGAATTATATGTATAATTACTTTTAATAGCAGATGGTGCTCTTTGGAATTTAATGAAGATCAGTTCAGATCTAATTAGTCAGAGTAGAGTTGATCAGTGTAGCTTAATTTTAGTTAATCTGCTAGCTAGATTTGTGTTCATGCTTCCAGGCCTTATTCATACTACTTAAAGTCAGATTAAATATGAGGCATCAATTATACATACAGTGTTTCAAGTTTGTGATTTCTGATTAATATTAATACTAATAGTAACAAGCTACTGCTTGTAAATATACTTGTAGAGCATGTTTTATCTTTTCCAGCTTTTGAGGACATTCAAATGTCAGTTAGAAAATATGTCAAACAATATAGAGAGCATCATACAGCGTATCTCCATAGGCCAATAGATTTGTGTGTATTTCTCTTTCTTAGATCAATACCCAGCAAGGAAACCACCTGTCAAGATCAGTAAAGGAAGTACAAGCTCACCTGCAGTGTCAGATTCAAAGAAAAGAAGCAGAAAATGATGAATTAAAAGTAAAAATGCAGGTCAAAAGATTTTTACTTGTGTTCCAGCTTACTGGAAAAAAAGAGCAAAACTTTATTGTGTTCAGATTTGAAATCAAATTTTTGGTAAAAGAAAAATCCTGAACAGTAAAAATCATACATATTTATAATTTGCACAGTCTGCCTGACCACATTATCTGAATTGCAAGGTTGGGGTTTTTTTTATTCTTTTCTCAACTTGTGCACATAAGCAGTTCTGGCGAAGCAAAGTTTAACAAATATAGAAATGTTTGCACTCATTAACTGTGCTATCTAGAGGACAGGTATTGATCCTGAGACAGTCTCAATATAGTCAAAAGAAAGAGATAGGCAAGTCCTGTTTCTGTTCTAATATAGGGATGATGAACCACACCCTGTTTTCATGGTCTATGAAGGAATCAATAAATCTCTTAATACAAACTGAAACACTTAAGACTAATGCCTAATCTCTCTTTGTTTAAGGTAGGTTAAATTATTTGCATTTTTTATTCTAGAAAGCGAGAGTTAAATTTGGGTATTTGAATCAGTTGCTGGCCTTAGAAAAAGACAAGGAAGAGGTCATGTGTGACAGGCTAGAGCTATATGTGGCCTCAGCTTTCAGTATTTGAAACCTGTCAAGAACATAGGCATGAATGAGAAAACATTGGCTAAAAATAATGTATTTCTAATTTCCAGACTTTTTTTACTACCATATATCCCCTATTAATCATGTCATTTGAAGTTATTAAGCAACCTATATCAACTCAATTTCAAGTCACATATTTCTATTTCTGCATAAATACCTCATTTTCTTCTTAATTAAAATTTGCTTTCTTGTTCCACCTAGTACAATTATAGAATTCCAACGATATTTACATTAAAGTAAAATTCATATACAGCTGTATTTTCATTCAATCTTTATTTAAAGGTTTTGTTTGCTTTCAGAAACTGCTGAAATCGGTGGCTAGCTTTAATCCTAGTGATGATTTTATTAATGTCTAGACAAAGCTTGCAAAAGTTTAACATTACCCTCAGGAATTTATTTCTCAATTTAAATTTACTGCAGTCCCTGACTAATGCCCAAAGCAGTTATTCTTAGTGTGATTGTGACCCCCTGTGGTTATAACAGGGGATAACATTTGTTTACTTATACTAACAGTTAAAGAAATCCATACATAGACTCAGATTTTCTATTTCTGTATTTATTGAGGGTGTTCATCTGCCACCCCATCAAGTCACATCTTTTTTTATTAAATGCCCTGTAAGCATTTATAGAGGAAAACTAATTCCTTCATATTTGCAGGGGTTTTTTATGATTTTATATTTGAAGTAGTACTTCTGCTTTTTGGTGAATACCAGTACCTGAGATCATCTTTTACCTGGAAAACCACATACATTTTGCATTGATTGTGTAAAAGTTTTGAGGCCATTAGCAGGACCTATACTCAGAAATACCCTCTTGTGCATAATATGCGTCTTTTATTGCAAGTGGCAAAGTGTATCTTGAATAAGGCTGGCACATTAACATAGTCAGTAGCTAAATAGTAGGTCCTTATTCTTGTAGAACATAATTTAGTGTCAGACCTAGATTACAATGAAGGAAACAAATGCAGTAATAATTCTTACAATTAGGATATTTATCACTGATTTGAGAAAATTATTTACACTGGTGGAAGAATAATAAGTGATACGAATGGGATTTACACTTGTCTTTATTAAAGTCATTGTCCACTGGTAGTTTGGTCATTTTCATGTGGATTTGAGATTCTCCTTGAAGCAGCATCTAGTATTGCTTTTATTGTACATCATCATGTAGTGTTCTAATGCCCATTGGTTTTTTCCCTTCATATTTTTGTGGTATGTAGATGAAAAATACAAAAGTCCCGAAGTTAGAGAGGCCAGCTTCCTGAAATGAATGGGATCAGTACATTGCCTTCATCAGAGTGATATAAAAGTTTAGCTAGTCAGAAATAACAGCAATAGAGAAGATAGTATAATGGCAGTTGTAGAACTCAGCTCTCATCTCGACTGCTTTGTACATGTTTGATAATCAAATGCATTAAGATACATTTAATGTGAATGTATTTTATTCTTGAGTGCTGCAAAATCAAGCACTCAGGAAATGATATTTAGAAGTTGCCCTTAAAATGTGTGATTTACCACTGTGGTTAAGCTTCATCATAGCCTGTTTTAATTATCTTTAAACAACTGTCTGCTGTGGGTAAGGCAGTGCTAAATCTATTCTTTTTGCATTTTCTGCTTCACTAAGAAATCATTTCTTCACTAAACAAATCTGTTTTATTGATAGAGTGGGGCCATTTTGTGCATGGAAAAAATTCAGAGATCTTACAAGAAGGTAGTATATTGTCATCTATCAGAACATATCATAATACATATATTCAAGAAAAGACCCCGTCTATCCTACCTTCTTGACTTTAAAAAAACTAAATCCAAGATATTAGCTTTCATGTTAAAATTTCATATACAGTCATACAGCCTATCTCCAGACCTGTAACGTGTGTGTCACTATGGATATCAGTGCAAATCACTGGTAGCATCATTAAGGCGATATTCTTTACAGAAATCAGTCTCTAGGAATGATGAAACAATGCTACTTTCCCACTCATAAATGGGTTTAATATCCATGTCATGCCTTCTACATTGAAATTCTGCTTTCATTTCCAGGACCACACAACAATGTTTAGATTATCTTTTGCCTTACTCCTTGCTTCTGCACCTTCTCAGCCTCCTCTCCAGATCTTTGTAATGAGTTTCCCAATATGTATTTTCTTTTGTCTACTGCTGTATGTATCTCAACTAGGTAATTGTATCAATCACCACATTTGAGATACAAAGATATTGTGGAAACAGATTATATATGTAACTGCTATTCCTGATTATATCACAAAAATATCTGTGGGGTTTAGAATTTGAAGAGTTGATGTCTAGTTCTGTTGCAGAATCTAGAAAAGAAAATAGTAAAGTGGAAACATCAAGTTGGTGAATACAAGCACCAGAAGTCAGCCTTAAAGGAAACAAGTGAACAAAACCAGATTGCTCTGAAGAAAGCAATGGGGTCCCAGAAACAAAGAGCTCAATTCTTTGAAGAAGCTGCAAAAAATTTAACCTCCAAAATAAGAGAACATGTGAGTGACTCCGCAGTAAGCAATGTTGTGCTGTGCTGTTTAAATTGAACAACTGGAAGACTTGCACCTGTGGCAAACAGAAAAAGTTGTTTGGTCATACTGTGCTTGTATCTCTTTTATTTTGTTGCTCATTGGTTAAGAAAAGGGTTGCTATAAGTGACATGCAAACTGTTAGTATTCACTGCCTTTGTTTTGTTAAAATTTAGTGATTGTCTTAAGTCATGAGGTTGCACACTTCAAACTGTAGTACGTAAGAGGAGTCTCATCAGCTTTTGGTCAAACCTCTCTTGGTCTTCCTGTTAGTCATTTATGGATAAGTACCAACTAACTCAGAACAATATGGGTAGTTTTGTTTATTTTACTTTGAGAAAAGACAAAATTTACATTTCTTTGTACAAGGGAGGTCCAATAAAGGCATATTAAATAGCTCTCGTGTTCAAAAAAATTTGTAGAATTAAATGGCATTCTTCTGTTACGAAATTTATGACTTCTACATTCTCTAGGAAGTCAAATTGTGTGAGATATGGTCCACTGCTGATATCTGGAAAAAACAGCATGATAGAATGCTTGAAGAAAAGACAATGTTAGAAATTCAAACAGAAGATCTTAAGAAGTAAGTTGGATCTATTTTCTTTTTGTTTCTGTAGTCATGTAATGTTGATATTTATTAGTGCAATACTCAGTGTTGACAATGTAAATGAGCTTATTAATATTCTAAAATTCTGAGCAGAATTTAGAAGTCGGAAATAAGAAATAAGAAATTTAAGATTTTTAGCCTTCTCTCTGCAGCATTTCCCTTCTTTTAAATCTTTATGTTCCTTACTGGTAAAGGGGAATATTCTTTCCCCTACATACTTCTGATCAGCCTGAACTTGCTAGTAGCTACTATGCTGCCTCTGCATAACCGCTGATTTATTAACTGATTCAACAGCTTGAGTGTTAACCCTTGTGTCTACCACAGTATAGAAGAACATTCTTGGGGTTCTAGTTTCTGCTTCAGACTGATGATGGTAAAATTATTTCAATTCCACTAATGTCTCACCTCATCGGAAGATAGAGAATGTTTCCTCTCAGGTGCCCATTTGAAGAGTTTATTCATGTAAGGAAAAGCAGCACAAAGTTATTAAACCTTATTCAAACTATGCAGTCAAATCTTAATGTACTCATAGGAAGGATATGCCATTTTCTTTGGCAGATAGTGACAGATTTTTTTTTTACCTTTTCTGTTGATAGAAATATGGACTATATTCAAATATTCAAACAAGCCAAAGGAACTGGGAGGTGCCATTATTCTAGGTCTCAGACAAAGTTTATTTTACAAAGAACTTGATTCGTGCTCAGATATTTAACAGGAGTGCAGGTGCACAACATCAGTCCAGAAATCTCTCTAGCCCACTGTTGGTCCAGTGTATATAAGATGGCATTTGTGAAAGAACAAAAAAAGTGATGCATTTATGATATTTCTCTCAAATACTCATTCTGCTTCTGGCTGGTTTTTTTCTGTTTTTATTTCAGCTGAAAGTATAAGTCTTTGCTTGAAATGTACCATTTTAACAAGACTTGTACTACTAGGCAGTGTATGACTGACTAAACAGCAAAACAAATTTTGTTAACTTTATTAACATGAAAAGAACAAGTGAGGCTGTAAGACCCCAGCCATGGACTGACAAGCTCAACCAGGAGTTTTACTTTTAAAAATATTGATAAGGCTCCAAAAGAACACCCACTGAACTTCTGCAGAGCCTTCAGTTCTTTAACACCTTGAAATAGCACAAAAAGAAAACATTGCACACGTTTTCTCAGGAGAAACTTTTACTGATAAATACGGGTGAAAATACGGATCTTGGCAAATGGGGTAACATACAACCACAACAAAGCATTCCACCAAAGCTATGACTTGGCACTTGCTAACCCACACAACCTAGCAAAATCCAACCCAGTGCTTTTAAGTTACCCAAAATATTAAGAAAGCAGTAAAGAAAGAAAAAGAGAGAAAAGAGATTAAGAGAAGAATGAGAGAAAAACAGCTACTGCCAGAAAGTCCTATGGAAGTGGAGCTTCATATGGTGGAGGTTGGTCCCAGGACAGAGAAACAGAAACCATGTACTGCTCTTTTTATGTGTTCTGGCCCCTGTGGCCACCTCCTCCTAGGCAGGACTTCCAGCTCACTGGCCACTCTGTGGCTCCAGGTCAGTGAGGGGTGGTGTAGCCGTCAGAGGCTGGGGTAGGGATTCCAGAGGGTGTGGTGTGGGTGTGCTTCCAGACTGACCTTTTGATTGACAGCTGCTCTGGAGCTGCCCATGGGGCAGGGTGTTCTATGTAATGAATTCATCTATAATTGAACTAGGACCACTTCCTTGGAGTAGAAACTGTCTTCCTTTGGGGAATTTCTTATTTTAGTAGATACTCCTTTCTTTGAATACTTAAATGCATTCTCCCCTTTATATATATATATTATACATATATATATATATAAAATAAAAGCAATGAAGGAGAATGTTGAGGTTCAAGCTGATTTTTCATAGTGAGAGTTTTGGAAACATTGTGTATTATACAGAAGTTCTTGCCTGTTTAACAAGTCAGATCACAAGCCTGTTGGAAGAATTGGAAAGAAGGAAGGAATGGAGAAGAAACTCAGAGGAGGAAATTCTCAGAAAGCTAAATTCTGGTAACTCTGAAAATGAAAAGATTTACCTTGAAAATGAAAAATTAAAGGTGAGACCATTAGAAATCGTTGTTGAATGGCTCTACATTTCTGATACATAATGAACTAACCGCATTAATTCCCTCTGGACCTTCTGTGTAGAGATCCCAAACCTGTAGAATAAATTTTGTCATCCATTTTTTATAGTAAGTGTAAATGAGACATTGAAAATATTTCAGTGGTAATTTATGGCAAAGCAAGGAACAGGGTTGTCTGATGATCCATCTGCATAACAAGGATGCTATTTATTTTACTATCAGTAGCTACACAATTGCTTAATTAGAAATTGTACTTTTATTCATGTAAGGAAAAGCAGCACAAAGTTATTAAACCTTATTCAAACTATGCGGTCAAATCTTAATGTACTCATATGAAGTATGAGTTTGTAAAACTTTCTTTCAAATTGAAGAACTGAGTTTACCTTAATTATTAATTTCAACTTCTAAAGAGTTGACAAGTTTTGCATTGAATTTATCCTCCAAGGTAAATGTTCTTGTTAACTGACAAATTAACTGTGGACTACCATTTTTGTTTGACAGGATAAATAATGGTGTCACTCTTTCTAATGCATGCAGGTCACTTGCTAGTAAAATTATATTGTATACTGTTATTTTAATAACACTATTGAAATTTTTATATTTTCTATGTTTTAATCAAGGCTTCCGTTGCTACATTGGAGAAAAGTACTGTTTCTGTTGAACATGAGCTGCTACATCTGCAGGAAAAGGCAAAGCTGCAGGAAAATCTCGTTGAACAGCATAAAAATGAGGTGACTAGCATGTTTGAAATCTTCAAGTGTGTTTTTTTAAATTTATAGCAGTTTCTAGGAAATAATAAAGGTTTTGTTTGTAATAGACCATATTTGTTGTCATGGTGATTGTATTATTCTCGTAACATTGAGTCTGATAGAAGAGAGTACTATTACAAACTGCATCAAAGAGTAGTCCCCACACTGTTACTAGTACACATAATCCTTACTGAACTCTGTGAAGCCCAGTGAAAGCTCATTTAAGCCAACAAAGCTAATTGCATACTGCTTAGAGAAGATCTACTTCCTAAAAAGCAGGTTAGCAACACAGTAAAATGTATATTTTAAAAGTTAAGTTTGAATCTGATGTCTTCAGTGGACATAACCAATGATATTTTACCTCTACTGTGTCATATCTTTATCAGTATACCAGTATTCAATTAAGTTCAAGAAATTCAAGTCCATTCAAGAAATATGTATTATGTGAGCCTTTTTTTTTAAATAGGTAAATCCACATTGAAAATACCAGCAAAACAAATAAACCAAACTTAAAATGGACTTTTTATCAATTCCTTTTTTTTTCATTGGCTTTATTCACAGAGAAATATGTATATATTTCAAATATATTTCAAATATATTTCTGCTATTGTATAGGCATCATTTCACTGTCATTCTTCATATATTTCTTTTTTAAAATCATCGACAAGGGAAAAGACATGATACAAAATCCAAGTACAGCCAGTGAACCTTGTCTGTGAAATGCATCATCATAATTAAAGTTGTTGCCAGCTTTAAGATAGGAGATGTAGTTCCATGTAGCAGCCAGCCTTAAGCAGTGAGTGAAGTGAAATTCCCTCGCTCATAGCTGTAGTGACTCCAGGTGGAAGTGTTGATGACACTTGTTATCCGGGGAGAGAAATGTGAGTCGTGCTGGCTGCTTGTGTAGCACAACTGTAGCTCATTCTCCATTTCTGATAACACAATATTGATACGACAGTGCTCTTTACCTGATTACCCTTTTATACTTGCTGTGGTGAGTAGGATAATAAAAATAAATAACTTCAACTAATGACAAATATTAAGATACTATTTAGAAATCAAAAGTTTTCCTTTACACTTCATATTAATGATTCTATCTTTTCTGCATTTAAAAGGAAGACCTTGCAAATATATGAGAAAAATATATGTTGTCCTAGGTACAAAAGCTACAAATAGCAGTAGAAGAGTTGAAATCCAGGTATGAAAGAGTCTTAAATGAAAACAAAAAAATAACAGAAAACAAATGCTTGGAAGAAGAAAAGGTAAGTTTTACAGTAATAAAGCATGTTTCCAAACAATTCTGTAGGACACTGATCTTTCCTACATTATTGTAATCCACTTATTAGAAGTCACAAGGTACTATCTCCTGTTTTTAAACAAGAGAATTTTACTAACTGCTCTCTGGAGCTGGTGGTTTTTTGGATACCACACAATTGCAAACAGGGGAGAAATGTTTCCTGGAGCAGTGACTAAGGAGTTGGGCTGCTATTTCAGAATTCCAGCATTCTTTTATCACTCTCAAAAATGTGATTTGTTGTTGGTGATTTTGAAACTAGACTTCTTAACAGAACAGCTGTGAAAGTTCCGTACGGAAGCAAACCTAGTGTAAGGCTGTCTTTTTTTTTAGCTGTTAAAACTGAGAATTAATACAGAGGTGAGTTTTAAGTTTTTCAGCAGATGGAGCTAAATACTGGAACGCAGTTACTACATTCTTAAACATCTGAAAAAGATACAAAATTGGTATGAAAATCACTTTCCGCAGTTCTATGACTCATAAAAATACATATTCTTTTAAGCAACAAAGCTGAGACAGGGACAGGCTTTGCCTGCAATGTTCAGTTTCAGAGTACAGAATTAGTCCTCACAGAGAAGCATCTTAGGTGATCATTGTATTTCATACTAACTTTATCTTTCCATGATGGAAATTTAGAATGCAGAAAAATATTTTCTCATCTCACAAATAATATTTACACACCACTGTATGTGGCTTCAGATGCCATGAAGTGCTGCTTTCTTTTCAAATACTACAATAGTTGTATGGTCAGAATTTTTTCTGTAAGCTACTTAGTGTGTCTGTATGCCATCTCCCAAAACATATTGCTAAAAAATAAAATCCAGGTTTGGGTATTGCAGGATGAACTGCTAAGACTTGCATAATTTTGCTCACTGTGAGTGTTACTGAGTCTTTAACGAAACGTAGTGAGAGATGGGAATTTCTCCAGTGGTTAACTTGTATCTTTGTCAGTATTTTATAAAACAGTGATATTATGCAATTTGTGTAGAATTTCAGCTTTATTACTTACATGGAAATCCATAAAGTACTACAACAATAAATTTATGGTTTTACACTTACATTTTTCTCCTGTGATGCTACTATGCAGGTGAGGGACAAAACGGAGGCTGAGTTAAAGGAGTTAGAACATGTTTGTGACTTGCTGAAAGCAGCTGAGGAAAAGCAGCAAACACTTGTGTTCTGGGAAAGGATCCATGCACAGAAATGCAAAACCCTTAGGAAGCTGCAGGTTCAGGTGGTTAGAACATGATGATTTTTAAAGATAAATGAGAAAATTATGTGGAAAAAGTCTCTGGGACTTTTTTTCCTGTTAGCATGTGACAGTTGTCAGTTTCCTTTGTCATTTGCTTCATAAATCAAAAGCTTCTTCTGTAGGAATAACACAATGCAAATAAAACTGTTGCCAACTGTATTCATGTGAATTCATTATGTCACAAGAGTAGTTACTTTCAGAGTGAGCATATTCTTGATCTTTTTGAATGTTTATGTCCTGAGATGCATTGAAGAATTCTTCCCTGGAAATAAATGTGCAAGTCTGGTTATTGTTTGTGTACAGTGAAATAATTTAATTCTACCTTTGTTTTTAATGACTAATTCATAAACCATACAATATTTAATCCATTAAATTACATTGTTGATGTAGAGTATTTTAATTATTACATTATTTTAGTTGATTAAATATTTTTAAAACATGCTTTAATAGGATAATTTCTATTTTTGGCTGTATTTAACACTAATGCTTGTATTTTCTCCAAAGTCTGAGTATGAATTTTCTTCAGCTTTTTTTTTCTGTGACATCAGTTTCAATGGCAGGGTAAGTTTAGGGTTTTTTCTTATTCTCTTTTGTGTGTGATTTTTTTTTTTTTTTTTATGAGCTTTTGAGTTAGACCAGGATACTCTGCTAACACAAATAACAAAAGTTTTTGAATCAGTAGGATGGGAAAGGGGCTTAACCTTCTTCCTGTGTCAGTGGGAAAACTTCAGCTGAAGCACAGTGAGCCTCTGTGTTCCTATAGACTTCATTTGTTTATAAAAATCATAGCTCTTGATTTTGTTTTAAATTTAATGTCAAGATGATCTTTATAACATCAACTTTGGTTCTTGTTTGCCTCATTTTAAATAATTCTTCCAGGAATGGTCATAAACTCATAAATCCATAATTGCTTAGCGAAGTACTTAGGCAACAATTAATTTTGGGGTGCAAAATTAATACATCATGTAAAATGATGTATGTAATTTCAATCTAACTATATTTTCCTGAAAAAGTGCAAAAGAACCTCTTAAGTATAGTGAAGTAATTGGGCATATAATCACTAGTTGGTGGAACAGTAATTAAATTTAGCATTAGGTCTTGGTGATGTCCTTTAGAGATTCTGACTCTTGAGCCTATGACCAGAATTTAGGAAAATTCCTTTTGAAGCAATTGCACCATGTACAGAAACACTCTTCTGAGTTTCAGGGGAACTGGTTTCTGCTACTACCAGTCTGCCAGCTGAACAGCTTGTGATTCACACAAACAAAATCAGGCAGAGTAGCTCAAGTTGTTGGATGGGAGTGCTTGAGGTAATGCAGTGAATGATGGTGGCTGTCCCTTTAAATAATGGCGCCAGAAGGCTCTTGGTGTGGCTGTTTATTGTTAGTCTGCTGTTGATGGGGGATAGCAAGAGCAATAATCTCATCGCTACTGAGATGTTCTGAGATTTAAAAGAAAACATGTAAAAGTTTAGCCCTCTGCATGCTGGGCAAGGGAAAATAGTTTGACTTCTTTCTTTTTTCAGCTTCTGCTGCTGATATACCTCCTTTCATGAACCTGGTTGTCTTTTTTGATAATCACTTCTTTCCAAAATTCTTTACCCGTGCTATATTGTTTTTCTGCAATAACCATACATATATATGCAGCATTATTTTTATGTTTTCTGTGACTCTAGTGTGAGGGAGCTTTTTTTTGCTGGGAGGTAGACCTGACCAACTCCTAATACATAAGGCTGCATGAGCAGCATATAAAATTTTTTAGGACTTCATTTTGTTACATAGCAGGTTTTCAATCTTAATGTGTTCACACAAACTTTTAGTATGCTACTTTGGCTGTACTTTATTTGTTTTAAATACAAGATAATATTTACTTGAATATAATATGGCATTTATCTGAATATAGTATAACATTTATCTGAAATTACAGTTAAATTGTTTGATTGGATTTTAATAGGCAAGCTTACTTTAGTCTAGCAAGATCCTGCATATAGGTCTCTTCAACTAGAAACAAATTATCCTTTTCACAGGATGGCAATAGTGTAACTTCTGTGAGCAGTCTTTCCTTAGGAGAAGAGAACTGTAACATTCAGAGGAAATATGAAGCTCTTAAAAGGTAACCTTTAAAAAATCTGATTGAAATTAATTCCTACACTTTTCTGTTATAGTGAATTATAATGCATTAATCTGTTTTGTGTGAAGGCAATTGGGAAATATGGAATTTCAGAATGAAGAACTTGCTTGTCAGCTCAGAACACAAGATCAGAGTCTTCAGCGCAGTAAATTGAAGCTTGAAGAGAAAATTGCAGAATATAATGCATTAACCAGACAACTTGAATCTGCTTTGGAAAAAGGGAGAAAAATGGTATTGGTGATTTAATACATCTCTCAATCTTGTTTGCCACTTTCTATTTAAAAACAGCATTAAAAACAAATGTGTTTGAGAAAAAATGATGGGACAAGATAAGCTTAATCTTGCCTTTTATTTTCTTTGGAATAGGAAGCCCACAAGAACTTTGGTATTGAAATCCTTCTCTTTTTAAAGGAAGAATTTGCATACTTTCAATATTAAGTTCAGTTTTGTCATTTGTAGAAAGGATGCAAACAGTAAACCAAATGCAAGAGGAAGTGTGGAAATTTACATTGCAGTGAATTATATTAGTTTAGTCAGAAAGTATGTATGAAGTTGTAATTTCATATTAATCATGTTGAAATAAACTATCTGATTTTTTTTTCAATACTCTGAGCATATTTATTTGGTTTTGAAAGAACTACAAGTTTGGCTTAACTTAAAAATGAGTTTAAAATGGGTTCCCCTCCCAATAATATTGCATTTTTTTTCAAATTGAAACATCTTTCAAATTTAACCAGAATATTTCTCAGGTTTATTTAATTTCTGTGCATGGGAAACAAGTAAAGTATTAGATGAAATAGAGCTAATAATGCTATATAAGAAAATAATTTAATTTAGGCTATAAGAAAGAGTAAATACATATCATTTCTCTCTCATTACTTTTATAGGTAGCTGAAGAACAGGAAAAAATGTCATACAAAGAACAAGCCTTTCAGACAAAGCTGCTAGTTCTTGAAACTGAAGTGAGAGAGGGGAAAGAAGAAAAAAAACAACTCCTCTGCATATTTCACCATGTGAGTAAATAATACTGTTTGTGACTTCAGAAATTACTTACCACATCACCATTTACAGAAGAAGTTCCTTTAACTGAAAACACACTACTAATACAATTGATACACTCTTTTCAGAACAGCAAATTAGTTCAACTTGACAACATACTTTGTACATTGACATCTCCCATTGACTTAACAGATGTCCATAATAGTTTTGAGATGGTAGGAATCTTTCATGATAAAAATTCAGAAAGTTAGTTTTTATGTTCCAAGGCCTTTTTGGATTACAAGACTATTCAAACATGTTCAGTTTGCTCCTTACTTAACACAAATAAAAGCTTCAATATTTTGAGGCTTTTTTTTATCACCTTTAGTTTTGCAGAGCCTCTGAAAACTTTTACAAGTAAGTAAGGCTATGAAAATTAAGTACCAGTTGCCTTAGATTATTATTTTGATTAATTTACATTTTGTTTCTAAGTTGCTTTGTATTTCTCCTTTTTTACCAGAATGAAAAGCACCATGAAATATGTTTGAAAGAGCTGGAGAACAGCCTACAGAAGTCAGAGAACAAGAACCAGAGCATCCAGAATTATGTGCAGTTTTTGAAAGCTGCATACGTAACAATGTTTGGCTGAACTCTTTAGCCTAGTTTAAAGTGAAGAAACTTTTCAAGATTTGGCTCTAAGGAAAAGCTGGAAGAAAAGCTTGTTGTGGTCTTACAGTATTTTGCAGGATTGAGTACTCTAATGTTAGTTCTTCCCTAGGAAAATGTCTGTTGTGGGCAGGGAGAAGCAGGTCAGTCATTACTGCATGTCCTACTGGCTGGTCATATAGGAAGTGGACTTGGTATTGCTGATATAAACAATTATACTATTGATGGCACAGAAGTGAAAAGGCAGATTGCATGACAGCAGTGACAGGAGTGGAAGTGTGGGGTATGCACACAAAGTTGTACATTGATCTGTGAATTTACTACCTTATGTTAGGTTCTGTGCTGTAAAATCTTACATGTGTCCTTTTAGTCCATAGTAAATGCAGGTGATCACAGGCTATCTTTCAAATCACGTGGAGGAAGAAAACACCCATGGACTAGTTGCACAGTAATCTGCATATTTTAAATATCCGGAATTATATAGTGTTTATCAGTCATTACACTTCTGTTACTGTAGAAACCTAGTTGCCTGAGAAAATGACATCTAACCTATTAAGACAGACAAAAATTTAGAGCATTATGTTCCCTTTCTTTCTTTTCCTTATAGTTTAGCACCAATATGCCATGAACTGCTGCACTGCATGGGAGAGTTGCCACCACAAGGCTGTCCTGTCCAGCCTTTTTTGCCCTACATTCCATAATGCTCAGGAATATACTGAAGTAATATTTTGCAAATATAAGAAGGAAAGTGTTTTAGATGCATATATAGTTTAAGTTCTGAATGTGCTGATATACCCTTTCATGGTGACACAGGTCCAGTAAGATATTTAAGTATTTGTGTTTGAGCTTAACAGCTGCAATTGAGTAAGACTGAGTTGTGCCTCAGGTTAAACACATGTAAATATTCAACTGATATAGGGATAATACAGAAACCAGTTCTGATTGTGGTTTTAATTCTAAATTCTACTTGGTTTTATAGATATATGCCGTGATATGTTTTTGGAGAAGTAATGCTTTCAGTTTAATATACGTAATTTACAACGTCTAATTAATAATTCATTTTTTTTGATAGAAAACATAAGTTAGTTCATGCATGGACAATACGTGTTCTATTTCATTTTTAGTTATTTGTAATGTGTTGAACATTGATGGTTTTTCTTTTCTGTCTTTTGCAAAAGCCTATCCATCCTAACAAATACTAACGTACTAATGGTCTGCTTGTGTGCACTTTTTAAAAATAAAATGACAATTTATTATATATGACATGCTAGTAAAAAATATTTCTGTTAAATGTGGAGAGGGGGGTTGCATTACACACACACAGAAATATTTGTATTCATTTAGTTCTGCTTGTGCTACTTATAAAATATCAAAACATTTTTGAAAATCATCATGTATGAAGGAAAGATTTTGGAAATAAATGGTTCAATCCAGTCTATGACTGGTTTTCAAAAGGTCATCATGAAAAACTGAACACTTTGCATTGCTACATGATACAGCGATGTACAGTAACTTCATTTCAGCCTATCTTTTGCTATTCAGGAAATTAGTTTTTTCATTTTTAGTTTGTGCTGTTTGGTTTTTATGGCTCTCCATTACCCTTTTGTTTATTTGTTTGTTTGTTTGTTTGTTTGGGGGTTTTTTGCATGGTAGAAATAGAGCTGCTAGTCACAAAGATCACTAGATTTTTCTCAGTTTCTTTTTGAACTGGTGTTAGCTGATCATGGTGTTTGCATTTGAAAAATCTTTAGCTCATTTAGAGAAAAAAGCTATTGTGGTTTATTTCTTTATTCTTTATTTTATTTCTATGAAACTTCTTTTGTAATAATAAAACTTTTTCTAGTTTTATTATTAAAAAATTACAATTTCAGAGCTTTAATTAGGTTAAATTGTAGGCATGTAGAGTCTTGAAACTGTCAGATCTTAAAAAGCTGACCTGGGCTCTCTACTCCCTGCTGCAGTCTGCAATATGCGTTAGATGTGTTAATGCATGGGAACATAGAATTTAAACCAAGAACCATAAGTCTTAGGGCTACTTGGGACCCCACCCACTTTAATCCTGTCTACAAAGTAGCTTATTAGTAGTTTAAGGTTGATAGAAGAACTTCTTCTTTTCTGTTTCCTATCTATGACACAAAAACTGCTATAAATTCTCCTGTAAGATGGAGTCTTTCCAGTAGGAGCACAGATACTCAATAATTTTGTGCTAGACATGTGCCAGCTTAAGGGATATCTTTATAGAAGACACACGGTAATCACTGAGCACCATATGGACAAGTCCTCAGTGGAGTGTGATAGGTTACTAGCACACCTCGCCTTTTGAGAAGTTCTTTTGTCTATTTAATGGTGAATGAAATCAACACTTGGATATCTGGGAGAAGTTTAAAGAGGGACTGTTATCATGCAGCTCAAAATGTCTTCTACTATGATAATGTCCAGTGTCCTGACTCAGAAAAGAGCCAGATTAAACTTTTTCTGACAAAATCACTTCGTTCATTTTTCTACAGAATAAGGGACCTGTTTTACTCTGCTGACAAACTGTTCAGCAGTGTAACATCTGTGTGCATCCCTTAGTGCACTGGGGGGCTGAGAGCTGGCCAGCACAAACAGGGATCAAAGCAGGGCCCCATAGGAAAGGGTTGTGCAGGGTGTGAAGTAGACACAATGATTTCATACAGATTTTTTTTTGCTTTTTCAGTGAAAGTTTCCTGTGGATCACTTTAAGGCTGATATAGCTCAAGCATGGTTCTTAAGGCCAGAAAAGTGAGAGCACTGTGTTGATGTCTGCTGATTGGGAATTCAAGCAGTCAAAACCATGAAATTATTGCAGTCATGCAGGTCAGTCTGTTATGCATTTGGGGTCAGAATATTTTCTGTTCTACTTCTGGCTGAACAGCAATCTCATAGCAGCTCTCAGTAAATAAAGTGTCCAAAAGTTTGAAGGTGGCGTGTTTTTCACCTTGCCATCCACATCTATCTATCTGCACCCTTCACTTGGGATTTCTGATATAATGTTCTTGGCTTGCAACCTTGGGATAAGGCTTTTTACAGCTAACAATCCAAAAGCAAATCACCCTAGTCATAAGTGTTCCCTGTCTTCATCCCCCTCTCTCTGCTCCAGGAAATCTCTTTAAAATGCTGATTTTATTGAGGACATTAATATTGTTTCCAGGAAGTAGCTGACTTTTTTGTTTGAGTGTTTGACACACCAGATCAAATACTTGATTAACATATTATAATGCTTTCATGGCAGATTAATCTACTTCATTTAAAAGCGAAAGGGAAAGAGATGTTTTTATGCGTAGAGACTGCTGCAATCTTACCTTCCTCTTGCAGCAGAATAAACATAGCATTTTGTTGGCTGTAAAACTGTACCTTCCAATTTATCCACAACATAAATATTTCATTTGCTACCCTGCCTTTAGGTGATGCTACTAAAAATTGAAACCAGGTCTTTCTGGTTAAGCTTTGCATGCCTTTCATCCAATTCAATCTTTCAAACAAATCTTTGATAACATCTAATTTCTAGAGCAGCTGTTACACATCCAACAACCATCTTCTGGTCTCCCATCAATGTTTCAGGCAGGCTGAGCCCTTGTTCATTATCATCGTGACCACATTCCTATTCTTAGCAGAGATTCTCCTTTGCAGAGCAGCAGCCTATTCTGCTGTGGCAGCAGTCCACTTACTAATTTACAACTCCACCCACTAAATGCCACTGTGAATTATAAACTACTGAAGTAAACCATGTATTTTTAACAGCCTCAATTTTACCATCATGGATGTTTATAAACGTCAAAGATATTTTTGAAGTGCAAAAATGCTAAGTTGGCATTTCAGATTGTCCTCAGGACATTGCCTGTTCCTCCACAGTAAGGTTTCCTCTTCTTCTCTCTTATTGAGAAAATCAGTATATTAATATGATGCAAAACTCAAACTGTTTTGTATTAACATCTCATTCTCTTTCTAGGGAAAAAAATCTGGAGAAACCTGAAGAAAGAGCCAAACCTAGGAACTTTCAAATCCTTTGCCAGAGTGCAAAAAAAAAAAAATCAGGGTTTTTCCATTTCAAGTAAATTTCCTATTTTTATTAAGTTGTTTTATTAAGATTGTGGTTTAGGAGAAATTTCACATGGATATTTATGAAGAGATATAATCTTACGATGTCTCTACAGACAAAAGTGGAGCTCAAGTTCTCTGAGTGTCCAATTATTGTTCTGACATTTACTGATGTTATTCCAACCCTTAGTAACCCACTGCAGTTATACTCAGGCTCTGACATATTCTGAAGCACATGTGATGCAGAAATTGACATTTAAATATTTCCTCGTATGCTTGTATTTCACAGGAGATTTCCCCAACCAGGAGCATTCAGAGGTAGCAGTCTTGCTGATTTCTCTTTTGGTGTGCAGATATAATAATGGAGGGGAAATGTGGTTGTCTTCTGATGACATGTTTCTAGTAGACCCATCATCCAAACACTGGAAACAAAAAGAAGCTCCACAGAGTGAAATAAATCCCAATAACAGAAACAGAAACTCCATGCTGCTGCATAGCAGAAGATATCCTTTGAATCCTGCTAGGGGCTGCTTATTGATGGCATTCTTGACATGGTTCCAAACTCCCAAACTTAGTGTTTAAGCAACTCACATCTGCTAGGGGTACTGGGAACAGTGGTATCAGCTTCAGTTCTTGTTTTTTGTAAAATGCTGCTTGCTAGGTTTCAGCTCTTCTGGTCTCGATTACCAAACTAATATCTGGAAATAGGAAAAGTTTTATACAATTAGTCTTGTTTCTTTCTAGTAATCTAATAATTTCTCAGTTCTTGGCATTATATCTGGCTTAGAATGGTGAATGTCAAGTTTTTAATTTCTCTTCTGTCTTCTCACTGTTTTTAATGAACTACAATTCTGTGTTAAAATAGGAACTTTATTCCATCCGTCCACTTCTGCCCATTTTGGAGCACTTTTCAGTGTCTCATAATGAAAAATTGTGTCTCTTTCTGTGAAGGTGTCTTTTGAACAGTCAAACAAAGTAGAAAATTTTCAAGTGTCCAAGAACGATTTCTCACAATCCCTCTAAGCATCCTATCTTATTGTGCTTTTTGGCAAACTCTCATTACTTGATTCAATCACACTCCACAGTTTCAAAAGGACACCTAGGTGATGTGCTTGTCCTTTCTTTGAACAACATTGCAACTCTTTAGGTGACTTCTTTCCTTCAAACTTTTTTCCAGGCAGAAACAAGCATAGTTTTTTATAATTATATAATTATATTTTGGAAGTCAGATCATAATTTTGTTGGAGATACATTTGCACGCATTAGCCTAATGCCTGAGTTTTCTATTCACTGCAGCTGCAACAGTCCAAGTGAAGACATAATTTAGCCCCAAGACTTGTTACTCATTTCCATTTTGTCTTTGCTTTGCATCTTGGTATTTACTTCAGCTGTGGAAGTTTCAGAAACTCCAGATGATGTACTTCATGAGGATTATACAACTCAACAGTGAAGACTTTGTTTTGAATAACCATTTCATTTTCTTCAAAAATGGCACATTGCAATGACAGCTGTAATTTGGCCAATCAAGTACCAGAAACATGGCAATCATACCAAAAAGGTGCCAGTGTGAACTCAGTAATTATTCTCTGGTGATAATTTTCCTGTTTGCCTCTAGCACAAGTAGCCCAAATCTTACAGGGAGACTACAATAGCAACTGCCCCCCCTCAAACTGTTCTCTACCAATCTCCTTACTTATTCAGAAACATCCTAAATTTACTGGGTTTTCCTTTTTTTTTGGCAAAAACTTATGTTTTGAAGTCTTATTAGTCTCACAGTATCACTTACTCAAATAGGGGAAAAGTGTGCTTTATGGTAACTATCAGTTTCTAGTAGTGAATCTCATACTTCATTTTGCATGTCAGACTTCACTTCCCAAAATATGGAGATGCATCTGAGAACTGTACACTACATGTGGTCAAATTATTTAAAGGTATGTTCAAGGTTGCCAGATTTGATTCCAGATTTTAGTGATTTGACATCCACTTTGATCTAGGATGATATAAATTGAGTACTTCCAACAGCAGATCAAAATGAACGCTCGTATACATTGGCAAAGTCGTGTGAAAGAGCATGCGGATTACAGATATCCTTCCAAGATGAATGCCCAACCACTATGTTTTGGATGGATGGCTAGATGTGAAATGGATAGTTCTAGGTGCAATATCTGACTGCACTGTCAAGTTGCTCCGAGAATGAGATTATTTCTTTTTTGATAGATGAGGCTTCTGGTGGGGTATGTGAGATGCGATCAGACTTTCTGCATTATCTTACCATTTCATGTATTTGATTAGCCATGCAGAAGCTTAAGTTCTTGAATGTAAAAATCTGGAATTAATTATCCTTGCTTAACATTTATCACGCTGGAACTGATTAATCGTCCTTTGAACTAGATTGTTTCCATACCAAAACATTACTCAAGATCAACTTGGGCTTATCAAAACTTTATTAAATAAAAAACCATAGGCCAATTAAAGAGGCTTTCTGGGTCACTACCAGCCTCAGACATTTCCTTCAAAGCAATAAAATGCTGTCAGTACACTGCTCTGTTTATTCTGCCTCTTTGATGGCTTTTGATGGTGTCCTGGTTGTTCACTGAAGGTGCTCCCAGTCACTGCAGCAGAGAGTGTGTTTGCAGTGCTTAGAGATGGAGGCACACGTGGTGACAGCTTCCAGTCCCACATTTGTATAAGAAATGTGTGGACATATAACATATTCCAGGCATGCACACAAGCTTACAAAAAAAGGGAGTTGTGAGCAAAGTGAGAATGTGAATATTCATGGTTGCAGCTATTGTGCCATCATGTTGAAATATGCTCCTTTTCTCCAGCATGCCCGCTATTCCTGGATAAATGAAATAGGACTCTCATACAGGAATACCTTAGAATGCTTGGTTTCATTCCTCAACTTCCTCTCCCTTCCTTTTTTAAAAATAATATTTGTGCACTGTTTCATGGGAAAAGAAACTCCATGGGAGCTTCAGTATCTTTATTTTGAGGTTCTATGCAAGTTCTTCCACACATCCTTCAGACATGTTGCTGTTCTTAGTTGAGAAGAAGCAAAGACAAAAAGTAAGTTTTAATTCACACAATGTGTTATACTAAATGAAGTAACTCCTATTTCTATGCTCAGTCTCTATCTAATTCATTTTTTGATATTATAATAGTACCTTTTAGAGTCAGTGGTCAGAGTTTTTTTAAAACTCCATAGGAATTTTGCCAGTGATATCAGCATGGCCAGGAGTATATCACATACTTTTTTACTCACTGTATGCAAAGTAAAATCTGAAGCTGGGACTTTGTTTTATTCAGAACTATAGACAATTGTGAATCTATTCAATCTGGCCACAAACAGTGGGGTCACACCACTTTAACAGGTGACCTTGTTCAGTGATCCTTAGCTTACCCACTTCAAAATGTCTATATTATGGCTCGCAGAGCCCATGGGACAAAAATAACTTCAATGCATTAAGCCACTTAAATCTGTCCATCGTGAGAAATTTTACCCTACATAATTCAGCGCCTGAATTTGGCAATTTCAATGACATATTGTACCACAAATCGTGTCCTAATAATGTGAAATTCATGGTGTAAGGCACCTGGTAACCATCTGACAGTGTCAAGGCATTTGATATTAATTTTAGAGCTCTTACTGTTCCAGTGTGTAAAATTTAGTATTTCAATCTTCATATTTAATGTGCATATGTGCTGGCAAATACAAAATTTATATTTGGACTGCACACCTGTCTGCGGTTGACTATTGACTGTGGTATTTTTGAAATTAGAAACAACAGACTTAGTGTTCCTATGAACGCCTCTCAGAAGAACAGATTGCTGACAGCTGTTTTATTCTCTAGGTACTAAAGCATTAAAAGAAGCTATATTTGGATTCCTTTAAATAAATAATCAGGGGGGTTGTAGTTCTTAACATTAAACTCTGTGAAACCAAATAATAAGTTGAGATTGACTCTTTGGAACATTTGTTCAAGAAAAAGGATGTTGAATAGCCTTTCAATTATATTGCCCTCATTAGCTGAAACCCCTCTTCTTATTGAGTATATTGATCTTATAAAAGAAAGGAAGCAATGATTGAAATTAGTAAAATCAGGTGAAAGTTTTACTCATGTGTCAAACCGTAAAACTTTATGTAAGGCACCCAGATTCATGGGCAATACCCTGGAAGAAATTACCTTTTTTTATTCTGCTTTATTGTTCCTAAATACTGACTGTACATCAGACTTTGCTCATTTGCCTCTATATGCTTTGAGACTATCTATGGTTCATATGTTGGACAAAGAAACTCTTGTAAAATTGTGCTTGCAGTTAACAGACCCTAATTTTTGTAAAATTGCATCTAATGCACCTTTCAATGTTAGCAGTTCAGGCATATGTCATCTCCTGTGTTTTTCCTACTAGGGCACCAAATTGGAAAAAAAGGGACTGCAGGGATGCAAAAAGAACAGAAAATCCTGCAGAGGACCAAACACCCACTTGTCAAACTACTGAAGTAGGTCCAGTAAAAGTGCTGGTGAGAGATATGAACACTCATATTCCTAGTGAACTCTGTTTCACCCTTGAGAAACTGCCCTGTCCCACCAAAGACATCTTCTGTGTCCCAGGCACAGCCAGCCATGGTAAACAAAAAAACCCAAGTCTTTCTTCCTGCCTTGAGGATCACATAGAGCTGGAACAATCTGAGCAGCCATTTGCTTTTATTTGGCACAGGATATTCTGTCCCTTGCATCATCAGTGGTGGTTGGGAAGTTTTCCTCAAGGAAGGACAGTTTGCTTGAATCTGAAAAGCTTCTTTGCCTTCCTCATAGTTTCAAATAGACTTTCAGAGCTGGAGAGTTTGTGAAGCAGAGTAAACCAGACAAAGCAAATGTATCTCTGTGCTGTTTTGTTGACAAGGAGTTCATTGCAGTCAGTAAGGCCAGGAATCAGCCTCAAAAATAAATACTGGATGCAAAATCAGCCCTCAAAAAATGAATACACCTGGCTAAACCTAGAACCTTGGTTTCTTTCTTCCTGTCCCGAAGAAAACCCAAATTTTGAGGAATTTTTACATTTGTCAATCACAGTCATGTGATTGGCGCTCAGTGGACATGTAATGCACATACACAAGATCCAGTCTATACCTTGGAAAATGTTGGTATAACTTTTCTTTTAAAAAAAATATTGTCATTCAATACAACCTTGGGAATGATTTCTATGCTATCTTCAGCTGTGTGCTTGTGCCAGTAGTTCTCTTCAAAATGTACCTCTAGCTGTCCAAAAGCAGAAATACAGCAAACTAGGAATGAACCTACGTCCATGTGGCTGCTTGTTTGTTACTCTCAGCCTGAATGTTTTGTTTGTCATGGAATTGCTCATTAAAGCTACTGCTTTCTACACAGCTCGACAGTCTGCCTCATGCATAGTCATTTGCTCCTGAATCCCCAGCTCCTTTCTGCAGGCAGCTTTTGCAGAGATGTTTGACTGAAAATACAGTCAATAATGGGCTTTTGTTGCTACCCTCAGTCAGTAGAGGCATATCCTTGGTCCTTCGGCTATCAGCTAGGGACAGCTCCATATTAGATGAAACTTGCATCTTTTTAAATATCCCCAACGTCTTACTTCTATTTTATTTCTGGCATTCCATAGTAAAATGCTGAATTTTATTTCCATCAGTAGTAATGGTGCTCCAAGAACAGACTAAACATTTTTGTGACTGTGTATGGTTACTATACTTGCTAGTTTTATTCATGGATGCACTCTTGCAGGAATTACCATAACCAATAATCATATCTGACTGAATGATCTACATTTAATCAAGTAATGACAACCAATTTCTGTCTAGTGTTAGCTTTGAACTTCCATCAGTCTATAAAACATAATGAAGCATTTGTGATCTCATTCTGATGGGGAGAAAGTCCAGATCAAAAGAAACTCTTTTATGTTTCCTTCACTTCACTATTTACAGTTTTATTTCTATAGGCTGTGGCCCACCAGATGAGGATGCTTAATTAACAGTTAGTGAGCTGTTTTGATTTCAGTGAAATAGTGAAACAGCTTACTTCAAAGATGCCAGATGTATTATGTTTACAGCCAAATTAGCACCTTTGATCTATTTTTAGTGAAGATCCTCAAAAAATGTATGTACACTTGCTAGAGATTTAAGAATAGGCTGAGATAAAATTAAAAGGAGTGACAGTTATCAAGTTTGCTTCTGCACTCTGCTTTGAGCCGAGCCCCATTGACTCCATTTTACCGGAGAGTGAAGGTGCTCTTTCTTGCCTACTGACTATGGTCAGTGATACTTGAAAAAAGCAATATCATTCCTAACAGCCTCCTATTTTTTTCTGAGTGAGAATGGTGCAGAGTAAGCAGGCTCTGAACATAGACATGATATATAAACAGCAATAGCAAGTTCAGGAAAAGTGTAAACAGAAACATCAAATGGAACGTTGTAAGTCTGGCCATCACAAGTGCCACTTCTTTACTCACTGGATGGAAAACCATCACCAGGTAAAATGGTAAGACAGTCAGAGCTCTATAGAAACTTTTTCCATTGAGTGGAATTGATCCAATGATCAACACTCCCCATGGGGGTAGCCTGAAAACCACTTTAGAAAAGTAGCAGAATATTGCCACGTTTATTTGTTCTGAATTGTATGCCTAATTTATTCACTGTTGACTTTTCAAAGCTAATTGCTGCCCTGTTATTCCCTCCAGTTAATCAAAGGCTCAGCTTCCCTCTTATTCATCTATGATTTTGAAAACATACTACTAGATTACTATCAAAAATTCAACCGGTGTAAAAACTAGAAGTCACTCACTTCCCCCAGTTATTTATGCTGCATGGGTACCACTTGAAAACACAGTAACTAATGGAAAGGGCCAGCAGAAATACACCTCTGTCAGTAAAGGAAAAGACTTCCCTCTTTCTCAGACACAAAAAGGATTGTGAATTATTTGCTGTATTGCAGGAGTGAAATCTCACTCAGAAATGCAAGAAAAGCAGTTCCTTGGTCAATCTGACATTTATGTAATTCCAGATGTTTTTTTCCCTAGCCCTTTCTGGCTTACTCCCTGATTTTCCGCTGTATGTCAAAATATCGACACTGAGTGCCCTCAAGGAGGCCAGGAGGAATGTAAAAGCCCTTCTGTGGTGACTGACAGTTTTAGCCCTTCACTTTAGACTGTTTGTGACAACTTATGCTCACTAATGTACTACTGCTGCTGCAGCTTCAGTAGGATTAATAATACAAAGCTTGCTGCTTCTTACTAAAAGACTCACTCCAGAGTGCCCCAGGCTATCTGCTGGAAACAGTCTCCAAAGGAGGTTTTCTCCCAAAATTTCTCCCAGAAAACCAATTGCTTGCATGCTCCATTCTATCAGATCAAGTTTCAGTAACTCAGACTCATCAGCTGCAACTTTTCTCTGTTGCCAGAGACCAGATAAAAAATTCAAGGGACATGTTACTCTGTTACAGATTGCTACAGGACAGTCCCAGCTGTGATGAACAGCTATGATACATGGGAAGGCACAGAGCTAGAAAGTTGCTTGTGCTCCACATCTAATAAAAATGTTTTGCAGGGAAAACTGTAAATAAGAGAGCATATGGCACAAATTATACCATAAGTGCTAAACAAATCTTAAACTGTAAACATCCTCTTGGGTTAGAGCTGTTTAGCAACTTTCTGCTGTCTCTGGCATAAGCTGGTGGCTCCAGTAAATGTTATTTTACTAAGAGAATTTGTTTTGTTTAGAAGATTTATGTAAGAAAAGTGACTCGGTTGCTGTGAGAGGTTCCTTGACAGTGGCATTTCTTGAATGTCCCCATATGCAGGAGGAACAGTCTCTGTCCCAAAAGGCTTTGGGGAAATGGGTGATTATATGACAGCAGAAGATGCTTCAGCTCCAGCTCTGCTGGAAATAGTTAGTAGGAACTTGTCTTCAAGACGGAACTCATCTGTGAGTCCAATATGACTTTCTATGGGAATGGATTCTGTCCTCTTGTGCAGAAGAACCTTTCTCAAATCTTTTAAGCTTTTGCCAATTAACTACAAATCTTATTTCTAACATATGTGGAGTTCCCAGATGGACTCAGGCAAATAAAGGCACTCTGAGAGTGTTTTTGGAGTACTCTCGATGGATTAAATGTATCCTGTGGGAAGCAGGATCATTACCTGCACTGGGAATTGTATCTAAATATATTCAATTTTCAGCAAAATTATAATTAAAATTTCTATGCTCAGGGAACCTTTATCTGTGGAATCTTTTCAGATCATTTGATGTTAGCAACATCTCTCTAATAAACAACATAAACCAGCTCCTGTTGATGTTCTCACTGACTTGAATGATTTAATTTTATGTTTAGAGCACTTTTTTCTTTTTTAAACTATTACCTTTAGTGAATAAAAATTTCATGCATGTCAGAATATCTCTGTATAATGTTCTGAAAAAAAAAGACACTTACTCCCTTGAGAAAAAAAAATTTACAGCAGAAGGAATCCCTTTAAGAGTTTTGTAGCCTGTAAAAATAGAAAGAAATCCATGAAGTGGAAAAAAAAGTAGTGTGAAAAAAATCTTATTAAAAAATCCCTTAAATCTTTAGATACTTAAAAACATGGTCCCTCAACAGACATTAATAACCGTAAATGTGCTGAGTCCTCTATTATAGAGTACAAAGTTAATTTCACTACAGAGATAGTAAATAATTAAAAAGAAATGCAAGACTATGAGAAAAAAAATGAAAATTTCACATAGTTCATAGTATTCATTAATAATTACTGACAGAATGGTGTATGACATTACCATGAGAATCTTGTCAAGGCAAGACTGTGATCTATTCTTCACTTTGGTTCAAATGTTCATATCACTTCTGTCTTCTGTATTTGACTTTTTTAATTTACTGGTGCTTTAGTTCTAGGAGGTTGAATCCCAAAAGGCACAACCTGCAGTGAAATACATCTTGGGGGTATCATACTTAGAACAGATGCTCTCAAGTTCTTGGTGGTGAAATCCTAAGAGGGAGGTCCACCCTTGACCATATCTGGACACAGAGCTGCTTCCTCAGGGCCCCATGAGTGGGAGCCACCAAATGGTACCAACCAGTGCAAAAGCATCCTTAGAAGCAGCTAGAGATGTAAAGGCAGGCTCTGACACAGCTTTTCACTATCTGACAGGAGTTCACCCCCTCTTACACACATCTGGTGTGTATTTATGTGCTCTAGAATGTGGAAAAATAAAAGTTAAACATATGGATTTAACCCATTTCACCTAAAGAGGTGAAAAGTAGGTGTTTAGGTATTATCAAGTCTGTAGCTGGCAGTCATATAGACACTGTGTAAATCTCCCTGCAGCGGAGGCAGCTGGCTGGAAAGGCATCCTCTGAGAGCAGCCAGCAGACACAGCAGACACCAGACCCCGAGGGGGCAGCACAAGGAGGAGGACTCTCACAGATACACAACATGTCCGTGGTGAAGCTAGTAACACCCTGGCACTGATAGCCTCATTCATGTTCTTTCAATGCACAAGTGCGAAAAGGTCCTGGAAAAAAGCCTGGGCACAGCTTCTTACACACAGTGTGTGTTTCAGGCTTTACTGGGCGCTGTGCAGTGCTCTGTCAGTTCAGGAATCGCCTCAGTAAATTGCGTTTTGGGTAATATCACCTTTAGAGAGACAAACTTGGGTTGTCAACCAATTGTCCTATTTTAGCCCCAGGCCTGGTTTATCTAAGCAAACCCAGGACTGGAAGATGTAGCAGAATATTTTTTTGTTGTCATTCAGTGCAGCAAAGTGTACTAAGTTTAGGAGAAGTATTTTCGATTTTTACGGGTCCCAGAAAGCCACCAGTATCATAACATATGTCATATTGGAAGATACTGTGATGATGCCCAACACTGGATACAATTCTGAACCTACTTTGGAAGGTGACACTTACAATGACCCATGCTCACCATTGGTACAGGGCCTATCTGTGCTGTGGACTGACACTGAGCTGCGTCTGCTTACAGCAGTGTATTTATCTGTCTGTCTAAATCACTGGTTTATTATCAGTGGTTGATTCTACTTTAAGAGGTGCTTAAAGGCAGACGGTTTTACCTCATAAATCACTTTAGCATAAAGATGGATGTGCTTTATACAGAGGTGGAGTTTGTGCCTTCTTTTCTTTCTTACTCATATTAACAGGAATGTGTACGCAAATTTCCTATCCCCCAGCAGCTATGATAAATTCCTCTTGGGCACTTGAGTTCCTTCCAGCCTGATTTAGAAGTTCAAAAGATCCGTAAATATATCTTTTCTCCCCCTTCCAAAAAAAACCAGCTAGGGTAAGGAAAGTTGACTGCTGAGTTAAAAGCTTTAACCCCATGTTAGAAGTTTTTGAAGGTGATGTGGTTTCAATGGCATAGGGCTGTGTTCCTTCATCCACTTGTATGAGGGCTGATGATCAATAAGCCAGAGAAATGTAAATAACAGATATGAGAAAGACATAAGACACAGACCAATGATTTAATACATTATGGCCTTCTATATGAGGCTTCAGTTGAGATGAATTGTCTCTAATTACAATGATCAGCCCCAAACAATCACCTGATGTCCCTATATACACCCCAGGCCTTCAGCAACCCTCTTTCCTGTTGGGGGAGGCTGATGAGATGTTCTCATACAGAACTTCTGCACTTCAGCTGGGTGAGTACTGGTCCTGGGCAGCTGTTCTGGGTGTCTCTCTGAGAAGTAGCATGTAAATAAGGCTGTCATAATGTGTTGTGCTATGCTTAGTAGGATCAATATGTTTGAACAAAGTTGATTCATTGTAGAATGATGTTGGGGTTGTTTCTGTCTTTCTGAGGAGAAATGGATGTGCTTAATCCTGCAGTTTCTAGTAGTTGGTTGAATGCAGCTGCTGTTGCACATGGATGGAAGCTTTGAGTCTTATTTCATTCCTTCTCCAAGAGCAGCTGGTGAGAGTTAGGCATGTTGCAGAGTATTTCCACCTTGTCTTATGCCACGTCCACTGTGAAGGGACAGATAGAACCACACTATGGCCTTGTGATGCACATCTTTAGCTTTCTTTCACACTGTTGCAATACAACAGGCAGCATTCAATGGCAGGTAATCAGGCTTGCCCTACTGAATCGGTAGCAGGTGAGATGAAACACTGGTATGTAGGTACATTGAGGTAATTATGCTCACCACTGGCAGTATTTCCATTCAGTGAGCTGGTAATAGAAATATCTCCCACAATCTTGAAAAGATAGGGGAAGCAGTCAGTGAAGAGCTACAAAATAACTAATCCATTGACTCTGCAGTAGCAACATTTCTATGCCTGCCACTGAGAGAATAAAACAAGTTTGAATTTACCTCGTCCTCCTTTAAATTAATTTCTCAGCAAGAAGCTCTATTATAGGAAAGAATTCCCACTGTTTTGGCATGGCTGCTATATTACTTGTTTGTTCTGGAAGTATCATTTTGGCAACAAAAGAAAGGAGGAGTGTGATCTTTGGAGAAAGAGGAACTTAAAGGGAAGGGGAGTGATCTAAAATGCTGTGTTTTGGTGAAAGGAGGCTTTGTCCTAAATGACAATTTGCATCACGAGAAGTTCACTTTTTTGATAAGTAATGCATGCCTTCTACTGTCTTCCTGCAAGGGTGTCCAAGCATGATATTTGATTCTCCCCCACGACATGGGGATTGTGTAGGAATGACCTGGCATTACCTATCCCAGGCATAGGAAAAAATGAGTTAAAAAGTGGGTTTCCAGCCCCATTCTGTGCCTCCCACTGTGTCCAGCAGCGATGGTGTCTCAGGGAGGGTGCAGCTGTGACCATGGAGGCTGGGAGAGCATAGAGAGAGATGCAGAACTGTCAGCATGTGCCAGGGCAGGCCCAAGAGTGGGGAGGTTATGGGAGGCAGGAGGTGTCCTTGCAGTGCAGGGGCAGGCATGAAGCAAGGAAGAGGCAAAGTGATACAGAAGAGAACAAAAGTGCAATTCAACTCTGCCTCTACCTGTATTTTCCCAGCCTGCTTTTTCGCATCTAACCAGTTAAAAAATGCTTTGGGAGACAAATATCCTCATGTCCCCTGTGCTGTCAGTGGGTGTGGACAGGCTCTTCCAGAAGTTCTGGTGTACCGAAACCAGGATCCCATGGCGAATGGGAACTGCCTGGTGTGTCACTTAGTGTTCACTACTGGTGTTAGATTTACTCCTGGAACAGGAGCAAAACCAGGATTCGGAGAACATGTGTAGCCTGCACAGAGCTCCTCTTTCATCCAAACTGATTTCCTTCAAACATTGCAAACTGCATGTTTGAGAGCAGCCCAGCAGACGTGTGGGTGTTGAGCAGGACTGTGCTGCAGGTCACAGCCGCACTGCTGCCCCCACAGCTGCACACTGAGGAGTTGCTCCAGTGCTCCTATTGAGCAGTGGCCAACTGTTGCTCTGCAAACGCCTGTCCCGCCATGAAACACCAGGTAATTTGATAGTAATTTGTATTGCAGTGGAAGTGTATAGGCCGGTGATCCCCTTTCCCCCAGAAAACTACTGAACAAACTTGGGAACTTGTATTTGAGCCTAGAACCTCTCTGTGATTGCCTCACTGTAAGCCTCTGGGAAGGTGTAAATATGACACTTCAGCAATACCTGAGCCCCTGGTCACCCTATCTAAATGCAGAAGGTGTTTCTTTCTGTCCTTTAACCCTTGTCAAGGGCACTTGGGTGAAGACATGCTCCAGGCATGGAATATGAGGTTGCTGGGAGAGAGAGAATATGTCACTTGTGTAATGAGGGCATTGCAGGTGCAAGGCCACTACATAATGTGTGGGCAGACATGCCATGCCCCCTCCTTCCTTCTATAAATGGTTTTCTGCTTGATTAGTGGTCTGTCTTACCACTTCTGCTTCAACAACCTAATTTAGAGCAGGGCTACAAATTTGCATTCCTACAGCCAGCTCAATGTCCTTAATTATATGTGTCTTTATATGTCTAAGGAAAATTTCAGGTTTGAAAATGGATGGAGAGAGGAAAGATTTCTATCTTTGTAGCACTATGCATTTTTTCCCATGTCGTATTTCTTGTAAAGACATCTGGGGTTGATTCTTGTTTATGGTAAAGCTGCTTTACATGAATGCAAAGAGGAGTTTGAAGCCTAAATGCTAAAGCGATGTTGGGGGGGACTGGCAGAAATAGGAAACCCACCAGAGTGCCAATGTCTGATTGTAATGGCCTTGTTCTGAGATACAGTCACTGGAATCATCTCCACTCCCCCTGTCTGGGATGCTCAGGTGTACCTCTCATGGAAGTCATGTTTGTAATAGTGAAGGACACATACCATTTATCCTGATTTTGAGAGGGACGAAAGGGGACAACCTCCCCCAAACCGCAGATCAGTAGAAATTCTTTCCTCTGAAGGAATTGTCCATTCATTGTCCATTGCATTGTTTGTAACAAGCTTCCTATTGTATCTGACCCTTTGAACAGTCCTTGACCATGCAAAAAGTATTATAATAAGATGTGGTTGATCAAGTCGTATCATGTTCTTCTGGAAATTGTCATGTTTCCTGGATTTCCTTATAGTACTGCACAAATATTTTTTTCTAAAAATAATCCATGCAAAGGTCATCAGCCACAAACTTTTCCTGTTTCCAGAATATCTGTACTACTTGCCCATTTCAATAAGCTTCTTACAAGAAAGAGTTCATCCTTGACTAGAATAAAGAGGAAACATGACAAAGCTTTGACAGCTTTCCCCTTGCTTTTAATGCATCAACCACAGTCTTTTCCATTTCCTCTTCTAGAACAAGGCTGGAAAAGTCATCAAGGAGATGCATTCATTCATTTCAAAAAGGTTGTTGAATCAGGAAATGAAATGGAAAGTTAATTAATGCTGGTTTTCACTGTACAACATTCTGGGAGATGGCTCCTCTGCTTTGTCACCAGTTCAGTTCTGTCCAAGTCCCAAGCCAGACATCAATATTTAATATGCTTTATAGATGTCAACTGTTTTTGTTGGATCATTTATTGCCTTTCTATTATGTACATAACATCCTAGTAAACGATGAAAAGTACCTTCTGGCTGAATGAAAATGCCAGATGTAAAGAATTTTTCTTCATTTACAAGTGTATTGTAAAGAATGACAATATTTCCTTAAATTCTTCTTGTTAATGTCAGTTGTTGGCCAGAAAAGTGTTACTGAGTAAGCCTGTTGCATATCTTGTTACTAGATGAGCTGAAAAAAAGGCAAAACCAAAATGAAGACAACTTTCAGGGAATTCAGCAGGTCTGGTTTTTTCTTCTCATTAGTGCAAATCTACATGGAAATTGGTGCAGTTAGTGGAAAACAAATTTAAGTGAGGACAGAATTGATTGAATGTACATGAGAAATGTAATCAGCTGACCTGAGTAGTGACTGTATTCTCAATTAGATTTGCCTTGGACTCTGGTGTCCAAAGGGAATATTGTCCACTGAACCAGCCCTGCACACCTGGGTGCAGCGTCTGATGTGCAGCAGGATTGAGACCCACCTGGCGTCACTTCTCTCTAGCTGCTGTCCCCTGCAGACCAGAGGGGAGATCCTCACCCCAGGCAACTGCACTGTCATGACTGACCTCCACGGCTGGAAGACCCCAGGGCTGCTGAAGCCCTGCCCAAGCCTCTTTTCAAGTGCTGCATGTCTGAGGGAGAGCTGCTGAAGGTGAATCTATGCTGCCAGGCTGCCTTGGAGCTGGCAGGCAGACCAAGGAAGTTGCCATACCTGCTGCACATGGGATCTTTTAGCGTTCAGCACGAGGAAGGTGTGATGGTAACCTGAAACTACTCTAAGGTTTTCTCCTCTTCCTGTGCTGGTATTTCTCACTTTCCTGGAGGTACATTATTTCCATATGACAATAATACTGACTAATCCCCTACAACTCATGGAGCAATGGTGTGAATCCTAGTGCAACTATACTGGCAGTGTGTTCACCTGTAATGCAGTTGATTGACCTGTCCCACAGAGCAAGACACGAACTGGAGTCCTTTGCCCAGCTAACTGTCCTGCTGCCTCTGTCCTGCTCATGTTAGCACAGCTCCCTGCCTTGCCCCTTCAGGCCTCTGCCATCAGGACTGATGCTGCTGTAATGCCTGTGTGTTTACCCCATTTCAATGAGACTACAAGCCAGCAGTAAAAATACATGCCAGTACAGCTGCTTGGTACTTGCATTGGTCAGATCAAATGAACTGCGTGTGTTGGGGAAGATAACATGGCCCCTCAGGCAGGACATGTGCCACTGAATTTGAAGAACTGCTGTCCTGGTGTTAGACCCAATCACAGTGGTGACCTCTGTTACCCTGAGGATGGCATGACAACATGATTCACCTGCAGACTGGCATTGGAAACACACCACCAAATCTGTTTCATCCCTATTAGCCCATGACACAGCAAGGCATGCCAGGCTGATACCTCAAGTTTTCTCATTTCCACTGTTATGTCAGCCTGATAAACTTCTGAATCTTTAAAGACTGAGGTATTTTGGTATTTAGTGGAGTTTTTCTTCATGCTGTTTTCCATATGCAGCTTTAATATTCAGTGAAGGGAAGGTCCTGGTTCAGATTCAGCTCAGGCCAGAGACTGGTGAGGGTGCAGTCCATCTGTCTCTGGATCATCACATAAGGCAGATGTAAAGCAGCCCTGACTGCAAGCTCCTGGAAATAAACTGCCCGTGTTTCTTTCTCCCTGAGAAAGCACATCATCAGGTTCAGGGTGAGAAATCCTCCTTCTCAATTAAGAAACTGATGTACTAACATGCCCTAAATACATGTGAGACTGGAACTTCCATGTTAAATTTAAAAGGGTTTGAAGTTATTTGTATAAAGCTATGGAGTCTATAAACTAACCTCTCAAAGGTTCGGGGCAGGCATAGTCTTACACTCTTTTTTTTCACTTTTGTGGCAGGTCTGTAAAAAAGAAAAGGTCAGAAAGGTTATTCTAATACAGAGTAGCACCTAACAGTGGAGTTAACAGTTCTCTAAAGCAGTCGTATTTAACCATAACATCTATAAAATCTTGTCTTAGTCCCTGAAAAATCAGAGAAAGAAAAGTATCTTTTCAGTAAATATTCATACTTAGATGATCTCTGAGATGTTCCCAAAGAAGCTGTTTAAGAAGCATTTTCATGCTTTTTTTCCCCCCATGGTTTTTCAGGGTTTTTTTCCAATTCCTGTAACAGGCACACAAATATCTCACTAAAATTACCTTGCTCTTCTTGACCTGAAAGTTTGTTCAACTTTGGATGATTGTGTAGCTGTTGATAACACTGGCAGCAATTGCTTCAGTCATGATGGCACAAAGAAAAATAGTTGTCTCCTTGGTTTTATCTGAAAAACACTGACCCCTCACTCCCCTCATGGGCATTTGCTGTTTATTGTAATATTTGACATGAAACTGAGAAAGAATTGAAAAGTGTCCTGGTGAGATACCTCTGCAGAAAACAAGGTAAAATCTATCTCTTTGAAAAGAATATCATAGACTACATTTTTTCCTTAAATATTTGTATATCTAAAAGTAATAGGTAGCTTTTTGCAGGTATAAATACTATAGAAAAAAGGATGTGTTTTCTCACCTTGATTTAAACTTCAAGTAAAACAAGATAAAGAATTTCAGGCTCGCTGCTTACAAGGAGCTGGAGCAGCAGGTTTTAGCATTTTACTCTCAATTTAGGATGCAGTATGAAACAAGGGACTCATGAATATATCATGTTTAGGCAAAAATGAAGATTTCTTAATGACTCTTGTTGAAGAGATGACTTGCAAAATATGAGCTACCTTTCTGAGTATCGTTCCAGAGCATGGCTTGACTTCCTCTACGAAGAGACTAAAATCAATCCCCTGCAACTTATTTATTTGTAAGTACTTACTTTACTCCTTTACATATGAAACAGTATCCAAGTTGTCTGTGGAAAATTTCTAAGTCATTTGCTATTCCTCTCTCACTGTGAATTCTTACTGTAGTACATTCAGGACTGCACAATTGCAAGGTAAATTAAAACTGAAAATATGACAAAGGGAAGTAGACCAAAACAAAGCCCTGGTGTGAGATGTCATTACCTGCTGTTGGGGAAGCAACTTAAGACTTTCATACAATTGGTTGTAACATTTCCAGAACCAAATTATGCTGTCAGTAAACAACATAGAAGTAATTTAACACATCAGAAAATCTTGGAAAAAAAAGAGAACCCACAACACATAAACACAAGGGCATGATAAAGATATTGTATCATCTGTCATGAGAACATGGCATGTTTCAACCTCTGAATGACACTGTTGGGTTGAATGTACGTTCAATATTAAATATTAAAAATAATTTTTATAAAATTAATAAAAATTATTTTCCTTTTCTAAGTCCCTATATGTAGTGCTATAGCCTAGTATTTATTTAAGAAACCTTAAGATAGATGGGTATGCAAGAGTGGGAGAGGGAAAAATTCATTACAGTATGGAACAGGTAAAGTCTGCGCTTGTATATCGCCAAGAGATAAAACACTGGATTGGTTTGACAAAGAAACCTTTCCTGATTATGCTGAAATCTTTTATGAGAGGTTCCCAAAGTACTCCAACAAGGCTGCTGCATGAGGACTCATAACTTACAAACAAAGCCACATATAAGATGCAGCTCTGTGACTCGCTGTGCAGCTTTGTTTGGTCCCTGTAATTACCTCTGTGCGTGTTCTCCCCCTTACGGGGAACACAGGGAAGCTCAGCTGTCGATGAAAGCAGAACACCAAACAAGATGCCAAACCATCTGGCTTTACACAGCATAAATGGAGGGGGAAAGGGCAGGAAAAGGGACAAAACACAGGGTCCAAGCTCCATGTAGATGTGAAATGCAGAAGAATGGGGTTCCCAGGGGCTTCTGGGACATGATCAGGAGCTGCAGCTGAGTTAAATGGGAAAACTAAATAACTTCCTATCAGTAGACTGTTTCTGGGTTTGTTTTAAAACTGGGCAGCAATGTCATTAGAGTGTAGTATGCTGCTCTTTGCAAACCTTTCGGCTGTGTGAGCTCAGGCAGACAACAGCAAGCCTATGATGTAGAGTCCGATGTGGTATTAGCAATGTCAATCCAAAAAACAGAACTAAAAAAAGTTATTGTGGCACAGCTGGTATTGTTTGTGAGGATAACCTCTTCAGATTTTAAGCACTCACGGGACAAAAAAATAGCTTAATGCAATTTGAAGCACCACCATTCACCAAGCTTTTTGAATTTACAGCGCTTGGAACTACACAACAGATTGGAAAGGAAGCAATCTTGTGTTAAGAAACTCCATGCTACTATGCTAGAGAGTGTACAGGTGCAAGGTTGCAAAGGGTCAGACTCTGCTGTGGTACTTTCATCTGATACTCTCACTGAGTAGAGTGGTTCCTGCCGGAGACACAGCCACTGAATGACATGAAACAAGTCTTAAATCCCATGGAGAAAACAATGTTACTGATGGTGCATAACTGAAGTCGGCAATTCAGGAGAGAGACTGATAGCTGCCAGATTTACCTCAAGCTCTGAATGTGCCTCTGCAAGAAGTGTATTTCTAAGAGTAAGAAGGGATCTCAATGGCCCAAAACCCACTGAGACGATCACCATATATTATGGCAACTATCAGCATTTATGTTTTGCACACATTTGATACTCTGCTCTAAAAATACCCAAGTGGTGCTGAACGCTGGATGACAACAGGATAACATACCCCCTGACCTGCATCCACTTCCCTCTGCATCCAGCTCCTCAGTCGGTGGCTAGAAAGTGCTGCGTGCTCCCCTTGGTATGATGCATTGAGACCCTTAGCAAAACAAAATGGTTTAACGATATCATTGAGGGGTTTTTTCTGTATTATATTCTGGGAAATACAAAGTGAAAGGATTAGTTCATATTTTAGACTACAACAGGTACATCAAGAGAGGTGTGTGCATGGGGTGTGTAAATCAGGGTGCTGTTGTTTAATGGACTGCAGTCACATATTGCAGCATGTGTACGTCTCCTAAACTGGAGACTGAATCCTTAAAGATTCCCTTGCTACACATTACTTCTCCAGACAAGAGACAGCAATATAATACAGTATTACCAAAGTAGATGATTCATTCTGATATGCTACTTAAAACATGCCAAGGACATTAGCTACAGCTCAGCCAAAAACTCTGTCTGAAATAAACATTGATCTGATGGAGTCCTGCATTAATTTTTAAAACATAACAGCAGGGGGCAAGGAGGGACAGACTAGCTGCTTACACAATAGAAATGAGGTATACTTTTAATGCTTACTGTCCCTTTTTCTAAATAATTCTCTCCAGAAGCTCTAAATGCAATGGCAAAGTTCTGAAGAATTGTAAGGCTTTTAAAGCTCTTTTTTCAGAATAATTCAGTTTTCAGTACATAGTCTGGAAAATGCATCCTGCCTTGCACATGGTGCATAAGATTGCAGAAATGTATTTTTAGAGTCATGAGCTAAATTATCATCTGGCTGGATGGATATTTCAGCTGCATTACATGCATTTGATCTGAATGTAGCTCATTGCTTACTTTTTTCCCCCTCAGATTATGCAGTGGCACTTTTACTATATGCTTATAACATGCAATTTATCCCCAACATCTGGCTAAGTCTTGGATTTTCAGTCATCTGGCATACTTGTAAGTTCTTCACATTTTTTATTACTTTGCTTACAGCTAATTATTCTGGATACAGCACAGTCTATTTATATGCTTTGTAAACACTCCCTCTTCCAAATGTTTTGCGTATCATTTTCTTCAGTGTCTTTATGGATGACTGTCAAATGAGGGAAGCAGCTGAACTGGAAAGGCATAGGAGAGAAAGGAAAATAAAACCCCTAACATCAACAAGGGAGCAATTGTCAGTATTAGCAACTATTTCCCCCATAACTATTCTATTAAATTACTTACAAATCTGGAGTAATATGTTACCTGCTGCTATGTAAAATGAAGATTAGATTATTTTTTTTTCCTGTCAGAGTTCTAAGTGAAGTAACTTCAGTGCCTAAAATTCCACATTGCAGAACCAGCAGCTTTTGCAAAATCACATCATCATCAAAGTTGGAAGAGACCTTTAGATTGTCTCATCCAACCATCAGCCTAGCACTGCCATAATGACTCCTAAACCATATCCACATGTGCCACATTCAGATGCCTCTCGAACACTTCTAGAGATGGTGACCCCACCAATGCCAAACCACTCTTTCAATGCATCCAGGAGAGATGCTGTACACTTCCTGGAGGTCCTAGAGTGGACTGCCCATCTGGAGGATGCTGAACCAGAAGAAGGTTGTAGGCTTGTGAAAAGTAATCCAAGACCCTGTAAGAACTCCAGTGTGCAATGTGAAGTTGCAAACAAAAATTAATGCTGGTTCTTTGACAAGTTCTAGACTTCTCGGCTTTGAAGGAGTTCATTCATTGAACTGTTGCATCTGTGTTTGGGTCAATATGGTGCAGTTACTCATCTGTTTTTCAACTTTTGATTATGTCTAAGCCAAAACTGGATAACTAAATAGCCATAAGGTTTTTACAGCTCTCTGTAATTAGAGTAATCCAGGCACATCTGGCTTAATGAACTTCTTTGATCCAAGCACAAAAATAAGTCTCATCTTACAGATGTATTTGTATTTTTCTAGTTTTTTTAATTTCTGAATCACTATTTATGGGAGGATTTCATTCAGTTTCTTACATGACATGAGTGGGGAAGGGGGAAGGGTTATCTGAAATACTTGGTCTTTTCCTGCAACAGGAGTTCTCGCTTACATACCTAATAAATTTTAAATAACTGAAGAACAGGATCGAAATTTCATCTCTAAAAATAAGGTGATGAAACAGGCTATTAAAAATACTACGCTCTATTGGTGGTACAGCTGTAAGGGATTTACGAAAATTAATTATATTACTATTGTAAAAATATCAGCCTTGAAGTTAGTGCCAATGTATTTGAGTCTTCAAGTCTACATATTTGTCTGCCTGGTATTTTGAGAAAAAGCAATCAACTTAAAATCTCTTTTTTTTCCTGCTATTGTACATGCCTGATGTAAAATTCTTAATTTGGAAATTAAATGTTCATCATACAAAAATACCAAGCTGTACTTGACAATAATTTTGGCTTTCTTAATCCAGAGATTCCGAGAAACCAAACAACAATAAGCCCCATCTTTTTTTTGATAATTGGGAGCTAAAAAGTTGTGAAGAAATCCTATGATGGCTTACTTATAGAAGAAGTATACTTCTTCTCTTTCTTGTATACATTCTTCTCTTTTCTTCTCTTACCTGAGAGAAGAAAAAGGTGGGAAATAGTACAAATTCTGTTTTCATTGATAATGTTAATACCTGTCTGGAAACGCCTGTTTTGTTAAACATCATCAACAATTGTCATCAGTTTTAAATTACTCCATTATTCTGCATGATTTAAGTAGGCTCTGTGTTAAAAGACTCAGGATGTTTAGAAACCCTTAGAGAGAGTTAGTGGGAAGTTGGAGGAAACTTTCTGACATAACAGAACAATCATTTATTTTTAATGGTTGAAAATTGGTCAAATTATTTATGTTTTTGTGATTAAATTTCTCTCTTCCAGAAGATGGAGTTCATAACTATTCATGGTAGATATTATTTCTCTCTCTTTTGAAGTTTGAGCAGGGAAAATTGACTTCTTGTGGCTGTCTCAAACAACTATATTTTGCTTAATTTTGAAGGTCATAAACAGGAGCCTCATGGAATTTTCTGCTTTTATAATTGGGAAGAACAAGTCCTCTTAACTCTAAGGCAGAGATTTAACATAGTGTTAGCCATTGGGCATAAGTATCTCACCTCTCATCAGGTGAGAAACGGAGGGCCAAAGCTTCTGCAAATTCCCCTTGCTGTTGCCAGAAGCTAATTTTGCAGAAGCAAGCTAAAGCTCTACTTTCAGTTATTGCAGAAGGAACACGTATTTTTGGCTGCAGGGTAGCAGTATAAGGACCCATTCAGTCCCAGGGCTGGAGACAGAGATGATCAGAACTTTGCTTTTCTAGGACTAATGAACTGTACAGTGAAGCATCTCCCACAGTTACTGAGAAAAGAAAGGGAATGTCTTCAAAAAAGACTCGCCTGATGTAGAGCTCTCTGTGGCTTGGGAATGAAATAATTCTCAGATGACTGCCCTGGTTCTTCCAGATGTGTGAGCAATTTTTAGTGCCGATGATATTTTGTTAGCAGGCTAAGAGCACTGTATGAGTGTGGATGGTTTCACTGCAAATGGAGTCCAGTTTTATTCTTTTACAGAGAATGGGTTTCAGGAAATACCTACAGATTTTATCCTGCAGAAAGATGTCCCATAAGATATCTCAAACGGTTTTTTGACCCATATGTGAAGGGTGCAACAGACCACTACCAAGGAGGTTAAGCAAGTGTCCTTGGGTGCTATGAGCTTGTCTTTTTTTCATATAGGCCAAACCCAGATTTTCATTCTTTTGAAAAAATAGTCTTTTGCTTCCTTTTACTGATGGAAACAGAGCAAGTTTTATATAATGATAGAGAACTGGGACCTTTTGGGGAGGGCTCCTGCTATGGGCAGGAGGCTTTGGGGCTGTGTAAGCCTTGATGCAGGGGACCCTGCCAAGGTTTCTGAATGTCCATGACAGGAAGTTACAGCCACCATGCTGGTGTGGGAATGCTCCTTAAACACGGCTGCTGAGGCCCATCTTGCTCGCTGTGTCTCTCAGCACACATCGGTAGGGATGGTAGGAATCAAACTCTTAGTCATATTTATGGACTTTGGCTACCAGGGTTTTTTCAGTTCAATGAGTATCCCAGAAAATACCTCATGTCTAATACATCTTTGTGCCTGTAGGAGTGGGTGTCTTTGCTTCCTGCCTGGATGGCAAACACTCTATCAATGATGGAATAAAGATTAACCAAAAATGAAAGTCATTGAGTTTTCTCTAACTCTTTCCGGTTTTAGTTTCACCAGTTGTTCTTAGGCTCCAAAGCCCCTCTTTGAGATGGAAATTTACTGTGCTTCTCTCTTGGCAGTTTGGCTTATTTGGTAATTAGAGTCTACTTGCTTTGTGAGCTGTTCCCATGGTCCCTCAGTTGTGCTCATTCTTGCTCTTGTATTTTCTGTTCCCTTACTACTTTCCTAATAACTGCTACTCAGGCTCCTCTCTTCCTTTAATATTTTCTTGTGTGTTTGGCTAGGCTTCTCTGCATTCTTGGTATGGCATATGATGTGCCATCACTAGAACAAGATGTCACAGCTTTTCAGCAGATGGAAGTGGAGTTACTTCTCCAGAAGGCTCTGCTTCAGTCGCCTGTTTCAGCTCTCTCCACATGAGTTTTTACTGTGCTTCATGGTGGGTCTCTGCTACAGCAGTGGCTTTCCAAAATGGATAATACCTGGACTTGTAAGCAATTACAAGTATCTTGGCTTTAGAATCCACCTTTCCCAGTTGAAGCCACTGGAATCTTGTGGTCTGTAGTCTCTACTCTGTCTTGCGGTTCACTGAGACTCTCTTCTATTTCTTGCTCCTGGTTGGATATATTCCCTTGTTTGTTTTAACTAAGTACCTTAAGGAATCCCACTAGTCTATATGGTTATTTGTGGCTTGGCATTTTTTTCAGTCCTCACTCTATCATGCCAATTTTTTTTTTTTGCTCTGTGTGCCAGGACCTCTTAAGTTTGGTCCCCTCTACTTACAGCATCTCTCCTTTCCTCCCTCAGCTCCTTCCCTTCACAGGTTTTTGTGTGTTCGTGTTGTAAGGTAGAAAAGTCCTCTTCACTCTGAATGCTTCAGAATGTAAAATGATGTTAATTTTCTCTTTAGTTTCCTAAATTAGAAGGGATAGGATTAATCCAAATAGTCATCATCTGTGGTCTTTAAAGGCATTTCCAGACTTCTGGCATATTGAAAACTGCCAGAACGTAACAGGCATACCTAGAGAGAGAAGACAAATGCTGGTCATTACAATTTTTTTCATTTTCTACAATGAATATGCATGTCTAATAGTTTCAGATCTGAAGTCCCCCTTTCTTCAATTTTAGCTGATTATTATCAAAGACATGCTGTAATCCTTTCCATATCTTGTATTTCTTAATCACATTTGATAGCTTGGTAACTTTCTTTAACCAGAGAAATGTGTTACACTTTTTTTTTTGGCTGCCATAGAGAATTTTAAGTGATTTTGCTGAACTAGGTTTCAGCAGTTTTGGTATGTAGCCTAACACCATATACTGTGGTGTGCAGAGAAAATCGGTTCTCCAAAGGGAACTCAATAGCAGCATGGACCTTCTGCCAAAAATTCCTAATTCTGGGACAGTACCAGGAAACTTGTGTGGGTCCCATTCTGCTCCTACTGAAGTCAAAGTCAAAGTTCCTCCCAGTTGCAGAGGGATAAGGTTCGGGCTCCAACACTCAGTCCTCGCATTCCCATTTCACACATTTTCCTTCAAATTCCTTTTTTTTCCTTTTATTTTTAGGCTCTGGCAATATACTAACCTTTGCTCTCTCTTGTACATTTTCTGGAAGGCAAATTACAGATAGAAACCATTTTCCTCATCTCTTACACTGTTTAAGAGTAGCTCCTGTTTTGTGCCCCAAAGCACGGCTGGAACTCAGCAGCAGTAATCTGGAGTGACAGATGAGCAAGTCAGATCATGAAAGGAGGAAAAAGCTGCTGGAAAAGGAGCAAACAAACAGAAGAAAAGCTTGTAGTCATATCAGAAAGACAAGAAGTGATGTCTCAAAAGAATTAAATTTTTATTTCAGTAATCCCTGAGTTTACTTGGAAAGACAAGGAATCGGGGATAGGCTGTGGACAAGCAGGAGATAGCAGATGTGAAAAGATGGGATCTTGGGACATTTGCCATAGGAAATGAAACTCCAGCATCACTGTGTTGCAATAAGTGCTAATAGGTTTGGAGCTTGACCATGTCTGTGTGTGTAAGTATACACACTGCTATATATAGCTCTGGAAAGAAACTCAAGTAATCTGATAGCTTTAAACATAGTCAGTTTTCTTATTGGACTGTAAGAACAGTTGGAAGAAGCAAGTGTAAGAATAGAATTGATACTGATTTTTGCCATGAAGCTTAGAAGAGATATGGAGTTGATCTTAAACACCAGGTGATGGGTACAAGTTGGGGACTGCTAGACTGTTTCCAGCAGTGCCACACAATCACTGCCTGACATCAGGGAAGAAATTTCATTTCCTTTTGCGTTTTCGTTTGCTTTCTTCATCTGCATTAGATGGTGCTAATTTCTTCTGTTAGGAGCTGTTGAAGGGTGCTGATATGGAAGGAAAGCCACTGAGCTGCCAAGTAACAGTCTTTTCTCAACAAAAACAAGTGCAAGAGTTTCCAGGTGGAGAGACACAGGGAAGGGAAGAAGGAGCATCCCTTGCACATTCCCAACCCGTTTGTGTACATATGACTTTGAAACATGTGAGCTGTGTGCAGTGAGGAAATGGAAGGGCCCAGGTAACCCTCCTCCCGGCCTGTGCCTCCCTGTGGCCTGACCAGCCCCCTGGGCTCCTTACATGAGCATAGCCAGGGCCTCTGTCCAAACAGCCTAAAGGCTGTGTTCAACCCCAGCAAGGGCTGTAACAAGGTCATAAGGAGCAAAGTGCCAATAAGGAGTCAAGAGTCCTGCTTCATGAACTTAATTTTGTAGTTTTGAATATAGAAAACTGAGCAACCGATGCTAATTTTTAAACTTAGGTTGTTTCAAGTAACTGCATAATCAGAGTCAGCAAAGCTTTATTTACACTCTTTATGTGCAGCTGGCAAGAATCTCAAACTGTGCCTTCTGCAGTGCAAATGCTGCTGGAAAGGGAGACTTCTGCATGTAATGTCCGCAGCCCATCTCACCGTGTGTTGCAGGTTGGCTTCTGTACTTGTCAACGTGCAAAGAAACAAGGACAGGGTTTATCCAAGGTCACTCTCAGGGCAAAATTCTCTCCGTAATATCCCTAATACTGATGTTAAAGGGTTAAGAAAACAACTATTTTTCTACTGCATACTAGACATTTTATTTAAGAGATTGACAGATTTCAGGGACTAGCACCAAACCCAGTCAGTAATGTACATGTGTTACTTCATCTTAATGCTAATAAACAAAACCTAAATGAAATACAATACTTCCGTTGTTGGAAGCCATTCAAGTGTGATTTAAAACAGAAGGCTGACAAATACTTTATTACAGTAGTGTCCAATATCTCCCTGGGCAGGTACCATGTTCTCTTCAGTGAAATACACATTTTTACAGTTTGCTGTCTGTTTGTTTAATGTAAGGTACTTAGACAGGAAAGCAAAATGTTGTCAGCTTTTACCTTTGGCTTTCAAAAAGCGAAGTAAATAGGAAATCCTGCAGCCAATGAGGATTCAAGGTATTGAAAATTAATTTGAATGTGAAATCAAACATCCTGCTGCATTGCCTGAGAATAATTTTTTCCCCTATAACTTTGGTTTCTTATCCCCAGCAAAATTCAGCAGCTTAGGTTTGCTCTTAGTTCCCTCACAGTTTTCCCCTCCATCTTTTTGACAGTTCCCAGCTACCTGGATCACCCAGAAAAGTACTTTTCAGCTGACTGGAGCATCCTCAGTGACAACAATACAGAACTCCTGTCTTTTAGAGCATCTCCTTGTGTCTTCTCAGTTCTCTTATGTTCTGCTCTTTGGGAATATGTTTGGTTTTATTTCATGACATTTTTGTCTAACTTACCTACAACTAGAAGGTATTTGCTGCATGTCTGATGTGAAATCTTTGTTCTTGTAGCACCCAGTAAGAGCCAAGTACCATAACCCTAACTCACATCAGATTTCTGCTGAGGTTCACGGAAGCTTTGCTGAAGTAAGGCTGCAGGATTTGACCACAGGTTTGCTGTACAGTGTGTACTACAACCTGTGGTATTGCTTAACTCTACCGCGTTTGTTTCTAGTGACAGTTTGCGAAAAGATGTCTTACAGGATAAAGTTACAATAGGCTGTGTTACAGGGACAAGGTAAGAAAACTGGAAATTAAAGCTAGAAAGACCTTTGTCTCTCTAGGAAGACAGTGAATGGTATTGTATTTCTTTTGGCATTTTAATGCTACTAAATTACATCTCCTCTTCAAACATCGTTAAGGATGTTTCTGGACCCAACTCCAGTTATACGCGAGATACAAACCCTCCAGCGCGCTCAGCTTTTCATCTTTATATCGTTTCATCCTCTCCCCCATGCTTGTCCCCATATTTTAATTTAACTCGCAGCTTCCTGCGGAGTCTCCCCAGCTGGAGCCCATCGGCAGCCGAAGGCTCTTCTCACCCTCCGGGTGCACTAAACGGCATCACCTGTCCGAGCGCTGCCGCTTGGGCCGCCCGCACCTGGGCCCGGCTGTGCTCGGCTCGGCATTGCCGGCGGCGGGTGCGGGTCCCGGTGCGGGTCGGCGCCGGGGGGAGCGGCGCGGGGCAGCGAGCACCATGCAGGGCCGGGGCCCGGCCCGCCCCGGGGGCCGCGTGTGCTGATGTAATCGCCAGGCAGCCAGCGCTGAAATTCAACACCGCGGCGGGCAGGAGCTCCGCCGGGGCAGGCGGTGCAGCGCCGCTCCGCCGCCGGACTCCGCGGGCAGCCGCGGGGCGCCCCCGCCGCCCGGCCCCCGGCGCCCCCCCCACCGCCGCGCCCCCCCCCGCGGGCCCTACGCGGGCCGGGCCGCCCCCGGGCTTGCGCGGAGCTCGGCGGAGACCTCGGGGCCGCCGGGGTTTCATGGGCAGGAGCTGACCCTGTGGCGGCGCGGCGCTCGGCTTTCCCTCGGATCTCCGCTGCCCGGGCAAATGCATACAAATGCATTTGGGAGCCGAGAGGACAAGGCGAGGACGCATCTCTCCCGCGGCACAAACGTAAGCGGGAGCCGGGGAGGCGTGACGGCGGCGACGGGGCGCATCGCACCGCACCGCCACCCTGCCGTGGGGCGGGCAGGGCATGGGGGCTGCTGCTCAGCTCCCCTTCGGGGGCAGCGGACGGTGACCCCGGCGGGCTGTATCCTCAGCCCTACCTTCCGAACGCCAGCCGTAACCCCGCGGGGTCCCCAGTGCCCCCGGCGGACCGGCGGGGTGCTGACTCCTCGCACGGACACCGTCTGTGCCGCTGGCTGTGCGTCTCTCCCCTCCGCACTCTCCCATGACGTCCTGGATGTGTCCTATCCTGTCCAGCACCCTGATATCGTCCTTCCCCCGCCCGAGCCCACACCAGGCAACCTGGCTTTGGGGTCCCCGGGGAGTGGAGACAGCCCGACCCGCGAGCCAGCTCACCCCTGATCCCTGAGGGGGAACGAGGATCCCGGTGGCCGCAGTGCCCACAAGGAACCGGGAAGCTCCTGCGCCCTTTTGGTACCTAGCTCTTAAAACACAGCAAACAACCAAAACATGCAGAATTTACGTTGAAGAGCTGAGGTTACTCTCTTAATAACAGAGATAACTAGATGAGGTGCTTTGTATTTGTGCGCTTCTACAACAGGCTGAAGTAATTCTAATGCATCCTCATCTGTGGTGCGAAGTAGAGCTCCTCTCTCTACAGTTTGCCTAAAAGCAGCCTAGGCAAGATGACTGTGAATTTATGGTAGTTGTAATATTAGAGAGGTTACCATTATGTGTCTGTCTTCGTAAGGCACTAATTTTTTTCTGGCTGTGTCTTAAACTAAGTTTACTGAGTTCTCCAAGCAGGACAGAAGGATTTGTTTTGTGTTATAGGGAGGATTATGCTGCCAAAATGTGCCTGGTATGTAACTCGGTGCATTAGAATGCTTGTGAGCAGTTACGTGGCTGCCTGAAGGTGGCCTTCCCAGGAGAACTGTGTGTTTAATGGATGTGTTTGGAGGACTTATTCAGGAATTGACTGAATGCAATTTAAAAAATGGTTTTATTTGATAACTGTAAATGGGTGTTACTGATGGAGAAACATAAATTGCATTACAGGAAAGACAGATAGTAGCAAACATGCAGTTTACTTAGGTTAAAAATCTGAGGTAAGAATATATATCTATATATTTTTATATTGTTTACCTAATTTTGCAACCAGACATGCCTATCTCGTATTGGCCTTTTCAGCCACCAAGCGCTTGCAACAAACGTGGGCTCGTTCGCGAAGCCCAGCCATGATGTTCACCTAATTTACTGGTATAGAGAGAAAGCAATCTGGTTGATTGCCTGTATTAAGA